>NC_088886.1:24842508-25152927 GCF_037157495.1 Lathamus discolor | reverse complement strand
ACTGGAGCTGAGCCTTTCAGCAAGATGCTGCCTGTAGATGAATTTCTGCCAGTTATGTACAACAAGCACCCTGTGTAAGTAGTAAGTCTTTGTTGCTTATGTTGACGTGAGCTAGATCTTGCTAATGTCCTTAAGCCAGACCATGTCGGTGTGTCTCCCTTCTGTAGCCTGGTTGGTGGGGAACGGGGCTGCTCGGGCTTTTTGGCTCTCTAGAGAAGAGCTCCTGACACAGGTCAAAGGAGGTGACAGACCTGCTGCAGAGGGGTTATTGTCCACAGGCCCTGAACTGAGTAAGGACCGGTCCTGAGACACTTGGCTGTCTCTGGTAACGAAGGTGTTGGGTGTACATGTTGTGTGTGGTTGTAAGACGGGAGGCTCTGGCTGTAGAGAGTCAGAACTCTCTACTAGAACGCCACCCAGCAACTACCGGCACTCCCTGGGATCCGTTTGCTTGGTGGCTTGGCTTGTGTCTCTCAGTTATAAGCAGTGGCACTGGTGAACGTTCACTCTGTTACTGGGGTGATTTTTCTCTCCTCTTTAGAGCAAAGTACATGGAGTACTATGAGTCCAGAGACTTGAAAGCCTTTTCAGCAGAACTCCGTCTTGTTTAGCCTACGCGCTCCACCGGGCAGCCAGGCTACCTCAGTGACACGGAGACCTCTACAATCTGGGACAATGAGACTGTGTCAACGGTCTAGGACAGAACACACTCGTGGAAAGCCCGTCAGCAGGGCAAGATCCACAGCGATGCCCGGAGCAAGGATGCTCTGCCTTCCCAGTCACCTCTCAACGCGCCACCCTCCAGGGATGAGCAATGACTGCCCGCTTCCCCTGGGACTCTGTTGACAGCTGAACCTGCCTCACACTTTAGCTTTTCACCCTTGAAAGTTGTAGAGCAGCTCTTCACGTGGCCTCCTTCCCACTGCTTTGAATGGCAAAGCACAGAGGTTGGACCTGCCGAGTAACCGAGGTGCTTAGGACTGGGTGGGAGATGAAGGAGGAGAAAGAACAAGTGTTCCGGAGTGGCAGAAAAAAGGCAGAGATGTGAACAAAAGCCCTCACAAGCTTTTGTGAAAAT
Organism: Lathamus discolor; assembly: GCF_037157495.1. Taxonomy (NCBI): domain Eukaryota; kingdom Metazoa; phylum Chordata; class Aves; order Psittaciformes; family Psittacidae; genus Lathamus; species Lathamus discolor. The sequence goes on along the minus strand of NC_088886.1, from coordinate 25,151,849 downwards.
CCCCAGCCTTGAATGATGTCTTTCTATAGTTCTTCATGCGCAACACTGTATTTATAAAGATTAATATATAGAGGTGTACAAGTGTTAATACCTTTCTGGGTAGCTGTAACTGGGCTGCTGTGTAACTAGAACTTCTTGTAGGTTTGCAGGCTTTTATAGCCCTGTTCACTGAGAGAAACTGCGGGCAAGCACTTGGGTTATTTGGTTTTGGTTTTGCAACTGATCCCTGTCAGAATCAAGATGGTTTCCAGAAACGCTGCGTGCTCTGGAGCAGCGCTCCTCTGTAGCCTCTGCTCCCTCATCGCATCTCAAAGAAAACTGTTGCTAGCTTCCCCTCCGCAGACTTCAAAACCTGCTGGATCCCATGGAAACAGGCCTCCCAGCCCAGAACTGATGCCTTGGCGTGTCTGAAATCTTGGAAGCTGGATGGGAAAGTAGAAGGTTTACCTCTGCACTGCCTGAAGGGAGCACAGGTGGAGCTAGTCTGTGTCATGTCCTGCTTCCTTCCCCATCTCCATTTCTTTCTTCAGGAAAACAAAGCCTGGAAAACAACCTACTTGCAGGCCTGTTTAATTAGGCCACAAAGCCAAGCGCAGGACTTGTAGGAACTCAAAATCTAAGCAGTTTGTTTACGAACTGCTTGCACTTTCCTTATAAAAACAAAACAACCTGCAGAAGTGTTTGCGTTGTCAACCGTACTGTTCTCAACAGCCGTGATAGAATTGTGCACTGCAGCTCTATTAGGCACAGACCTCAAGCTGCAGGCTGCTGTTGCAGCGGCTGGGTTGGTTGGGTTGGCTGGTTTTTGGTGGTGCTGGTGGTGGTGTTTGGGTTTTTTATGTTTTTAATAATTAGTGATGGGTGTTGTGCTTTCTGCTAAAGAAGACGTGTTATTACCTGTCAGCCAGTCTGATGATACATAGAACCTGGTGCAAGAGGAGCAGCTGTGTGTATTCTTCATTGGGTGGGAGTAGCCCTGGCAGGGAAGGCCAGCTCAAGAGTTTTGCATCTGTGTCACTCTGCCATGGAGTCACTGGCTGTATAAATGCGCCTGCTCCACAGCTACCACCTGGAAGCCACGTTCCTTCTGCTGCCCAGGCTGGAGCAGGTGCCCATGCGCCATGGTGAGTATGAATCATAGAATAGTTAGGGTTGGAAAGGACCTTAAGGTCATCCAGTTCCAGCCCCCCTGCCATGGGCAGGGACACTTCACACTAAACCTTGTTACCCAAGGCTCTGTCCAACGTGGCCTTGAACACCGCCGGGGATGGAGCATTCACAGCTTCCTTGGGCAGCCCATTCCAGTGCCTCACCGCCCTTACAGTAAAGAACTTCTTCCTTATATCCAATCTAAACTGCCCCAGTTTAAGTTTTAACCCGTTACCCCTTGTCCTATCGCTACAGTCCCTAGTGAAGAGTCCCTCTCCAGCATCCTTGCGGGGAGCAGGTCTGCTGCGGGCCACCACACGCAGCCTGGGTCATTCCTTTCTGACAAGCCCTCTTGCTTCCTCCTCCGATGTGGTTTTGCGAGTGGCAAGTCTGACCTGCTTGAAGCACGATGGCCATCCCAGAGATGTTGGTGAGAAGCTCGGTGTAGCCTTCAGAAGCAGGACTTCTGTGAACTGGTAAGCATCCAGCATGCTGTCAGGTGTCAACGTGGATATGAGCGTGATGTTACTAAGTTGGTCATCGCATCACGCTTCCCTTGGGACTGGGGCCTGGGGCCTGACAGTTTCCATTTTGCAGTGTAGCTGTTTCCCCAAGCCTTTAGTAATGCTGTTTGAAGGCTGGCAGCTGCTGGAGCCGCGGTGAGAAGGGTGCATGAGAGGAGCAGGGCCTCAGCTTGGCACAGCACATGGTAACGCGCATGTGCATCTGAGTCTGTCAGAAGAGGAGGGATGAGCCAGCATGGGTGGGTGAGCTCCTCTGGCCTGGAGTAATTTCTCCGATGCAGTCCTGTGGCTGCCTCTCCATGTTAAGGCTCCTTGCTGTGTTCGTATGCATTGCTCATATACGTATCTCTTCCACCCTCATGTGCTTTTTCTTCTGTAATAGACTCAGCTCTGTGTCTGGCAGAGAGGCCTCTCCCTTATCCCAGCCATGGGAGCTGATTTGCCTGCGACAGCCTGAGCTCTGGTTTTAGCAGCCCTTCCTCTTGTGACCTTTCGTGAAGCCGTTGAAGCAGTTTCTCCATGAACATCTTGGCTGAAAACCCCCTGGTGCTTCTCACAGTACTCCCTGCTTTGTGCTGGGGGCTGGAGAGGGAAGGGACTTGACACCGTAGGGGGGTGAGTGTGCCATCGCCACTCCCAGAGCTGCTCACCCTGCCCGGGTGCCTGCGGGCTGGGGATGTGGTCTGTGGCACAGGCTGACAGCTGCCCTTTGGTCTCTTCCCCGGGGAGGTGGGTTGCACCGCTGTACTGGCCATGCAGGAAATGAGTAAAAGGAAAACACAGAAAGGGCTTTTTTAAGCTTAGTGAAGCTTGTGGGGGATTGGCTTGTTGAAAAAGACCACGTAGACATGCTGCAGCTGGCGGAACAAGAATGTGGTGAACACCACCATCAGCAGGTCTAGGGCCAAGATGAGGACAGAACAATGTATCATCGCCAAGGACACAACATCCCTGGTAAGTCCAGGGGAAACCCGCGGTGAGCAAAGAATGTCCAAGATACACACAGAACAAAGAACTCTAACACTTTAACCAATTACATTGTATCTAGCAAAATATGTATAACCTGATTATAAACCATATAAATATGTGTTAGGACTTGCAATAAATGAAGCTTGCTGTTAACTCATATTGAGTCGTCCAAGTCTTCCTTTCACGACAGAAGCTCATTCAAAGAAGAAAAGGTAAAAAAGGTCTCTGCATCACTTGCACAGCCTTCTGTACTGGTGCCACCGGGCTACGCGGGCCTTAGAGCACATCCTGCAGATGTGCTGGTGGCAGGCGCCCAAGGCTGGATGCGACTGGCACCCACCAACAGGTAAAGCCGCTCTTTGGACACAAGCGCCCCGTCACCTCGCGTGGGCTGGAGCTGCCCGATGCCCTGTGTGCTGTATGATGTCATGGACTCCGTGGAGGTACAGAATGGTTTAGTTAAAAAAGTCGCTTGATTATATACTTGAAGCTTACAAGGGTGTTATGAGAAATAAACGATAAAAACCCGCCGCACAAATATTCCTCTACAGGTTATTCAATCCCCAGTTTTCACAACCGTTTCCTCGTTATTGTTTCTGGCTGATATGTGCTTTAGGTGTAGCCATCTATGTTATTGCTTAAGCAATCATCGCTCTTCCAGACTGTGTTTCTTTTCACGACTACATAGCGGTTAAGCACAAGATATCTTCTGCTCCCAGAACTTCCTGTTTGAAACAGTCTGTGAGGAACAAACATTGTTTTTCTCCTTGGTCCGCTTATGCCAGCGCTTTCTGGTTAGCCTCGCGTGTGCAGCTGCATTGTGTTCTTCAGATGGTCCTCAACAGCCCTGCTCTCAGGAAATGATGCTATCACGGAGCTGGCTTGGATGCCCGGGGAGGCTGAGTTTCGTTAACTTTGATTTCCTGAAGCAGAGCAGTAGCAGTTTATTAAAAGCATCTGGGCAACAGCATTGGGCTGGGTTGGTTGGTTCGGGGTTTCTTTGTGAGCGGGGTTTTTTTCTAATAGTTGACTCTGGGAGTGAGTGGTACAAGGGGCCTGATGGCGGTCTCAGGGGAGCAAGGACACAGCTAAAGAGTACCTGAATTAAATGAATATGTCAGTTTCAGAGCAGATATGGCCTCCATCTAGCTGCTGTTTTCTCTACCTATATGCATCCCTGTGTGCACATATAGACAGAGTTTTCCTATGCAAGACCCGGCGGATGGCCAGTGGTTCCACCTGCTGTTTTTCCCTGTCTGTGTTTTTAGGTCCTTGGCTGGTGCTGCCCAGGCTTTGCCCTGCTGCTCGGAATTAATTGTGTTTTGGAAAAGTAGGAGCCAGCTAAAACGCTTCTGTATTTGTCCATTATTTTTCCACTTTCCGGGCTTGGGGTTTTGGGGGGTTTGCTTTTTTGGTTGTTTCTTGTTTCTAAGTCACATAATGGGCTTCGGAACTGAGGGCAAGGAGGAGCTCAGGCTTGAGCCAGCCTCCGGGCTCTGGTGGAGAAGCTGTTTGCTGTCCGCAGGGCAGGGACTGCGCCGTCCTGGGCTATGGTGCAGCACAGGCACTGGAGGGGTGTCCCCTCTGAGCCTCCTGCAGGTTTAGCACCCGCAGCCCAAATGTGAAGGCGCCTTGTGCTGTGTGTAGTCATGCACCTGCTCAGACCCCTTGAAAATGAGTTTCCGTCGGCAGAACTTAACAAGGGGAAAGTAAGAATTTGCCAGGCCGCTTCATGACGCACAGAGGGCTCCTTTTCCTCCTTCCCCCCTCCTCTTGGTATGGGGTTTTTGCTCTGCTGTGGAACATGAGAGCTGAAACCCAGGAGCCCACAGGTGATGGGAATGAACACCCAGCAAGTGCCTACCCCAGTGAGTCTGGTGACAGGGCAGTGGAAGCTAGCAACAGGTTTCACAGAGTCTAAGGAGCAAGCCAGCTGACAAAGCAGCTTGTTCCCAAAAAAGGTTATGGTGACAGGCCCCAGAAATGATTATCTGCAGTAAGAGTGCTTGTAATCTGATAACGCTGTCTTTGCCCTTGTTTAGAAAAGGACAAGTGGCGGTGTACTCTCAAGATGGCAATATGGAATTCCTAGATCACAGAGAGATTGTATTTATCCTGAAGGAAATTGAGCAAGGTTGCGTTGGTTTGTTTTGTATCCCTAGGAAAAAAGCAACAGGCAGCTTAAATTCAGTGTAATCATCCCTCTTGGCTTTGCTGTTGTAACATGAAAGGCAGTTGACAGTCGTCATGAAAGTCCTGGCAAAGGCAACTGCCATAGTTCAGGGGCTCGGTGTGACTTTGGCAGTTTTAGGAGTCTCCCCTAGTGCTGAAGTGACTTGTGACTCGCAGGTCACCTGTGTGAGAGGTCTGAGGGGAAGAGGGATTGTGCTGAGAGGTAGAATAAGCAGCTGTGCTATGTAAACTCCAACCCTTAGTATTGTGTGCAGGGGAGGGGAAAAAACCCCAACAAAGTAATGGCTGTGAGGCCAGGAGGGGAAAATGCCATCATGGGGTCAATGGGGAAAAGATGCAACCACTCAAAACCATTTTATATTTATTAACTTGCAGCATGCAACTGGACTACACTGAGCTCACGATAAGCTGCTGTGACTCGATGGGTAACGCAGGTGACACTGGTTTACTTGGACAACCGCTTCTAGCCCCACTGTTGTTAAAACACAGAAGCCACCCTCATAAAAAACTGTAGGAATTTGAAGAAGATGCACGCCAGTAATGCTGGTGGTGTTACAACCAGTCCATACCTTGTTACTGGGTGTGATGCTGAAAACGAAAGCAATGCTGAAGGAAGGTCGTAGCTGAGGGGTTACACCTACAGGGCATGCAGCTGAAATGTGGCATTTCAAGTTCTCGAGGGAGCAGGGAAGATGAGCTGTGGGAGCTGGAAGAAGTTCCAACAGAGCGACGGAGGTGGCGTGAGGTGTTAAACAAAACCCCCCAACCTGGCATGCTGTAAGAAAGTCTAGGGTACGAACACAGACTAACTGGAGGCAAATACCAGTGGAAAAACGTTTAATACTCATGAATAAAGATGGCAGGAAAGCAATTAAAAACATCTTTTTCATATGTAATGTAATGGAAAGTGTCAATTATGGGATCACACTATCTTTACCCTCTCAAAAATCCCCTGAGTTGGTATTCTTGAACTATTTGGACTAGGAGCTACATGTTGTAAATAGAAGTGGTAAATCTTACAGGAGTGTAAACATATACTAACATATACTGTACTACTAATATAAATAAACTATACTAATTAATGTGTAAAACCACGTGTACCCTCTTATAGAATCGTAACAAACATTACTAATACTAATGTAAATCGAAGACTTTTCAATCACGGCTCCTTATCATGTATGTCTTGCCTAATGCTTTGAAAAAGACAATCTCTTTAACTATCCTGTCCTATCCTATCCTATCCTATCCTATCCTATCCTATCCTATCCTACCCTATCCTATCCTATCCTATCCTAACCTATCATGTTCTGTCCTGTCCTATCCTATCCTATCCTATCTATGGTACTTTTCAAGAGCAAAATTGGTCGAGGAGGGCTTTTTCGTCGAGATGGTCAAGGCTGGTCCTCAACACAGCTCTGCAGGAAAAGGGGAAAGAAGGAAATCAAGCTTCAGTTTCCATAACAAGACAATTAGCCATTTGATTAAAGAGCTCTCCAAACTTCACATTTACAGACAAAATTTTCTGTTCCCCTTCTGCCCCGTTCCGTTTTGCTTTGCTTACGGATACATTGCACGCATGCTTTTCTGGCCCTGCTACGGTATGCTTACACAGCAGAAATCTCTGCGGACTGTGAAGATTTCATTCTCTTGAGTTTTGATTCTAGGCTCTTTTTCAATAGTCCTTTGGAAAAGAGGTTTTTTATTCCCTCCCCTACAAGTCTGTAACACTCTGGGGTCCTTTAAGCCAAGCGCTCCCCAGAGGACTCTGGCCTTAATAATTATGCCCCACTGCCTCTTAGTGACGATACTGGGAATACTTCCCACTCTACCTGGGGCCTCCTCTACCTCTGAGCAGAGTTCTGCCACCTACCTCTGTATTTGCATCTAAGCAGTTCAAAGCCGGAGAAATGTGTCCCTCCCACCCACTGAGTTACAATCAGATGGCATGTCTTAAGCTTGACTCTTTCACTACGTGCATACATAGTTTCCAGAAACACTGAATGAACATTCAATTGAAACGCTGTTCCTACAACCAATCCTAGGAATCACATTTTCAGTAGCATTATGTATGTTAGAGATCACAATTAAAATGTCCAAAACTAACTCCATCGCTTAGATTTAAACCAGGAGGAAAATCTGCACAAAGCAACCTTCTCAAGTGAGAATCCCAAAACAAAGTCTGGCATTTCTGAACATTGTGCATAAACACAACACTCTTAACTTCAGTTGTCCGCAGTTCATGAGCAGCCTTCCAAAATGCCACTGTGCCGGCATGACTTACCCCCAGTGATGCTGTTCCTTTCCTAGGAGGCTCCTCACCCTGCGCTCCTTCCAAGGTGGTGTCGGAAAGAGCGCCGTCTTCACCCTCGTCCAGAACTGAGCTCTGCAGGAAAAGGGCAAAGGAGGAAATCAAACTTCAGTTTCCATAACAAGACAATTAGCCATTTGATTAAAGAGCTCTCCAAACTTCCCATTTACAGACAAAATTTTCTGTTCCCCTTCTGCCCCGTTCCGTTTTGCTTTGCTTACGGATACATTGCACGCATGCTTTTCTGGCCCTGCTACGGTATGCTTACACAGCAGAAATCTCTGCGGACTGTGAAGATTTCATTCTCTTGAGTTTTGATTCTAGGCTCTTTTTCAATAGTCCTTTGGAAAAGAGGTTTTTTATTCCCTCCCCTACAAGTCTGTAACACTCTGGGGCCCTTTAAGCCAAGCGCTCCCCAGAGGACTCTGGCCTTAATAATTATGCCCCACTGCCTATTAGTGACGATACTGGGAATTCTTCCCACTCTACCTGGGGCCTCCTCTACCTCTGAGCAGAGTTCTGCCACCTACCTCTGTATTTGCATCTAAGCAGTTCAAAGCCGGAGAAATGTGTCCCTCCCACCCACTGAGTTATAATCAGATGGCATGTCTTAAGCTTGACTCTTTCACTACGTGCATACATAGTTTCCAGAAACACTGAATGAACATTCAATTGAAACGCTGTTCCGACAACCAATCCTAGGAATCACATTTTCAGTAGCATTATGTATGTTAGAGATCACAATTAAAATGTCCAAAACTAACTCCATCGCTTAGATTTAAACCAGGAGGAAAATCTGCACAAAGCAACCTTCTCAAGTGAGAATCCCAAAACAAAGTCTGGCATTTCTGAACATTGTGCATAAACACAACACTCTTAACTTCAGTTGTCCGCAGTTCATGAGCAGCCTTCCAAAATGCCACTGTGCCGGCATGACTTACCCCCAGTGATGCTGTTCCTTTCCTAGGAGGCTCCTCACCCTGCGCTCCTTCCAAGGTGGTGTCGGAAAGAGCGCCGTCTTCACCCTCGTCCAGAACTGAGCTCTGCAGGAAAAGGGCAAAGGAGGAAATCAAACTTCAGTTTCCATAACAAGACAATTAGCCATTTGATTAAAGAGCTCTCCAAACTTCCCATTTACAGACAAAATTTTCTGTTCCCCTTCTGCCCCGTTCCGTTTTGCTTTGCTTACGGATACATTGCACGCATGCTTTTCTGGCCCTGCTACGGTATGCTTACACAGCAGAAATCTCTGCGGACTGTGAAGATTTCATTCTCTTGAGTTTTGATTCTAGGCTCTTTTTCAATAGTCCTTTGGAAAAGAGGTTTTTTATTCCCTCCCCTACAAGTCTGTAACACTCTGGGGCCCTTTAAGCCAAGCGCTCCCCAGAGGACTCTGGCCTTAATAATTATGCCCCACTGCCTCTTAGTGACGATACTGGGAATTCTTCCCACTCTACCTGGGGCCTCCTCTACCTCTGAGCAGAGTTCTGCCACCTACCTCTGTATTTGCATCTAAGCAGTTCAAAGCCGGAGAAATGTGTCCCTCCCACCCACTGAGTTATAATCAGATGGCATGTCTTAAGCTTGACTCTTTCACTACGTGCATACATAGTTTCCAGAAACACTGAATGAACATTCAATTGAAACGCTGTTCCGACAACCAATCCTAGGAATCACATTTTCAGTAGCATTATGTATGTTAGAGATCACAATTAAAATGTCCAAAACTAACTCCATCGCTTAGATTTAAACCAGGAGGAAAATCTGCACAAAGCAACCTTCTCAAGTGAGAATCCCAAAACAAAGTCTGGCATTTCTGAACATTGTGCATAAACACAACACTCTTAACTTCAGTTGTCCGCAGTTCATGAGCAGCCTTCCAAAATGCCACTGTGCCGGCATGACTTACCCCCAGTGATGCTGTTCCTTTCCTAGGAGGCTCCTCACCCTGCGCTCCTTCCAAGGTGGTGTTGGAAAGAGCGCCCTCTTCACCCTCGTCCAGAACTGAGCTCTGCAGGAAAAGGGCAAAGGAGGAAATCAAACTTGTTTCCATAACAAGACAATTAGCCATTTGATTAAAGAGCTCTCCAAACTTCCCATTTACAGACAAAATTTTCTGTTCCCCTTCTGCCCCGTTCCGTTTTGCTTTGCTTACGGATACATTGCACGCATGCTTTTCTGGCCCTGCTACGGTATGCTTACACAGCAGAAATCTCTGCGGACTGTGAAGATTTCATTCTCTTGAGTTTTGATTCTAGGCTCTTTTTCAATAGTCCTTTGGAAAAGAGGTTTTTTATTCCCTCCCCTACAAGTCTGTAACACTCTGGGGTCCTTTAAGCCAAGCGCTCCCCAGAGGACTCTGGCCTTAATAATTATGCCCCACTGCCTCTTAGTGACGATACTGGGAATACTTCCCACTCTACCTGGGGCCTCCTCTACCTCTGAGCAGAGTTCTGCCACCTACCTCTGTATTTGCATCTAAGCAGTTCAAAGCCGGAGAAATGTGTCCCTCCCACCCACTGAGTTATAATCAGATGGCATGTCTTAAGCTTGACTCTTTCACTACGTGCATACATAGTTTCCAGAAACACTGAATGAACATTCAATTGAAACGCTGTTCCGACAACCAATCCTAGGAATCACATTTTCAGTAGCATTATGTATGTTAGAGATCACAATTAAAATGTCCAAAACTAACTCCATCGCTTAGATTTAAACCAGGAGGAAAATCTGCACAAAGCAACCTTCTCAAGTGAGAATCCCAAAACAAAGTCTGGCATTTCTGAACATTGTGCATAAACACAACACTCTTAACTTCAGTTGTCCGCAGTTCATGAGCAGCCTTCCAAAATGCCACTGTGCCGGCATGACTTACCCCCAGCGATGCTGTTCCTTTGCTAGGAGGCTCCTCACCCTGCGCTCCTTCCAAGGTGGTGTCGGAAAGAGCGCCCTCTTCACCCTCGTCCAGAACTGAGCTCTGCAGGAAAAGGGCAAAGAAACAAATCAAGAGCACTGCCACGGATGCAGCAGTTACCGCCTCTTTGGCAACTTCTTCCAGTGGCTCACAGGAAACAACTTCTTACTTATATCTAACCTGAACTTCCACTGCTCAAGTTTAAACACATTGCCCCATGTCCTATGGCTAAAGTCCCTGCTGAAATGAGTGTGTTGGTATGCAACAGGATTTTCCTGAGAATGCTTTTAAAATTTATTCTGCAGTTGATTTTTTTCTGTAGGTAGAAATTTAAAAATAAAACGTTTGCAAGGACTTGCATTGACTTGCAAGGGATGGAAGTATAAAATTCAACTCCCCAGATCCTCCCGATCTCCATATACACACATCTGTGTTGATTTAACTACCTGCACTCTCCAAAACTTCATACCCTCGCTTCAATTTAAGGTTATTACACAGTCACGCTACGAAACAGCAAACCGGGACATGTAACATCGGTTGGGACAACCAAACACCACTCTCTGCCTCTGACATTAGCTGCCCTTGCACTTTTTCATGACTTGTATCAATGATACAATGCAGCTCTGCCCTCCCTCCCAGTTCCAAAATGTAGAAAAAATACAACAACTCAGTTGAATTACCAAATACAAAAATTAGTCAGCTTTGATAAAGCAGTAACATTACAGTCCTAGCGAAAGTCTTTTTCTCTTCAGTGGTTGTAATTTTATGTAATGTTAAAATTCTCTACGATGAAAAAAAGAAAAAAAATAAAGAGGGGGGAAGCGTTGCAATGATGTCTTATTGCTGATTATTCCTGGAGCAGGCTCCAAAGTCCATAAGCAGCTCTCCAAAATGCCACTGTGCCAGCTTTACTTACCCCTACCGATGGTGTTTCCTTCTCAGGAGCGACATGAACCAGCGGTTTCACCCAGATGACATGGGGAACAGCGCTGTGCTCCTCCTCAGCTGTGCTCTGCCAGGAAAAGGGATAAGAAAGAAAAGTAAGAGAAAGGAACGTTTTCTCTCCTCTGCTAACCACAATCTATACCAGGTGCTCTACTTCTTTCTGCAGAGCTGAGGGCAGAAAATGGTCTGCACAAAGTAAATAGAACAATTGAAGCAATACAGGATACTTTTAGATTGAGAGAACACCGAAGGTATTCTTGGCAAGCTGTCCTTTCCGTACCAAAATCATCATGTCACAAGCTGAATGAAAAACGGTGGGAGGGGAGACCTCCAGACGCTTCTGAGGTTGAAGGGCACAATGACTCCCCATCAGTTCTCGCAGGACACGGTCAAATGGAGCTGGCCTTGGCATACAGCAAAGCTCCAGGACAAGCTGCTGACTTCAGCCAGATGGAGACTTGCATCCTGCGGCAGACCCTGCACCAGCACAGCCCACATCTTGCTCAGCTGGAAGTTTAGCATGAAGTTAGACCTGAACTGCCTACGAGCTGCATGAGCTTACTAGTCTTTCATGAGAATTCAAACGCAACTCCAAGAAAGAAAGAAAAAGAAAAAAAAAAAAGAAGAAAAGGTATCTACAATCTCACAAGGTAATGTTTTTCAGTAATTTCTTTGCATAAAGATGATACGAAACAGCCAGAAGAGGTCAAGAAGAGGCAGTGTCCAAAGCACTCAGATACTGCAGAGGGCTTGGAACAAGACTGTGTTGGGGGATAGTGGGGTATTAACAAAGCGGAAGTTGCTTCTCCTGTTCACTTTGCTCTGTTTGTAAACAAAGGGACTCTGTTCCTTTCTCTTATAATTTCTTCACAGAGGAACAGGCAAACATGCATAGAAAGGAGGAGGCAGGGAGATGGAGCTTACTGATTTTTTTAGTGAAAGGACTGATTTTCCCACCTTTTACACACACACACACACACACACATTTCAATTTAGTATTATCCAAAGAAGCAAGGACATTTCATATCAGCTGGGGACTTGGCCTGACAAAGGTGAAGGCGATCCTTTTTACGCATCAAGAAAAGAGGAGGAGTCAACAGAAGGAGAGAGGTCCCTCAGATGATCCGGGCAGACAACTTCAGTTGTCCGCAGTCCATGAGCAGCCTTCCAAAATGCCACTGTGCCGGCTTTACTCACCCCTAGTGATGCTGTTTCTTGTCCAGGAGCCTCCTCAATCTGCGCTCTTTCCGGGGTGGCAGAGGAAAGAGCACCCTCCTCATTCTGGTCTTCAACTGAGTGCTGCCGGAAAAGGGGAAAGAAGGAAATTACGCTTCAGTTTCAATAACAAGACAATTAACTATTCGATTAAATAGCTCTCCAAACTTTCCATTTACAAACATAACTTTCTTTTTCCCTTCTGCCGTGCTCTGTTTTGCTTTGGTTACAGATACATTGCACGCATGCCTTTTCTGGCCCTGCTACACTATGCTTACGCCATAGAAATCTGTTGACTATCGGGAAAGGGGATAGAAAGAAAAAGAAAAGAAATTGGAAAGGAAAGGAAAGGAAAGGAAAGGAAAGGAAAGGAAAGGAAAGGAAAGGAAAGGAAAGGAAAGGAAAGGAAAGGAAAGGAAAGGGAGGAGAGGAATGAGAGGAGAGGAATGAGAGGAGAGAAGAGAAGAGAAGAGAAGAGAAGAGAAGAGAAGAGAAGAGAAGAGAAGAGAAGAGAAGAGAAGAGAAGAGAAGAGAAGAGAAGAGAAGAGAAGAGAAGAGAAGAGAAGAGAAGAGAAGAGAAGAGAAGAGAAGAGAAGAGAAAGAAGAGAAGAGAAAGAAGAGAAGAGAAGAGAAGAGAAGAGAAGAGAAGAGAAGAGAAGAGAAGAGAAGAGAAGAGAAGAGAAGAGAAACAGCATCTCCTCCACCTCTAAAATATCCCACAGTCATATACAACAGTCTGTACACCAGTGACTTGCCTTCTCTTGGCACATCTCTGGTGAGACTCTCCTTTCTCTTCCACAGCATCCTTGAAGGCACATGCATTTCAAGGAGAAATCCAGGAACTGTTTGAAGAAAGCAGAAAGGCAGTTTTGAAATGTGGATGGCAATACATTTGTTTTCAATGTCCATTATATCTCTCTCCCTTTTGTGAAACACAACAATTGGATACGATCATTACACAGACAAGGAGGATGCTCAGTGATGTTCAATGGATGCAGTGCCAGCCACACACAGCCAGTGGCATGGTTACATACACCCAAGCTCTCTTCCTAGATCCCTTAAATTTCTGCTTTCTCTGACATTAGAGGAAGTGTTGCTATTGCAGTGGCCTAAACCAGTAAGCTAGAAAGCATATCAACTTCTCCCTCTTGACTGCGCTGCATATGTAAGTGCAGTGCTAAGACTTCCTCAATCAGCACAGCTCTACGTTAAGAAAATGGGTGTTAAACACGTTTCTGGAAGTAACCTGTTTTGCTAGGGGAGCCACAAATGCTTTTACCAGCCTAAGTCATCTCCAGTCTTTTCCCCTTTATGTTTTTATTACTCTTGTCTTTCACCTATTGCAAAATATGAGCTTTCCAAAACCCATATTCCTACCCTCCAGACCAGTCAAAGTGCCGCATTTTGATAGAAAGAAAGAAAGAAAGAAAGAAAGAAAGAAAGAAAGAAAGAAAGAAAGAAAGAAAGAAAGAAAGAAAGAAAGAAAGAAAGAAAGAAAGAAAGAAAGAAAGAAAGAAAGAAAGAAAGAAAGAAAGAGAGAGAGAGAGAGAAAGACTTTCTTTCTCATTCAGGTATTTAATGTTCACTTTGAAGATCCCTCAGAACTTGCTATCCCACCAGCTGCTTCCTTTATAACCGGGGGAATTACGGACACAAAGATATGCGTGCATTTGTGTGTGTACTGTTTCCCTAGGGCTGCTGGCCTAGAGCAACCTCACAAAGCTCTGTAACTTTCTAATAGTAAGAAATATATAACAGGATAATGTAGATAGCACAGGTCTACACAGCCCGAGTGTAACTTGAAGCAGCAAAAATGTTCCTGTCCTTTTGAGCACTGTTTTCACTTTGTGAGTCAATATATTTGTTATTATACTACAGGTCGTAAAGAATGGGGCAACTAAAGTCAAGGACATGTCGCTCCCCACGGGAGACAGGGGTTCCTTCCCAGGTAACATCAATCATGAATAAGCACAATGGTTAATCTGGCAGAGGCCAGTGTTTCTGTTACTTTTTTACTCTTCCTGTAGTCACAGCTATTATGTATCTGAGTAAAAAACACAGGGGCTGCTTCCCAGTGTGCCATCAAACACCCTTCACTTCAGATCCCGCTTGGAAACTCAAAACATTCTTTGGAGAATCTTACAATGTAAGAGAGGTAGAACTGTTCTAGAATCCACTGCTGACAACCTAGAATCCACCTAGGTGAACAACAAATATGGTGCCCTTTAAGAAAATCTTCCTTAAATGAGAAACTTACTCATTCTTACTTACTTCCTTCGTACGTCTTCGTTCCTTCCTTACTCATTCTGCCCTATCTGATAAATCATAAAATCCTAGAACGGCTTTGGTTGGAAGGGAGCTTAAATCTTACCCAGTTCCAACCCCCTGCCACGGGCAGAGACACCTTCCACTAGACCAGACTGCTCCAAGCCCCATCAAAGCTGGCCTCGAACACTGCCAGGGATGGGGCATCCACAGCTTCTCTGGGCAACCTGTGCCAGTCCCTCACCACCCTCACAGTGAAGAATTTCTTTGTGAGATTTCATCTAAATCTGCCATCTTGCAGTTTAAAACCACTCCCCCTTCTCCTATCAGTACATGCCCTTGTCAAAGGCGCCTCTCCAGATTTCTTGCAGGTCTCCTTAGGCACTGCAAGCTGCCATAAGGTCTCCCCTGAGCCTTCCCTTCTCCAGGCTGAACAACCTGAACTCTGTTTCCTTACAAGAGTTGCTCCAGCATCATCTTTGTGGCCTTCTCTGGACTTGCTCGAGCAGGTCCGCGTCCCTTTTGTGCTGGGGGCCCCAGAGCTGAACACAGTACCGCAGGTGGGGTATCAGGAGAGCAGAGTAGAGCGGGAGAATCCCCTCCCTCGACCTGCTGGTCACGCTCCTTTTGATACAGCCCAGCACACGGCTGGCTTTCTGGCTGCAGGCACACACTGCCGGCTCATGTGGAGCTTCTTAGCAACCAACCACCCCCCAAGACCCCCACCCCCAAGTCCTGCTCCTCAGAGCTGTTCTCAATCCAGCCTCTGCCCAGCATGTAGTTGTGCTTGGGAGCCTGTATCTCTTCCTGGGATGGATGTTAAACGTCAACACCACAAGAAGCCCCGCGTGCTACAATAGCGGGGTGATTACTGTCTTCCGACCAGAAACATCAAGCCAACGTTATTTGCTTTTTACACCTCATAGCAACCCATCAGCCGTGGGACACACGCTGCGGTGGCCCTACGTTGTGCGACCCCCGCTTCGTGCCTCCCCGCCGGGGCTGTGCCAGGGCGTCGGGGTCCTGTTTGGCTCGTACCCGCCTGAAAGCACGACGGAAGCTGGGGAACCTGCTCCTCCGTGGCATGTTCCGCCGCAGGCCCGCAGGGACCGGAGGCACCTGGACCGCGTCGAGAGCGGACTGAGCCTGTTGACAGCCGCGGCGGTGATACCCGCATCCGTCACCACGGCAACGGAACGCGCCCTCAGACAATTCGCGGCGGGCAGCCGACCAATGGCAGATCGCCTCACATGCCGCCCCGCCCACCGCCTCGCCCCGGGAAGCCTCTGCCTCTGCGCGACTGTGCCGGGCGCGCGTCCCCGGCCCGCGCCGACGGGGACGAGCAGACGGTGTCGTCGGCGCGGTTCCGCCGGGTGGATGTGCACGAGCACGACGAGAAGGAGCATAGAATAGCCGGGGCCGGAAAGGACCTTAAGATCACGTGGTTGCAACCCCCCTGCACGGGCAGGGACACCTCCCACTAAACCATGTCACCCACGGGTCTGTCCAGCCTGGCCTTGAACACCGCCAGGGATGGAGCACTCACAGCTGCCTTGGGCAACCCATTCCAGTGCCTCACCACCCTCACAGGAAGGAACTTCCTCCTTATATCCAATCTAAACTTCCCCTGTTCAAGTTCGAACCCGCTACCCCTTGTCCTATCACTACACTCCCTGATGAAGAGTCCCTCCCCAGCATCCTTATAGCCCCCCTTCAGATACTGGAAGGCTGCTATGAGGTCTCCACGCAGCCTTCTCTTCTCCAGCCTGAACAGGCCCCACTTTCTCAGCATATGGCAGGTGCTCCAGTCCCCTGATCATGCTCACGGCCCTCCTCTGCACTTGTTCCAACAGTTCCATGTCCTTCTCGTGTTCAGGACACCAGAACTCTACACACACCTCACGAGAGCAGAGTAGAGGGGCAGGATCACTTCCTTCGACCTGCTGGTCACGCTCCTTTTGATGCAGCCCAGCATACGGTTGGCTTTCTGGGCTGCGAGCGCACACTGCAGCCAGCTCGTGCTCAGTTTCTCATCAACCAACACCCCCAAATCCTTCTCTGCAGGGCTGCTCTGAATCTCTTCTCTGCCCAACCTGTACGTGTCCTGGGATTGCCCCAGCCCAGGTGTAGGACCTTGCACTTGGCTTGGTTGAACCTCCTAAGGTTGGCATCAGCCCACCTCACAAGCACGTCAAGGTCCCTCTGGATGGCACTCCTTCCCTCCAGCGTATCAACCGAACAAAACAGCTTGCTGTCGTCGGCAAACTTATGATTGATTTCGTCAGGTCCCATGCACTTGTTCAGGTTCAGGTTCTTAAGACGCTTTCAAACCTGCTCCTCTCCTACAGTGGGCCTAAGGTCTTCATTCTCACAGTCCCTGCATCTGCCTTGCCAGACTTGGGTAGTGTGGCCAGAGCATCTGGAAGTGAAGCCTGAGGGAAAGAACTTATTAAGAATCACAGAATCCCAAGGGTTGGAAGGGACCTCAAAAGATCATCTAGTCCAACCCCCCTGCAAGAGCAGGGTAACCTACAGTACATCACACAGGAACTTGTCCAGGCGGGCCTTGAATATCTCCAGTGTAGGAGACTCCACAACCCCCCTGGGCAACCTGTTCCAGTGCTCTGTCACTCTTACAGTAAAGAAGTTCTTCCTGATGTTAACGTGGAGCTTCCTATGCCCCAGTTTACACCCATTGCCCCTTGTCCTATCACTGGATATCACTGAAAAAAGCCTAGCTCCATCATCCTGACACCCACCCTTTACATATTTGGAAACACTGATGAGGTCACCCCTCAGTCTCCTCTTCTCCAAGCTAAAGAGACCCAGCTCCCTCAGCCTCTCCTCATAAGGGAGGTGTTCCACTCCCTTAATCATCTTTGTGGCTCTGCGCTGGACTCTTTCAAGCAATTCCCTGCCCTTCTTGAACAGAGGGGCCCAGAACTGGACGCAATATTCCAGATGCGGCCTCACCAAGGCTGAGTAGAGGGGGAGGAGAACCTCTCTTGACCTACTAACCACACCCTTTCTAATGCACCCTAAGATGCCATTTGCCTTCTTGGCCACAAGAGCACATTGCTGGCTCATGGTCATCCTCCTATCCACCAGGACCCCCAGGTCCCTTTCCCCTTCGCTACTTTCCAGCAGGTCAACCCCCAACCTATACTGGTACATGGGGTTGTTCTTCCCCAGATGCAAGACTCTACACTTGCCCTTGTTGAATTTCATCAAGTTTCTCCCCGCCCAACTCTCCAGCCTGTCCAGCTCTCGCTGAATGGCAAAACAGCCTTCTGGTGTGTCAGCCACTCCTCCCAGTTTTGTGTCATCAGCGAACTTGCTGAGGGTGCACTCAGTTCCCTCATCCAGGTCGTTGATGAAAATATTAAACAGCACTGGTCCCAGCACCGACCCCTGAGGGACTCCACTAGTCACAGACCTCCAGCTAGATTCTGCGCCATTGACCACAACTCTCTGCCTTCTTCCTTTCAACCAGTTCTTGATCCACTTCACTACTTGATCGTCAAGCCCACACTTCCTTAGCTTATCTATGAGGATGCTGTGAGAGACAGTATCAAATGCCTTACTGAAATCAAGAAAAACCACATCTACCGCTCTACCATCATCCCTCCACCTAGTCACTTCCTCATAGAAGGCTGTAAGGTTGGTCAAACATGACTTCCCCCTCATAAAACCATGTAGGCTGTTCTTAATGACCCCCTCATCCTTGATATGCCTAGAGATGGAGTCAAGAATAAGTTGTTCCATCACCTTTCCAGGGATGGAGGTAAGGCTGACCGGTCTATAATGACCCGGGTCCTCCTTCTTGCCCTTCTTATAGACTGGTGTGACATTTGCCATCCGCCAATCCTCAGGCACCTCTCCCGTTTCCCACGACTTACCAAAGATGATGGAGAGTGGCCTAGCAATGACCTCCGCCAGCTCCCTCAGCACCCGTGGGTGCATTCCATCCGGACCCATCGATTTATAGATATCCAGAAACTCAGCCTTCCCAAATCCAGGGTAGCCAGTTCTCCCGATAGCTTCCGGAGAGGGCCCACATTGTCCCTAGTCTGTCTTTTATTTGCTACGTACCTATAGAATCCCTTCTTGTTATCTTTCACATCCCTTGCCAAATTTCATTCTAACTGGCCCTTAGCTTTCCTCACCTGGTCCCTAGCTTCCCGGACAACATCCCTGTATACCTCCCAGGCTGCCTGTCCTTCCTTCCGCCTTTCATAAGCCTCTTTTTGTCCCTCTAAGTTTCCCCAGCAGCTTGTTATTCCACCCATGGAGGTCTCCTGACCCGATGATCCCAAAGAGGCCAAAGTCCGCTGTCTTGGAAGTCCCGGGCAGTGAGCACACTGCGTGCCCTTTCTCACTGTCCTGATGATCTCAAACTTGACCGCCTCATGATCGCTACAGCCAAGGCAGCCCTGGTGCACCACATTCCCTGTTGGTGAGCACGAGGTCAAGCATGGCACCTCTCCTTGTCAGCTCCTCTATTACTTGCAGGAAGAAGTTGCCTTCCACACAACAGAGGAACCTCCTGGATTGCTTGCGCTGGGCCGTACTGTCCCTCCAAAAGATATCAGGACGGTTGAAATCCCCCATGAGGACAAGGGCCTGCCAGCGTGAGGCTGTTCCTATCTGTCTACAGAGGGCTTCATTCACAGAGTCCTCCTGATCAGGCGGTCTGTAACAGATCCCCACAGTAATGTCCCCCATTGCTGTTCTCCCTTTGACCCTGACCCGCAAACTCCGTTGACTGATCACCTGACCCCACACAGAGTTCCATACTCTCCAGCCTATCACTGACATAAACAGCAACTCCCTTGCCCCATCTGCTGGGCCTGTCTTTCCTAAAAAGCCTGTAATCTTCCATTCCAACACTCCAGCCATAGCAGCCATTCCACCATGTTTCTGTGATACCAATTATAACATATCCCCGTCGATGTGCACACCTCTCTTAAGAAGTTCGTGGATGACGAGGAGGGAGGCGACGGGCAAGGCGGGCCTGACAAGAGCGAGGGGGACTCGCTCCTCAAACTCTTCTTTTTGAAAGTCAACAGAAGCCTAAGCTAAGAAAACATGCAGTAAACACAGAGAACTCCGAAGGCAACGATGATCTAAGATAAAGAGGCAACTCTGTCACACCTCCACACAAAAAACCGCAGAGCTGAGAAACAGCACCAGGCAATCTTGTTTATATAATGCAAGGAAGAGCAAAAAGAATTGCTTATAGGAGGAGAGAGAGGGTCAGGTTACTCACTCCTCACTACTCTCTTGTCAGACAACTAAGAGAGGCAAGGCATCATATTTCTGGAAACACAGACATTTCACTGGAATTCCACCTTTTCTGGATTTTATTCTTCTCTTACTTACAGCCACAAACTTCCTGACTGACTGAAAGCAGTAAGAACTGTGGAAAGCAAGCTACTGAACACGAGAAGCTAAGCTGGCTCCTGATAACTAAGGAAAAAGAAAAGAAGAAAAGCAGAGTCATGCATGGCAGGGTTTTTTTTTTTTTTGAGCTCGCAGACCTTTTGCGGGTGTTCTGAGCCTACTCATAACTCTAAGGTCCAAACTCTGCGTATTTGTAAAGTTACAAAATTACAGTTCCTTTCTTTAAGCTGTGTATTACTGAATGCAGTTTTAAAGAAAAGGACAATAATAATAAAAAGCCCCAACGACATTTTAGATTATAGGTAATTAAACCTGATCCCTGACGAAAAATACCTTTCTTTTTTTGACCACCCTAGAGGCCCAAAACTGACAGGAACGATGCATAAGTGAACAGAAGAAAATGCCCTTTGCAGAACGGATCCTTAGAAGGCACGATTTCGAACACAGCTGAAATGATCTTGGGTCAGTAACAACTATTATGTCACTGCAACAAGTGGGAGAAGTAACTGCTGGCTTGGACCTCGAATTTGGAAACAGCGGGATAGGTTTATAGCTCCCCCAAGTCTCTCAAATGAGGCTGTGCCATAAGTGTCCTCAAGCCCTAGTATAGGACTTGCTACATGAGCACGAGGTGGAACACTAATTAACGAAGAAAGGAAAAAAAATCCAAACCAAAACCTTCCACCAGGCATTTGCCTTTTCAGAATAATAACAATCTTAGAAAAATAATCAGCTGTGCTGACTCTATCAATGAAAACTGCATCAGAGAAACTCATCAGACGTTGTGCTACCGCAGAAATAAGACCACAGCCTCCTCTGATATTGAATCCTGAATACAGCTCGCAGGGCAAAACTACACTTACGTGTGGACAGCTGCTTCCCTTTCACAGGAGCTGCCATTGTCAAGTTGTTCAAGGGTTTCAATATCCAGGCATCCCTAGCTGAAAAAAACAGACAGCAGAGGGTCTTCATGGTGCAGTCTGTTGCAAAAAGCTCTAGGCATGTTTGGACAGTGAGTTTTAAAATGAAGTCGCAGCCTCGGGTGGGACATTTGTTTGCATTCCTGAGGCACCTCAGTAAGAGAGAAGTAAGAATGGAAACTACTAAAAATCAAAACTATGTTGGCCATGTTGGGGAATGCACATAAATATGCTTTCTGGGAATCTGAAGTGGATATATGAATGTACTTTCAGACAGAATTAGTTGTCTTAAGACTACTTGTTGTATGCCATCCTGTTCAAAGCCACCTTTGAATGACTGATTCACATTATTTGAGCTCTTTGCAAGCTCTCACTGGTTACGGAAAGAAAATATCCCCAGATACACATCAATTAACACATAAGAACCACAAATGAGCAGTCTGGCAACCCACCAGTGCAGAGCAAGAAAAACTGCACTGTTAGGGGAACGATACTGAAAATAGCCGCTTGGGGCAAAGCGTCCTTGCAAAAGATGCAAATTTTATTCATTCAGAATTTTTCATTTTAAAAAGTATCTTAATGAAAGTAAGTAAAATAAATCACACATGAAAGAGTACTGGCTGAAAGTCACTGCCTATATGCATACAGCTCTTGGATTCTCTTTGGCAATCAACATGCTTAGGCAGCAAGAGATCTCATGACACACTGTCGCTTGGCAAGTCAGCTCCTCTCTAAAGTTATTAGAATCCACGCAAACTTGATGTCCTTTCCTATTTTATTCTTCAAAGATATGTATGTCAAAAATTTAGAATCCAAAGCTGAAGGCATACAAAGAATTACCCACTCAGAAGAAGGAATTCCTCAACATTTTTCTATTCTTTCATATATGCCATTTTTATTGCTCCTCATGTTCTGCGTCTGAATTGGTATGGACTGACAGGTAAAGCTCACCATAGTAAACCTCGCTGTACAGTCTGCTCACCAGGATGGCTGCTCTTTCCTCATCTGACTTCCTCCCTGACTGGGAAGTTGCTACACTTGAGAAACCACAGCTATTCCCACAATCACAGCAGGCCTGGCAGCTAGGCATTTCAACACTGCTATGAACTGAGCCACAAAACATTCATTTAAAGCAAGGAGTACTATACTGCTTTTCAAATACAAAAGAAGAGCACAGATAACTTATCTATGCCTTGGTTCCTTATCTGCCTAGTGGGGAGAGCCAAGGTTAAAGCCTGTGAGTTCTTATGCTGCTCTTCTATACTAACGAACACTAAGCAGTTCTTGTCTGTCCTTAAAAAATTATGACTGCATGTGCATGTGAAGTAACGGAAGGGTATTGTCAAATTTTGCTTATGGCTGTACAATCCTTGTTTCAAATCAGCAGTCCCCGAAAAGCAGAATTCGGTCTGGAAGTAGCAGCATCCAGCAAAACATAAGCATCTATTCTAGATTCCTATAGGATCTGCAGCCCACGCATTCTGGCCTTTTTTGGGGGGGGAACAATATTAATTGTCTTGTGTCAGTCCCAGTTTGGTTTCTTAACAATCAGACACAGCACACTCTCTACCTGGCGACTACGCTTTAATGAGACTTGGGATGTGGGCAACGTGCCTTTACGCGCTTCATGTTTATGCGCAAATTGTGGAATTTGCAGTATTAGTGACATCTGTCCAACGGGTTAGTAAGTTCATGCGCACTAAATGTAATGGAAGGAATTCCTGACAACATCCGCCTATCACGTAAACAATGGCTTACTTTTCATTATACTGGCTCTTACCTGTCAAGGAGAAGCTCTAGTACTGCCTTAGAGGAAGCAAAAGCCCCGTATGTTAATAGAAACATATCGATGTAAGTAAAATCATTATCCTCAAAAGACGTTATAAGGTTTTCTACCAGCTTCTCAAGAGTTCCACTTGTTATCTTCCTGGTGTTGCTGACAGTACGTTCTTTTATCTGGTCTTCTTCATCCTACAAAGCGGAAAGAAAAACAAAGCACAACAATCAGACGCAAGTCAGATCCCTGACCAGGCTTTCACAATGAAACACAGATTAAATTCCATCTTTTCACAGGAATAAGTACATCTTTGACTACCAAATTATTTTGGCTCTCCAAACACCAAATGCTCTATCAAATAACGGAGACTTTTGGTAAGTTTATCTTTAAGATACTTCTCAGGCATGTTCCACGTAAGATTGTATAGCCTGACTGCTATCAAGTTATCTTACGATCCTACCGTGTATTAGTATCTAAAAGAATATCCATTATCCCACAAAGAATAATATTACTGGAGAGAACAACAGCGGTAATCCAGTGTCTCACTTAACTTCTGAATACACATGACAACTGACCACAACTGCGGCATCGGCACTTGTGATTCTCTTGCTGAAAGTACCAACTTTGGCTCACCACACAGAACGTAAGGTCATGAACACATCCGGATGCGAAACATTTCATCGTACTTTTGCAAGGAGTTTATCAAAGTCATCTTGCAGACGTGCCATTATAACATTTCCATTTTCTCTCACGGTTTCCAGGAGGTACAATATTTGTCAACAAATCTAGGGTTTGGTGTTGGGGGGTGTGTGCATTTTCAACAGCAGTTGGTTTTAAGGCTTACATCCTGCTTTAAGTCTGAAGCAGCTAGAAACATTCCCTTCAATTCTACCACTATTTAGAGGGCAGTTCCGAAGATGACTTTTGTGAGTAGTTTGAATACTTATTTGTTAAGTAGGTGTGATAAAAAAGCTTTAAAAATGGGATTATAAATGAAAACATCAACAAGAGCAGCCTAACAGAAAATTCCTCTCTACCTTTTGAGTTGGCTGTCTCTGGGAAGGAACTTTCAGACCACTGATGTAGGAAAGGCTGAACTCTACAGAGGCAGCATGGGGGAGGTGTGCAGTTCCCCTCCCACTGTTGCTGTTTAGCGACCGACGTACTACATCGTCAGCTTGAGGAAAATGTGCCGTGACGCATCTGCGCTTTTGCCTTGATACAAATACGTGGCACGAATAACACAGATCTGTGTTCCACAGCCCCGTGGGCCAAAGGTACAAACGCTACCTGGTGACATTCAGTGGGATTACAAATTAGAAACTCTTCCATCTCCTAAATTAACGATACATCCTAGCAAGAGGGAGCAGAGACTCAAGATTAAAAAGCCAAAGAAGGCAGTTCAAATTCTGAACAGTACAAAAGAAGGCTGCTGCCCAAATAGAAACATACAGAATTGCAGCCACTACTTCATAAATACCACTCAAAACTATTGCTTTTACCAAAAAAACCCACTGGTTTCCACTTTTTTTCCAATGCAAATATTATCTGTTGAGATTCTGAAAGCAAGAATTGTGGAATGAAACCAATGTAATAGTTTTTCATTAGGCAGACTGGAATAAAGTACTGAAAGAAAACAACTGGGATGAAGAAGAAGTAAATGAGATACCAAACATTCTTCAGGCTTAGTCATTTAAAACATTACCACTTTAGTAAAGACTTGTTTTATTCCGGAATTCCGCAAATGTAGTCTCAAGATAGTGAAACTCGTCTCTCTGCAACACAGTTTCTACTGATTTTGACAGATCTTCAAAAGCTTTTCGCTTTCCTGGAAACTTACAGCTTTTCCAGATGGGGAGTTTTCCACTCTAGCTGTTTTTATTAACCTGTGCTGGAATAGAACCTGTGCTGGAATAGAACTGCCTAAAGTGCAGTAACTTATAATCTAACTCAAAATAAGGAACTCTAACCAAGAATGACTGTTTCATTTCACTGATTGCCTGACTGTGAAAATGCAAATAACCTTAAACCTTCTGAACGTAGGAATGAGATTTTTCCGTCATTTTACCCTTATTATTTGGATATTGCTTCCCTACACACACAGGCTCTCTAGCACAGGCCTTCACATTTCCTCATTCTGCATGCTGCTGAAAAATCAGAATTCTGCATGTTGACTGCACCAATCTCAGAAGCCAGAACGGCTTCATGACGTTTCCTATCATCTGACAACTAGGGGTATTCCCGGATTTCCAAACCTCCACCCTTTTCCTTTCCCTTCTTACGGAATAAATAACCTCTCACGGCAGCAACCCAGAGCTTCCAGGACCAGCGGTGCCCCCCACAGAAAACAGATTTCAGTTCTACTCTGACCTGATTAAAAACATGGGAAGCAGAGGTTCTAAGCACTATCTCTATGCAGGACAGGAAATGCGTGTATTTCGTGACTTCGGTTTCAGCACTGCTGTACTGCTCCATGTCATGGAACTCTGCAAGAAACTGCTATGATAAAAACCTCAGGGCAGATATATAACAGTTTAAAATACCAACCTGGATACTACATCAAGCCGAGTTCTTATATTCTTGTCTCTGATACCAAAGAAAATACACAAACATAACTAAATAATAATGAAAGTTATAGCTACTTCCTGAAGATCGGGCTTATACTGCCACAGCGGCAATTATTCCAGGGAAGTGAGGACATTTTACATCAGCTGGGGCCTTGGCCTGACACAGCTGAAGGCGCTCAGCAGCATGCCACATTCAGCACGTATGCTTTTAAGCTTATTTTACTCACCGCTGAAGCTGTCTGTGCGTGCTTTAAAATACACCTTTGAAAAGCAGTACGGAGCTGTAACTCTTGCAGGAATGCAGGCCCGTAATTTCTCATCCGGCTTAGAAAGCAATACAAAACGAAAACACCCGAACCTGTATTCCTTCGAGTTTTGGGGAACGTTCTGCTAACTTCTGAGATCCCTTCATTAGTCAAAATACCATGACTATTTGTCTGGGAGACCTGAGAACTGCTCCCGGCAGGAGAAAATAACCCGTGGCACAGCTTGAAATAACTGTTAGATGTTCGGCTTCTCAGGCTCTAAGCTAAGATTCTTTTTCTGGACTAAGAATAAACTGATCCATGGACACAACTGGTGAAATACTGTTTACCCATGAAGAAAAGAGGAGTCAACACAAGCAGATGTTCCAGATGTCCAGGCAGACAACTTCAGTGTTTTGCTGGTTTTTAAATAGCGAGAGCAGCCAGTGCTGAAAGTCAGCATCCTAACAACGCACGTGAAATTCAGCTCCCTGGAGCAGGCTCCCACGTCCATGAGCAGCCTTCAAAAGGCCGCTGCGCCAGCTTTACTTCCCCAAAGAGACGGTGTTTCTTCCATTGGCCCTTTAGCTACCTACACTCTCAAAAACTTCATACCCTCACTTGAATTTAAGATTCTTACACAGTCAGGCTATGAAACAGCACACCATAACACTGTAGAAAAGATACAACAGCTCAGCTGAACTACCAAATACAAAAATTAGACAGCTTTTGTAAAGCAGTACCATTACAGTACTAGGGAAAGTCTTTCCCTCTTCAGTGGCTGCAATTTTTTGTAACGTTAAAATTCTTACGCTGAAAAAAAGAAAATAGGAGGGAGGGGGGAAGCGTTGGAATGATGTCTGATTGCTGTTTCTGTAGAAATGGTCTCTGCCACCCAGGGTTGAGTATCGACATGCAAGCAAGTAACGCGATAAACGCAGAAAAAGACCCCAGTGTGGAAGCCGGGAAACGGTTCGCCTCTGCTTTTAAGATGGGCCAGAGGAAGCACACCCGTATGTGCTGCGCTGAAGAGAGGCCCGAGTCTGCTGGGACAGCCTGTCTTCATTGCGCTGTCCCACCCATTAGTGTTTGCGTAAGAGCTCCCTGGCAATGGGGAATCCCTCCCATCTGCTCTGCAGTAACTGGATGGGCCAGTTCCTCTCCGGTTGCCACGACCTTTAACCACCAGACCTTCCACGCAAACACTACTGCTGCACCAGTGATGGAGGGGATCTGCAGATCACGCCTTTCCCCGTCAGCAGCAGTTTGCATCGTCTTAAGCCGCACGGAGTTTCCCGGACTTTCCCACAGCTCTGTAAATTGTTGCGAGATGAGCCTTGGAGCTTAGACACAGTTCTGGATCTTACAGATGAACCCAAGGTAACTGCGTTGGCCTTCCCACCAGGTATGCTTGGTCTCTCTCTCGAGATCCCTTAACCCGAATAAACCCAGAGAGCCGCGAGTGGTACCTGAGAGGAGCGAAGCGGCTCCGCGGTGGAGACGGCAGGCACCAAGCGGCCGGGGGTCGGCAGCACGGTCACCCCTCGGGGCGGGGGGCTGAGGCCGCGCACCCGCCCAGGCCCGTCCTGGCCCAACCCACAGCCCGCCCCGGGCAGGCTGGCCTCGCCTCTCCGCTGGCTGGGAGGCTGCGCGGGCCTGCGGCGGGGCCGCGCCTGGGCCGCGCGGGGCCGGAGCCCAGCCCGAGGGTGGCATCGCCCGCCGCCGCCTCACCGCGCGTCTGCCCCTCGCCAGAGGAAGGGGCCGGAGCCCGCCTGGCCGGCGGCAGGCCTGTTGGAAAGAGCAGAATTTTGTATGATAAAACAATTGCATAAAATAGTAAAAATTATTATGTTTGAGAAATTTATAAATTAATAGTGAGGTTTTGTATATTAGAAAATGCTGTGACTTCGTGGTTTTGTATCACGGCGGTTCTAATGTTGCAATATATCACAGCTGTCTTGTACCCAATGCTACAAAAACATAGCGTAACCAAATATGGTAAAAGGAGTGTAAAAGGATTTAGAAAAGTATGTACTGGAGACTATACCCAAGTGGAACCTGTGTATACGATAGCTGGAAGAGCATACCAGAAAGAAGATAAGAGGGTGCTAACGTTTGGAATATACTCAAGTGGGGGAAAGGTGAAAAGGACAACCTGAGGAAGACTTCTTACTTCATCTGAGGAAGACTCTTACTTCATCGGAACGACCACCAGACGACCACCAGAGGGGGCCGCGCAAGCGCAGAAGAGGCTGATGTAATAGATGGATATGGCAATCCCTAATGCATATGTATTAGTTAAATGTTGTAACCTATGATGAATATGTATTAACTGTGAAACTTTTAGGATATAAATTGTGGACGCGATGTGACGAGGTTGAAGCCAGATTTGGGCGAGTGCCCCTGGTTTCCCAACGCTGCAATAAAGCGCCTCATATAACCATTCCGGTGGTTATGTGTTTAATCTTACGCTAACAGGCCGGGCGTTTTGTGTTAGCTGGGGCCTTGGCCTGACGCAGCTGAAGGCGCTCAGCAGCACGGCACGTTCAGTGCGTGTGCGTTTAAGCTCATTTGACTCACCGCTGAAACGGCTGTGTGTGCTTTAAAGTGCGCCCTGCAGAAACAGGGCAGAGCTGTAACTCTTGCAGAAATGCAGACCATTACTTTCTCATCCGGCGGAGAAAGCAATTGTGAGATACTGATGCAGAGTCCGCGTATCAATACGAACTCACTCCTCTAAGCAAGCTAACAAGGTTTTGTTGAAGGACAAAGTCAATAAAGCAAAAGCAACAGCGCTGGGCGCATGACCGTAGCCAGAGGCGCAAGGGATTAGTATTTGTTGCAGGTTTCTGTACTTTCACTATTGCATCAGTTACATACGTACTCATAATTCCTGCATATAGGCGGGGAATATTAGAACTAGCTCCAAGAACTTCTTATCGTAAGTCTCCTCCTCTTGGCGTCTGCGCAGTGCTCTGCGGTGATTGTGGGCGGGGGTCTTGAGGATGAAGTAAGCAGTCTTCCTCTTGTGAGTAGGGGTCTTCAAGATGAAGTAAGCAGTCTTCCTCACAGTGTACTTTTCACCTTTGGCACAGTTGGACGCCCCAGTAATCACACAACTAGCTGAAACCACGATTCTATCGATACCTAGCAAAGATTTAAAACAGTGTGACCTTCCTGCAAAATCTAATGCAGGATGGGCAGACAAGGAGTATCCCGAGCTAGCAGATGTTTGGGAGGCTCTGTCTCTAAACTCACCGATAAGTAGCAGGATGGTGGGAAATAACTCATTCATGTTTAGTGGGGCCACTAAATCCTGTTATCTCACCACAGACTTACAACACAAACATTGTTCTTTGAAGATACTTTAGAAGACTAGTGTGAAACAATTAACTCATGTTTAGTGGGGCCACTACATTCCACAGACTTACAACATAAACATTCTAAGTGACTCGGTTTTGAGAGTCTGACCCTTTTTACCTTGTTGTCTAATCTTGTGTCTTCAGCGAGCTTTGTTTCTGTTATTGTAAACTCGTACAGTTATATCCACATAACCACACCTGTGACTTGCGAAAGCCAATGCATTTATGTGTTTCTCACACGATACAAAACTAAAACACCCGAACCTGGATTCCTTCAAGTTTTGGGGAACTTGCTGCTAACTTCTGAGATCCCTTCGTTAGTCAAAATACCATGACTATTTGTTTGGGAGACCTGAGAACCGTTCCCAACAGGAGAAAATAACCCGTGGCACAGCTTGAAATAACTGTTAGATGTTCGGCTTCTCAGGCCGTGTGCTGAGATCCTTATTTCTGGACTCAGAATTGTGAGAAACGTGCTCACTTCTAAAAAAATTTATTAGGTTTATTAGTTCCCAATCAATAGCGGTAGGTTTCCAGCTATATCCTGCCTTGTCTACTCCTGCCTTTTCGTTACTAACACTGGTTCCGAACGTGTCCCTTCCTGAAATACAACCAATGCTTTCTTTTCTAGGCCCTCAAATCGGCCTAGTCCAAACCACCTGTGCAAAGACGTGTGTTCCCCTTCGTTGATGATTATTTAGTCCTTTCAAGAGTTACTTTCAGTGGGTCATCAGGTGACGTTCTAGTCCGTGTAACAGGTTCTTCTACTGGTCCTTTCACTGGAGAAGCATGGGTCCACCCTTTTTCTTCCGTTCGGATGGCAGTCTCGGTGGTGAGTAGTACCTGAAACGGACCTTCCCAGTCAGGGGTTAGCGAATGGTCTTTCCAAGCTTTTATCAATACCCAATCTCCCGGTTTAACCTTATGAATTTTACAGTCTAAAGGGCTGGTCTGAGGTAGGAGTCCCTTTTCTCGTAATTCCGTAAGTGTCTTGGCAATGGTGGTCACAGATTTACGGACATACTGATCTCCTTCCTCAGGGCTTACCATATTCCTGTCCTGGTTCTGCTAGGGTAACCCAAACATCATTTCAGAAGGAGAGATACCCATATCTTTTCGTGGTTTAGTTCGAATGCGCATTAATGCCAATGGTAAACACTTAATCCAGGACATTTGGGTTTCGATCACTAGTTTTGATAATGTTTGTTTTCGAGTTTGGTTCATTCTCTCCACTCTTCCTGAACTCTTGGGGTGCCAGGGAGTATGTAATTCCCATTCTACCCCCAAACTTCGGGACAATTATATATTACCGTCTGGTAATTTCCGTTTTCCTTCCACATCCCTTTTTGCCCAGTTTTAATCAGCTCCTTTTCTTCAATTTCTGTAAACTTGGGATTTGCGAGCTCACACTTTCTCGGAGTATAATCCGCATTGCTAAATGTGGATTCATGGCTGCTTCCCTGGCCATTTGGTCAGCGATGTTGTTCCCTCTGATTTCTCTTGAAATTCCCTTTTGATGGCCTTTTCTATGTGCTATTGCTGTCTCCAAGGGAAGTCTTAACGCTTCCAGAATCTCCTTCATCAATTGTTCAGGGACTAGTTCCTTTCCTTTTGCATTAATCACACCTCTTTCCTCCCAGATTTTTCCAAAAGTGTGTACTGCCCCAAATGCATACTTTGAGTCTGTGTATATAGTTCCTTCTTTGTCTTTTAGATATAACAGTGCCTGTTTTAGGGCATATATCTCACAGGTCTGTGCAGACCAGTTTGCAGGTAACCTTCCTCGTTCGATTGCAGCCATTCTTTTACCGTCCACCACGGCATATCCTGACATTCTTTTCCCTTCAACGCACCGTGAGGAGGCATCAGTAAACAGTTGTTCCCTATATGGTAAAGGCTCATCAAGTAAATCCTCTCGGACCTTAGTCTGGTAATTAATCAATAATATCTAATATATATATCTAATAATAATCTAATACAGGGGCAGTAATTAACTTCCTTTTCAGATCCTCTTACCTGTTTTTCTCATCACTCATCCAATAAAGGGGTCCTTCTTCTAGCAGCTTCTCAGAGAAAAATTGGACAGATTGTGTATATCCCTCTATCCGTAGCCTACGATAGCCTAATAACCCTAACGATTTTCGGATCTCCCGCTTCGTCTGTGGTGGAGGCAAGGAGATTAGTCCTGTAATTCTTTCAGGGTTTATTTTTTGTCTCCCAGCGCTAATCAAATGTCCTAGATATTTGACCTCCTTTTCTACAAATTGTAACTTTCTTTTTGAAACGCGCAAGCCCTGTTTCCCCCCAGAATTGAATAGTGCAACTGAGGCTTCCCTGACCTCCTTTTCTTCTACTCCAGCTACTAACAGGTCATCCACATGTTGTAACATTTGGGTTTCATAAGGTGTCCGGAAGTGTAACATAATTTCTTCCAAAGCTTGTCCAAATAGATTTGGGGATTCTGTAAATCCTTGGGGTAAGTTTGTCCATCTTAACTGCTGTTTTCGACCCGTCTTCGGATCCTCCCACTCCAAGGCAAATAAGTCTCTACTTTCATCTGCCAGCGGGCAAGCCCAAAATGCATCTTTAAGATCTATCACTCTAAACCACTCGTGATTGTGAGGAATTTTACTCAGTAGGGTATATGGACTTGGTACCACTGGATAACGGGACCTAGTTCTTTTATTTACTTCTCTGAGGTCCTAAACCAACCTCTAAGTCCCATCTGGTTTCTTAACAGGGAGAATAGGAGTGTTATGAGGGGACATACAAGGTTCCAGGGTACCTTCCCTTAATAATTCTTCTATTACCGGCCTTAAGCCTTCTCTGCCTTCCCGAGATATGGGGTATTGTTTCGCTCTTATCGGTTGTGACTCATTTTCCACAGTCACTTTGATGGGAGGAGTATCCAACCCTCCTCTATTCCTTTGTCCTGCCCATACTTCAGGCTGTATTTCTTTTCCATCTTCTTCTTGCAATTCAAAGATTTTTACTACCATTTTTCCCTTCCCTGGCATCACTCCCATTCCCAATTTTGCTTGTAAGTCTCGTCCTCATAAGTTACACCCAGCATCTGGTACTAGTAATAAGCCATCAATTCCGTACTGGTCCTCTCCTTGAACTAAGACTTTTTCCATTATAGGAACTGAAAACCCTTCCCCTTTTGCCCCCACTAGCCGAGTTGTTTCCTTTCCCTTTTGACATCCTTGTGGTAATTTAGTTATACAAGTTCTTTCTGTCCCAGTGTCAACTAGAAAAACAAAATCTTCCTCCCGAGGGCCTAATTTTAAATTTATCAAGGGCTCTTCTTTTATTTCTTCCCCTGGGAGGTAGAGCCCCTGACACCCCTAATCCTCTTGCTCATTCGGCTGGGTGTCTCTGAGCACCAGCATATCCCTAGCCCGTTGTGGGCATTCCCTTTTGAAACGTCCTTTTCTTCCACAATAATAACAATTCCCTGGATTTTGTGCGTTTCCTCTAGGACTTTCTCTTTTATGAAGCAGGGTTTTTGGTCCCAGATGAGGTTTTGGGGAGATTCTTGGCCGATTTCTGACAGCATCCTGCATGGCCACCATAATCTTAGCTTTTGTTCTAGCTTTTTCCTCATCCCTTCTAACGTACGCCTTCTGAGCTTCCCTCAAGAGTTCATTCAAACTCCTAGCATGCCAGTCTTCCAGCTTCTCTAGTTTCTTTCTTATAGCTGGCCATGAGTGAGTCACAAAATTAACCTTTAATAACTCCCGTCCTGCCTCGCTTGCAGGATCTATTCCTGAATATTGTTGAATGCTGCGTCTCAGCCTCTCCAACCACTCGGTCGGGGTTTCTTCTTTACCTTGCTGATTATTAAAAGCCTTACTTACATTCTTTCCCCTTGGGGCTGCCTCTCTGATTCCCCTAACTATCAGTGACCTATAATCACCCATACTCCCCCTTCCTGCTTCAGTGTTTTGATTCCACTGGGGTTGGGTAGCTGGGAGTTTTTGATCTGCCGCTACCCCTCCCTGCTTTTCACGTTCCCGTGTTCTCGTTCCTGCAGCTCTAACCGTCTGCCTCTCCTCAGGAGAGAAGAGAATTCCCATGACTGACTGCGTCTCTTCCCAGGTGTAAATGTTTGGTCCCAGAAACCGATCAAACTGTTCTGATAGTCCCACTGGATCTTCTAATAACTTCCTCATTTCTTCTTAAATCCCCTTACTTCTACACTCGTAAGGGGAGCATTCACAAATCCAACCGCTCCCTGAATCCCAGGCATGGGGACTTCCCGTAAGGGATAAAGTTTAGTCCCTCTGCTTTCCTCCCCCTCCTCTTTCTCTAGCAAGGCAGTTACATGTCCGCCCCCTTTTTGCTGCTGACGGGTCCTCGGAGGGGCTGTCGGTGTTGCTAGCATCCTCCGGTCATTATTTCTGTCCCCTGATTCGTGCCTATTCTGATCCCCTAATGGGTCTGGCAAGTCCATATCCACAGGATTATAGGGAGGAGGTAAGTTAACCAGTGGGTCCCATTTCTTTCTTTCTTTCTTTCTTCCTCCTTGTCCTCTCCTTGTTTTGTTTCCTTATCTCTTGTGGCCAGGTTTCACCTCTGCAGCATGCTGCAAAATCACTCTCTTCCTGACTGGAAGGTTCCTTAGCATCAACAAAAAGGGCTAATGCCTGGCAAATCCAGCCCTCCTAAGACCCGTACCGGGGCCAATAAAGTGAATCGGGCCTGATAGGACCTTTGGTCCATTCAAACACACAATATTGTACCATTTTAGTTTTATCCTTCCCTTTAGTGCAGGGAACATAAACCCAATTTGCCAACATCCTTGCTAATGGACTGTCGGGGGGGATGTCCGAAGGTGTTTTCCTGCTCCCTTTTGCTCCTGGACTGGGCTTACCCGCCCCTTGTCCCATTATTTCCCAGGGCGGTCACTCGCTTCGTCTCTTCACCGGCCCACTCCCTTTCGGGCTACGGGAACCGCTGTCAGAAAGACTCCGCACTCGCTTCGTAGGCCAGTCCTGCGTCTCACACACACTCCTTCCACTTCCCCTATCCCAGCCACCCGAGTGATACTGACAGTCCGTCTTCTTCTCACCCGAGTCTTGTGCACAAGTATTATTGGCTGCCGTGGTGTTTCCCTGGGAGCTCCTTCCCCTTCTTTGGTCCACGAGTCCCCTGCCGGGGTCGCCGCCGTCAACCCTCGCTGGTGCCTGAGGGAACCGGAGAGACCGCTGAACTCAGCGGGGTGCACCTTCTGTTCGGGACCCCCGAGCCCCGCGAAAGAGAGGCTTCGAGTATCCCGGACGAGGCCCCAGTTGTGAGAAACATGCTCACTTCTAAAAAAATTTATTCGGGACAAAGTCAGTGGATCAAAGAATACAGCACTGGGTGCATGACCATAGCCAGAGGCGCACCGTGGTACCCGTACACAAGCTTTTTATCCATTCCATATTGCATCAGCCGAATACATATTCATAGTTACCCCGAGAACAGGGAGGAATTATTACAATTGCTTCTCCGAAAGGATTTCCATAAGTCCGCCCAGGTCTCCTCCTTTTGGCGCATGCTCTCTGCCTCCTGGTGCTCACCTCGGGGGTCTTTGGGGATGAAGTAAGGCGTCTTCCTCTAAGGTGAACTTTTCACCCTGGGTCTTGAGCCAGTTCTGGCCAGTCCTGTGGGTGTTAGTTCTTTCAGTTTCTCTCACTGGTGTTACATTACAGGATGGTCATGTTTGATAAGCTTTTATCTTGTGCAGGCCACATATGCTTGGCGAAAGCAAAATTTCATTAACCCCTTATTACCTCTCACAGAATCGTCTGATCCATGGACACAACTGGTGAAATCTTTTTAGCGCCTCAAGACAAGAGGAGGAGCCAAGACAAGGAGATGTTCCGGATGATCCAGGCAGACAACTTCAGTGTTTTGGTGGTATTTAAATAGCGAGAGCAGCCAGTGCTAAAAGTTCACATCCTAACAAAGTACGTAGAATTCTGCTCGCTGGAGCAGGCTCCGCAGTCAGTCCGGGAGCAGCCTTCCCAAATGTCACTGTGCCAGCTTTACTTACCCCTGTCTGTGGGAGCTCCATGAGTGGTTTTCTGAATTACTCAAGTGAAGCAGTGGAGAAAAATGGCTTGTGGGTCCTCTGAGTGATGCGCACTTGGTGTTACCTGTGCTGTTTGTAAAGGAGGCAAAGTTAAGGTGAGCGAGAAGGGCTGTCCTTCAGACAAACAGAGAGGAAGTGCAGACGTATAGCTAGTTGGATTTGGCAGTTGCTTCTGCGGAAGAGATGGGCTGACAAAACTGCCTTTCCACCATTTCCAGACCAGCACGGCAGACACCAGATGTCTGTTGCTTTCCTTTTAGGGATGTTTCTGGTGTGAATGCTGCGAAGGGTTAACCGATGTACAGGTGGGTTAGGGTTAAGCCGCTTGCTTAACAATGGTACTGCTTGTTCGTGCTTATGGTGCTTGCAGTGTACAAGGGGGTAGGTCAAGCCGCTTGCCTGACAATGTTATTGCTCGTTCATGCTTATCGTACTCGCCCTGTATTAGAACAAGATGGATATGGTTATTGCTAAGAGGTAGGGACCGTGACTTGATTCCCGTCCTTTGGACGCCCAGGCCGGCTGAAATCGGCTCTGCGGTTTGGACAATAACCAAGCGTCCAGGGAGCATGCGTAACGACTAAGGGTGAAAAGTTCAGGCTGGAGGAAGACTGGTTTAGTTCATCTTGAGGCCCTCGCCCACGACCACCAGGAGGCACTGTGCAAGCGCAAAGGGATAGGACATGAATGTGTATAGGCGTGTTGTGCAACCTCACGCATGTGTATACCTCTAGAGAATAAATGTAGAGGGAAAGGACGCTGAGGTGTGCATGCCTTTGGAGGAGCTATCCCCCATGCGCCTCAGCGCTGAATAAAGCATACCTACTTTACAGCTTTAACGAGTTGTGGAGTCTATGCACGTATCATGAAGTTCTTGACAGTACTGAAAAAGATGGCATTGTCTTGGCAGACTAAGAAAGGCATTTTAAAATTCAGCTATGAGAGCATGAGGGGCATCAAATCAGAGAGACAAATGGCAGAGGCAGCAAGAGCTGAAACTGGAGCCTTGGGAGGCAGAGGTGAGATGGGGTCCTGACTTTCATGGCCAGGACCATATGGAAATATTGGCTCCAGAGGAGAACTGAAGTTCAAGCCTGGCTAGCAAAGCAGGCTCCCTCCAATCTACTTGCCCCACTTGTTCCCTCTGACAGCTCTCCCAGAAATGCAGCATCCAGTGAGTGTGGTTACTGCATTGCATTAGCTCCATCTGTGTAAGAAATAGATTCGGGATTGAAATCCATCATTTTTCCCTTCCATCCTGGAGCACTTTAGCTTTTTCCAGGACTGACCCATGACATCAAAGGCTTTGCTTCGACACGCTGGCCCACTGATCTGCTCAGATTGTCGTCCTGGGCTGAGTTTTCTCACCCAGGATAAAAGGATGGCATCCAAGTTCAGAAACGGGAAAACGCCTCAGGTCAAACCATGGAGTTTCCACAGTGGATCTACTGCTCAAAGCAACTGTATTGTGATGCTCCAAAGAGACCATCCCACCTCTGCTGGGAGGATGTGGCCTGTGGTGGGACTACTGACTCAGATCAGAATCTCAGTGTGGCTGGGCTCTGTAGGGCCCCTTGCACTCCTATGCAAGATAGCATTTAGCCAGCCAGATGTCCTGAGCTTCCTTTCAGCCTGAGGCTCTGAAGAGCTGGAGCCAGCCAGCAGGAAGGTCTGCTCACAGGGCCTTGAGGGAAATAGACGTTGCCTAATGTGGCTGTGGGTTTAGGGCGTAGCTGTGAATGCTGGTCACTGCCTGACAAAGGCTGATCATTATACAACTGTCTATACCTTTTCTGTCCCTGGTAGCAGTCGTTTACTTGATTACAAAAACAGAGCCCAAGAACAAGTCCACCTCCCCATTTTAAGGTAGTCTTACCATTCTAAAGCAGCTTTTATCCCAGAAGGAACAGAAATACTGGCGTGAAGCTGTACAGATCAACTGTGTTTAAGCCAGCAGAGGATAAGAAGAGAGCTCAGTGAGGCAGATAAGATTAGTTGATGAGATCAGTGCCAAATGCATGAATGTCAGCAGGTAGTATTTTTTATTATGCCATCTACCTAAACTGCAGCTGAATGTGTCTTGGCAAGTAGTGTAGCCTGCAATTTACTGCAGAACTTCAAGTGGTAGAAACACTGGGGGCATTAATGCAGACAGTTCTGCTCTGCTAAATATACCAAGGATTAGGGGGACTAATGCCTGGTATGTTGATGCATTCATGTGGTGTCTGCTTTTCATTAATTTCCTAGAGGGACGGGGGTGGTTGTGCTTATTTCATTAAAGCTAAAATTAAAATTAAAAAAAAAAAGAAAAAGAAAGGCTTTGAAAGAAAAAGAAAAAACAAACAAAAAACAAAGTGGCTTTCAGACTGTGGTTAAATAATAAAAGATGTTACCAGAGCTCAATGAAAAACAACAAAATACTTTCCCTTGGCTTCTCTGGATGTAGGTTTAGCGTGTGCTGCCTGATGTGACATCAGGCCCAGTGTGGCTGCAGTTATAGCTGATCGTGAGCAAACCCTCTGTCAGTGCAGAGGGAACAGCGTTTTGCTGAGCACAGGTTGCTGGGACATTGCCAGTGAACGAGCCGAGCAGTGGGTGGGTCTCTCTCTTGCAAAAAGGCATCTGCTCCGAGGAGAGACTTTGCATGTTCTCTCTGTTTTCTCACCTTCAGATTCAGCTCCTTGAAGAAGCAGCTGCACAAGCTTTTGAGTGGAAGGATGTCATATTATGACCTCTTTTTGAAAGCATCTTTTCTCCTTGCTGGTGTCTCTGTCTGGGATTTTCCTGTCATGTTCAGGGCACAGTACAAACTGGTCCTGGAAAGGAAAGGATTGATGTTTGGTGGCAGCTTGGCACTTCCAAGATGGCCATCATATCTATTCCTCAAAGTCTTTTGCCAGTACAGGTGAAAACGTACTGTCTTATTTTGTAGCCAAAGGAAACAGAAGCAGGAAGATGCTTGACTGCAAAACTTAGCCTGAATCCCTTGTTAGGCTAGGAAGAGACCCTGCAGCTATCCTCATGCCTTGGGCCTTGCAACTCCATCCCGTGTGGTCCCAGGGGAGCTGAGTGCCTGGGCCCACGTTTGACCTACTGTGCACTGTTGGAGCTGGACATCAGACTTGGCTCCTCCACCCTGGAAGAGTCATTCCATACTTACTTCAATCTGACAGAGACTCCTTGCAAAGCGCAGACAAAAGCTTCCATCACCCCTGGGCCCGACGGGTTTGTTTGAACTTTTCCCTCTCTAAGGCTGCCTGCTCTGCTAGACCCGCACCCCTCTGTGCCCACGGGCAGGGCAGGGCAGGGCCTCCTCTTCTGCAGGAGGACTGCTTCCCTTTCATCTGAACCACTTCACCCCTCGCAGGTGTGTAACAAATGCAGCCTTCCTTTGCTCAGGGGGGAGTCCTGCCTGCCCACTCATGAGTAAAACTGCCTCCCACCCTTCACTCTGAACTTTGAAACCTGTGTTTTAACCCTACCTTTGAGCCCCATTTATAGAATCATAGGCTGATTTGTGTGGTAAGGGACCTTAAAGGTCCATCTAGTTGCAAGCCCCTTGGCACGGGCAACGACACCTTCCACTGCATCAGGTTGCTCAAAGCCCCGTCCAACCTGGCCTTAAACACTTCCAGGGATGCAGCAGCCACAGCTCCTCTGGGCAACCTGTGGCAGTATCTCACCACCCTCATAGTGAAGAACTTGTTCCTAATGTGTAAATCTCTTTTCTTTCATGTTAACGCTATTCCCCCTTGTCCTGTCACATTTCCCCCCCCCCCCATCCCCCGTTTGGAGGCCGTTGCTGAGCCCTGGGTCTCCCTGAGCTCTCCCTGAGCAGGGAGAGAGGCCCCATGTCCTAGGATTGCTGCTGCATCTCCTTCCTCATAGCTGCAGGTGGAAGCCCATTGCATCACTTGAGGCTGGCTTACTCAGAGGCTGAAAACCTCCTGCTGCTTTTGGCTCTGGGTTTATGAAGGGATTGTCAGGTGAGGTGCCAGGTCTGAGCAGTGCAGGTGGGGTTTTGGGGATGGGCGTTCCTGTGGTACTCCCCAGGTACCTGCAGGAGTCCTGCTGTATGTGCCTGTGTATCAGACACTGCTTTTGCTAAAGGGCGGTTATGCCTCTGCTGTATGATTGTTTCTGTAGCATGAAGGCAAAGGCTGAAAAAGACCCTGTATCTGTTCCAAGAGGAGAGTTTCCAGTATCTCCTAGAGGAAAACTGATTGCAGGGTAAAAACACCTGCTGTTAGGAGCAGGTAAAAATTGATTTCATAGGAGAGGTCACTTGCTGCTGGCCGAATAAGCTGGAAAATGGCACTGTGATGTTTTTCGAATGGTTGCTTACAAAGCAGATCTCCTTGGGACTGAGGTCCTGGCATAAGCTGGACTGTGGCGATGTAGCAACAAAGCAGTGGAATCTGCTGGTAAAGGTCTGAGTCTAATTTCCTTTTTTGTATGATCCCCAGGAATACAGATGTTCATCTGCAACCGTGAACACTATGGTTTCCTTCCCATGCCCCTGAAATCACAGCAGACACCGCAAGAAGAAA
Source organism: Lathamus discolor (assembly GCF_037157495.1). Classification (NCBI taxonomy): domain Eukaryota; kingdom Metazoa; phylum Chordata; class Aves; order Psittaciformes; family Psittacidae; genus Lathamus; species Lathamus discolor. Next base: position 25,112,461 of record NC_088886.1, on the reverse strand, counting down.
CTGAGAACTTTGTGCACATGCTAGTCGAGGCTATGAGTAAGTTGCTGTGCCCTGCCATGATGGGCACCCCACACGCCAGCCCTCAGTCCCAGTACCCCCAGTCGATGTTTGTGGAGCTCTCTTGCCAGCAGCCCAGCTTTCTTCCCCTTGGGAGCCTGCATCCTGATCTGATTGTTCTCCTGCGGTTTCGATATGCGGTTTTCCATTTTCTCCCCGGGGGTGTAATCGCCTCACAGTCAGGTCAACCCCATTCACAAAATCCTTCAACTTCCCCAGATCAAAAGCAAAGATGCAGCTTTAATGTGGAGCAGATGCTGCAGAACCCATTTTTTTTGTCATGGTGTCTGTCTGGCACATGGCTGCTGGCTTCTGCTTTGCACCGTGGATGCTTTCTGCTGTACCCACCCCTGGCCTGACTTCGCATCCCGGCTCCTTGGGGCCTTCGGCCCAGTGATGAATACACGTGGCGATACCTTGTAGCGATGCAACCTCTACGTGAAGGTGATGCTTGGGATCTCTCCTCTCTTTCAGTTGATCGTCCTCCCATTGAACCCTCTCAGTATGTCTCGGTTCCTCCAAAGCACCAGGACAAGATGGGATTTGATGAAGTAAGGATCTTACTTTACTGTTAACCGTCTTCCCATTCATCACCTAGAGGCCCTGGGTTCTCCCTGCTGCTGAGCTTCTTGCCATTTCCCTCAAAGTATATTATCTTTTCACGTAGTTACCTCTTTCCTGATCACTCCTCTTTTGGTCTTAGATCTTTTGCAAGGAGAAAATAGCCATTTTTTATTTGGGGAGAAATGCTGAGCTCGGGGGAGCAGAACAGAAAGGGCTCAGGACGTGCTCTTTCCCTGTGGTGTTTGCTCGAGAGACACAAGGCCAGCCAGCTCTGTGGGCTGCTATGAGCTATGGCTATGAGAGCCATGTTTAGAAGTGTAGACTTGTGTGCAAGGGCCGTGCCCAGCAAATCTTTGGGCTTCCTGTCTTGAAGGTATGGACGTTTGAATCCAGCCAGGAGGAGATGGAGAAGTTGGGCTGAAGTGCAGGTTGTTTCCCCAGTTCTTGTGTGTTTCCTCTCCATCCGACTCTGCAGAGCAGCTTGGCAGTCCTTCCGCTGTGTGCCAAGATGCGGTCTTTTGGGAAAACTCTCCTGCTTTCCAGTGACAGAAGGGAGTGATTTCTCTCACCTGAGAGAAGCACTGGAGCTCTGGAGCAGCTGTGGGACGCAGGCTGTTGGCTGGATTCTAGCCCAAGCTGGGTAGGGTCAGGAGTGATGAAAAGCATGCATGCTGTCTCTTTACTGGGGCAGCTCCTCCCCCTGCCCTTCTTGGTTGCCACATTTTTCTGCCATGGCCTTAAGCAGCACTGAACTACACAGACGGTTGCTGACACTGGTGGTGCCCCAAGAAGCCGCAGAAATTCCTCTCCCAGCTCTGGCTCATGTTGTGAAGAGGCCAGGCATTGAGAACAGAAAACTGGATAGGGCTCTGCTGTGCTTTAATTAACCAGTGCCCGTGTTATTCACAGAGCCAGCAGCCCCTGGTATGCTTCTCCCAGGGTGGCAGTGGCACGGTGACCCAGGGAGTTGTGGTGATCAGGGGAGCCTTTGTTTTCCTGGTGTATCCTGCTCCCTCTGTTCATAGGAATCGTAAAGTCTGAACCTGATTTGGCTGTGTGTTTGAGTGTCTGTGTTGGGGACACAGCTGGTGTAGTTTTTTCCATGTTGCCCTTTGTGGCTGCACTTTATTTATCCGATTTATTATTTTTGCATTTGTACCGAGCTGGAATTTGATCTGCTCCTTACCGGGCTGCACTTGCTTGCCGGGGACTGAAAAAGACCGCTGACCCTCTGCAGTGTACCTGCAAATGAGGGCTTAAGTCCTCTGTCCTGCACCAGAGAGTCTGTCTCCTCAAGGCCTAGGTGCAGCCCTGCCCAGACATCTCTATCCCCAGTGTTGGCTCTTTGCTAGGCTTTCTGCTCTGGCAGGGGTAGCAGTGGATTTTCGGTGCCTGAAGTAATGACAAAAATCCTTTCTTCACTGTGTCCGTGTACTTGAATGGTGGCCCCACTGCTAATACTAAATAGAGGCAGTGGCAGCATTGTGGAGAAATGTGTGGGTCAGTGTTCCTCTAGGACTGAGGCTGGAGATGATGCAGAGGGTTAACCAATATAGAATCATAGAATCATAGAATAGTTAGGGTTGGAAAGGACCTCAAGATCATCTAGTTCCAACCCCCCTGCCATGGGCAGGGACACCTCACACTAAACCATCCCACCCAAGGCTTCATCCAACATGGCCTGGAACACTGCCAGGGATGGAGCACTCACAACCTCCCTGGGCAACCCATTCCAGTGCCTCACCACCCTAACAGGAAAGAATTTCCTCCTTATATCCAAGCTAAACTTCCCCTGTTTAGGTTTTAACCCATTACCCCTTGTCCTGTCACTACAGGCCCTGATGAAGAGTCCCTCCCCAGCATCCCTATAGCCCCCCTTCAGGTACTGGAAGGCTGCTATGAGGTCTCCACGCAGCCTTCTCTTCTCCAGCCTGAACAGGCCCAACTTCCTCAGCCTATCTTCATACAGGAGGTGCTCCAGTCCCCTGATCAACCTCGTGGCCGTCCTCTGGACTTGTTCCAACAGTTCCATGTCCTTTTTATGCTGAGGACACCAGAACTGCACACAATACTCCAGGTGAGGTCTCACAAGAGCAGAGTAGAGGGGCAGGATCACCTCTTTCGACCTGCAGGTCACGCTCCTTTTGATGTGGCCCAGGATACTGTTGGCTTTCTGGGCTGTGAGCGCACACTGAAGCCGGCTCATGTTCATTTTCTCATCGACCAGCACCCCCAAGTCCTTCTCTGCAGGGCCGCTCTGAATCTCTTCTTTGCCCAACCTGTAGCTGTGCCTGGGATTGCTCCGACCCAGGTGTAGGACCTTGCACTTGTCATGGTTGAACTTCGTAAGGTTGGCATCAGCCCACCTCACAAGCTTGTCTAGGTCCCTCTGGATGGCATCCCTTCCCTCCAGCATATCAACCAGACCGCACAGCTTGGTGTCATCGGCAAACTTGCTGAGGGTGCACTCAATCCCACTGTCCATGTCAGCGATGAAGATGTTAAACAAGACCGGTCCCAACACTGATCCCTGAGGGACACCACTCGTTACCGGTCTCCAGCCGGACATGGAGCCATTGACCACAACTCTTTGTGTGCGGCCATCCAGCCAGTTCTTTATCCACCGAGTGGTCCATCCATCAAATTGATATCTCTCCAATTTAGAGAGAAGGATGTCGTGTGGGACAGTGTCAAACGCTTTGCACAAGTCCAGGTAGATGACATCAACTGCTTTACCCTTGTCCATCAGTTCTGTAGCTCCATCATAGAAGGCCACCAAATTGGTCAGGCAGGATTTCCCCTTAGTGAGGCCATGCTGGCTGTCACCAAGCGCCTTGTTGTTTTTCATGTGCCTTAGCATGCCTTCCAGGAGAATGTGCTCCATGATTTTGCCAGGCACAGAGGTGAGACTGACTGGTCTGTAATTCCCCGGGTCTTCCATTTTCGCCTTCTTGAAAATGGGGGTTTGTCCTGGGTTGAGCAGCAGCAGTCATTTTTCTCCTTCTTAGGAGCTAGTACAGTGCTGTGTTTTGATCTTTTGGCCTGGGAACAGTGCTGATAACGCCGATGTTTTCAGTTGCTGCTCGAATGTTTGGTCTGGCCAAGGACTTTCTGAGCCTCATGCTCTGCCAGGGAGGAGGGGAGGCCAGGAGGAAGCAGAGACAGGACACCTGACCCAAACTAGCCAAAGAGGTATTCCATACCACAGCACGTCATGCCCAGGATGTAACTTGGAGTGACCCGGAAGGGTTGGGTCGGCAGGGTTGGACGAGGTTTCGGTCGGTGCTTGGCTGGGGGGAGTGGGGTGAGTTATTGGTCGGCTGGTGTTGAGGTGTTGTATTCTTTCCTCTTGTTATTTCCTTTAGCACTATTATTATTGGTGGTAGCAGCAGTGATTTGTGTTATACCTTAGTTACTGGGCTGTTCTTATCTCAACCCGTGGGAGTTGCATTCTTTTTGATTCTCCTCTCCGTCCCTCCAGAAGCAGGGGGAGGGCAAGAAGTGGGGGAGTGAGTAAACGAGGTTTGTGGTTGGGTTTAAACCTCGACAGGGTTATATTTCCCTTTTTCCAGTCGTCGGGAACTTCACCTGACTGCCATGATTTTTCAAATATGATGGCCAGTGGCTTAGCAACTTCATTTGCCAGCTCCTTCAGGACCCGCGGATGGATTCCATCAGGTCCCATGGACTTGTGCATGTTCAGGTTTTTAAGATGGTCTCGAACCAGATCCTCTCCTACAGTTGCCCCAAGGTCTTCATTCTCACAGTCTCTGCGTCTGCCTTCTAAGACTTGGGTGGTGCAGTCAGAGCCTTTGCCAGTGAAGACCGAGACAAAGAAGTCATTCAGAACCTCAGCCTTCTCCAAATCCAGGGCAGCCAGTTCTCCCAAGAGCTTCCTCAGGGGGCCTATGTTGTCCCTAATCTGTTTTTTGTTTGCTACGTACCTGTAGAATCCCTTCCTGTTATTCTTAACATCCCTGGCCAAGTTTAATTCTAACTGGGCCTTAGCCTTCCTAACCTGGTCCCTAGCTTCCTGGACAACATCCCTGTACTCTACCCAGGCCGCCTGTCCTTGCTTCCACCTTTGATAAGCCTCTTTTTTCCTTCGAATTTTCCTCAGCAGCTCCTTATCCATCCAAGGAGGTCTCCTGGCCCTCCTGCCGCACTTCCTTCTAGTTGGGATGCAGCACTCCTGAGCTTGTAGCAGTTGATCCTTGAATATCAACCAAGAGTCCTGGCCCCCCCTGCCCTCCAGGGCTATATCCCATGGAACCTTACTAAGCAGGTTCCTGAAGAGACCAAAGTCTGCTCTTTTGAAGTCCAGGGCAGTGAGCTTGCTACATGCTCTTCTCACTGTCCTGGGGATCTCAAATTCGACCATCTCGTGATCGCTGCATCCAAGGCTGCCCCGGAGCACCACATTCTCAACAAGCCCTTCCCTGTTGGTGAGCACAAGGTCAAGCATGGCACCTCTCCTTGTCAGCTCCTCTATTACTTGCAGAAGGAAGTTGTCTTCCACACAATCGAGGAACCTCCTGGATTGCTCGTGTGTCCTGGGTTGAGCAGCAGCAGTCATTTTTCTCCTTCTTAGGAGCTAGTACAGTGCTGTGTTTTGATCTTTTGGCCTGGGAACAGTGCTGATAGATAGATAGATAGATAGATAAATAGATAGATAGATAGATAGATAGATAAATGAATGAATGAATGAATGAATGAATGAATGAATGAATGAATGAATGAATGAAAACCAAGGGGGAAAGGAGGGGAGCTCCCGCAATTCCTGCGTTTGAGCATGGGATGGGTGCTGGGGCAGAACAAACAGCCATGCTGACAGATGGGACTGAAGGGTTGATGAATAAATGTGGATGGGAGTGAAGGAGGAAGCATGGAGAGTGTATAGGAATCGGAAACAGGTAGAAAAGAAAAAGCTGGGCGGTGCTATAGCCACGGCTGCGCTGGTTGCTTTGAAACTGGTGGAGGAGGAACGTCGGACAGAAGTGGGGGGGTGGCCTCCTCTTCTGTGGAACCGGATGGGTGTGAGTGCTATGAGGAGTTTGGACGCTGGGAGTGGGATTGCCCTGGGGGGGAGTGCCCTGGGGTGGCTCAGGTGAGTGAACTGGAACTGGACTGACGGGGACCAGGGGAATCTTCCCTAGCAGATCCACTGGTTACAATGGAGCTGGGGGACAAAAGAAAAAAAAGGAAGTGGAATTTTTAGTTAATACGGGCGCAACGTATTCAGTTTTAAACAAAGCTTTAATGCCTTTGGGGACGATTATATTATGATAAAAGGGGCAACTGGCCAAGGTGAAAAGGCTTATTTTTGTAAACTATTAAAATATCAATTGGGAAGACAATGTGGCATCCATAAGTTTTTGTACATGCCTAACTCCCCAAAAGCTCTTTTGGGGAGAGATTTGTTAGAACACTTGGGAGCGAGCATTACTTTCAAAGGAGGCGAGATCACTTTAAAAGTAAACGACCAACAATATATAGAGATGTTAAAGCTTAGTTTTGATCACTAATCATGTCGAGGGAGAAGTCAGATTGAAGATATACTGGATCAGGTATTCCCAGGGGTATGGGCTACAAACATACCTGGAAGGGCCAAAAATGCACCCCCGCTACAGATAAACTCAAGGAGAGAAAACAGCCAGTCAGGATTAAACAATACCCCCTGAAAAGGGAAGATAGGGAAGGAATTTTTCCAAATGACTGAAAATCTCCTACAGCTAGAACTGCTAAAAGAGTGCCAATCTGATTTTAACACCCCTATTTTACCTGTTCGTAAACCTGACGGGTAATACCGGGTGGTACAGGACTTATGGGCTGTTAACAAAATAACTGAGGATCCTTACCCTGTAGTAGCAAATTCATACACTTTGCTAACATGCTTAACATCAGAGCTAACTTGGTTTACTGTTCTAGATTTGAAGGATGCTTTCTTTTGCCTCCCTCTCCATGAAGCCAGCCAGAAAATCTTTGCATTTGAATGGAAAAGCCCTAAGAGTGGGTGCAAAATCCAGCTCCCGTGGACGGTGTTGCCTCAGGGATTTAAGAACAGTCCCACCCTGTTTGGAGAACAACTTTCAAAAGGCTTAGAGTCCTGGGAAGCCCCACCGGAAGAAGGGAAGTTACTGCAGTACATAGAGGACATTCTAATAGCTACCCAGACAGAAGAGGCCTGTGTGGCCTGGACAGTATGACAGGATGGTGTAGATTGCGGACCTATCATCATGGACTAATTGTTAAGCCTCTATATGCACTACAACAAGAATCTTCAGTGGACAAAAGAAGCGACTTGAGCCTTCCGCCAATAAAAAAACGCCTTGAGGTCGGCACCAGCCTTAGGACTCCCAGACGTGAGTAAACCGTTCTTTCTTTTCTCCCATGAGAAACAAAGAATTGCCTTAGAATACTAGCACAGGACTTGGGCCTGTACCAGCGAGCAGTTGCTTATTTTTCTAAGCAATTGGACTCTGCAGCTGAAGGATGGCCTGGATGCCTCAGGGCCGTTGCAGCAGTTGTACTAAACATCCAAGATTCACCTTGGGCCAGAAAATGACTGTGCTGGTGTCCCATACAGCGTCTGCAGTGCTGAAAGTGAAAGGCGGGCACTGGCTTTCCCCACAAAGGTTTCTGAAATATCAAGCCATCATGGTGGAGCAAGCCTCAGCAGAAACGAAGGAGAACCAGCACACCACGATTGCCTGGAGACTATTGAGGCCGCATATTCCAGTCGTCCAGATCTGAAAGATACCCCTTTAGACGACGTAGAAACCTGGTTTACTGATGGGAACGGCTGTGTCATCAGTGGAAGACGACATGCTGAAGTAATAGAATCCAGACCATTACCCATAAACACCTCTGCACAGAAGGTGGAACTGATTGCTCTGACTAGAGCTCCGGAACTGGCAAAAGGAAAAAACATAAATGTCTATACAGACTCAAGATATGCATTCGGAGTTGTGCACGCACATGGTGCCATTTGGAAGGAGAGGACTGTTGAATTCACAAGGAAAAAACATTAAACATGCACAAGGAATACTGAGACTGTTGGAAGTGGTCCAGCTACCTGAGAAGGTGGCAATTACGCACATCAAGGCACACCAGAAGGTGAGCTCAGAATTAGAGGAAGGAAATGAGCTGGCGGACAGAGAGGCAAAAGAAGCTGCAAAAGGTGAGATAACAATTGAAGGAGCTTTAATTCCTAATGGGAAAATTTCTCTGAAAGGTAAGCCAAGCTATAATAAGGAAGATCAGAAATTAATTATAGATCAAGATGAAGGGTGGGCTAGCACACCGCAGGGGAAGATAATCGTTCCCTCATCTTCGTTATGGTCCTTAGTAAAGAATGCACATCAAAACCACACTGGGGAGTGGATACAAATATTTGATAAGCAAAAATATGGCTAGAACTCTGTATGCTACTATTCAACAGGTAACTCACCAGTGTAATCTCTGCCTCCAAACAAACCCCCAAAATAATCCTAAACCCAAAATGGGTCAAACTGGGAGGGGCAACGAACCAGGACAACAGTGGCAGATCAGCTTTACAGAACTGCCAAGAAAAGGGAGATATAGATATTTGTTGGCACTAACGGATACCTTTTCAGATTGGCCAGAAGCCTTTCCAGCTAGAACTGTGAAAGCCTGAGAAGAAACGCAATTGATACTAAGAACATATGCCTTGATACAGAACAAGGCATTTATCATTTTGAAATCCATCCAGACATTACTCAAAGGACTGTACCAGTATATATTGTACTTGTATATATTGTATATGTGTGTGCTTAAGAACTGCTTGTGCTTTTGTGAGAATAGATAATGATAATGAAATCATGACTGTTAAGAATCATTCTAATTTTTGTTTTTGTAATTTTCCTAAGATCACTGGGTGAGACTTTACATATTCAGGACCAGTTATATCCCACCAACTGATAAAATCCAGGCCTGATAAGAGGGGTCCAGGAAAACAGAAAGAAAACTTTAATGACCATCCATCATAACACGGAAGAAATAAGCAGAGTCCTACTAAGGGTAGGACCAGATACAAGCCACCACTGGTGAAATGTACTTTGGGGATGATCACCAACTGCAACTGGCCTACTGAATACGTTGTATCACCCCGTTATTGTTCTTCTAATGTTAGTTAGTATTAGTTTCGTATTGTCTATTGAATTATTTGTTTGGAACTGGCGAATGTTACAACACATAATGATTTTGACCTCTCTATCGAATACACATAATAAGGCGCTGCGAGATACCTTCCGCAGGAATTGGTCGAACGAGGAACTTGTCTGAAGAATAAAAGAATTTCCTCACTTTATAGAAAAGGGGGGACTGATGCAGAGGGTTAACCAATATACAAGGGGGTTAGAGGAATTCACTTGCTTAAACAAAAGTGTTGTCTGTTGTAAACACCTATCATGCCTACTAAGCAGAACAAAGGCACAAACTACTGATAAGGGGGGAAGCAGAGGCCTGGTTCTACTGGTAAGCAACTATTGCCAAGGAAAAGCCAACGCCTGAATCTATTGATAAGGGGGAGAGGCAGAGGGTTTAGGGCTGGGATACCGACCAAACCCTAAGGCCATGCGTGAAGATTAAAAGGTGAAAAGTTTAAGAAGGGGAAGAGTCATTTACTTCATCTTGAGACCCCTGCCCATGACCAGAAGGGGGCACTGCGCAGGTGCAAAGGACCTTCTAGCTCATTATAATACAAAGCGGGGATAGATACTAAATATGTATAGGCGTATCAGTAATCTAATGCATATGTATATCTTAATAGAATAAATGTAAAGGAAAAACTACCCTGGGTGTGCATACTTTGGAGGAGCTATCCCCATGCACCTCGGCGCTGAATAAAGCATACCTACTTTACAACTTGAACGAGTTGTGGAGTCAATCCGCGTATCAGAGATGACCATGATACTCTGTGTTTAATATAAATCAAAGCATCCTGTATCTTTGTAAGTTACAGACTTTGCTGTGACTGGTCTCCCCTCACCTTTATTGACCCTGAAAGAGCAAGTTTCCCCTGTGAGCATCCATAAAAAGTGGTTTTAAGATTGAGAACTAGCCTCTAAGCTTTCCACTCCAAACCAACTCAGGTTTTTTGGCAAATTCTGAGTAACCTGAATGAAAACACCCCCAATATTTTCAAAAGGTGTGCTTTTCCAGTGGGGCTGCTGGAGAAGAGTGGGTCAGGACTCCCTTTTCTTCCTCAGTCCCAAACTGGGAGGCTGATGGCTTTCTCTTCTGTGCAGATTTTCCTGATCAATCTGAAGCGTCGGAAAGACAGGCGGGATCGGATGCTGCGGACCCTCTATGAGCAGGAGATTGCGGTCAAGATAGTGGAGGCTGTGGATGGAAAGTGAGTTTAGGGCGGGGTTGGTGTTTGCAAGGGGCGCGTTATGCAAAACTACTTAACACCATCTCCTTGGATGCCCTGGCCTCCTTTCTGGTGGGGAAGGGTGGGCTGAGGGCAGAGGTGAATATCGCTTTTATCTACCTAACAGTCTGACTCTGCTGACTGGCTTTTCTGAGTTGGCATGTCATGAAGATGCTTAATAGTAGGCACCTCTGTTACCTGAGCTAAGAGATCTTGCTTGGCTGATAAAAGCTTCCATCTGTCCCTGGTCACCTGGAGAGCAACGCTTGAGAGGATCTGGGCTGTGCTGGTCATAGATGCTGCACTTACAGAGCCCCACATCACCGGGAGGGATTATTTCAAGTGCGGTGTGGCGGAGGCAGAGAGAAAGACTTGGTACTGAAAGAAGACTGGGCAGTGGCAGCGGTTACTCAGGTGCAGACAGCCCTCTGCCTTGGGAGGTGTTAGCTGCAGCACTTCTCAGCAGGGCAGGGCACTGCTCCAAAGAGGCTAGAGCCAGCAGGAGTGACTTCAGTGCTGAGAAGTCGGGCAGTGCAGCAATCAGATGATAATGTGGGAACCCACGTACAGGATGTCTTTGCACGTGTGTTCTTCAGGTTGTCAGGGCCAGACTCTGGATATGCTAGATTGTCCTCCTTCACAGACTTCACAAACACTTTCTCCTAAGAAGGAGTGTTTTCTGAACAGCAGCTTTGGCCTCAAAGGCTGCCGCATGTTCCTCTGAGGAGGTGGTTGCTGTGCTCATACGAGATGGCAGCTCTTGGCTTCTAGATGGTGCGTGCGACTTCCGATGGGGATGTGCCACTGTGATTGCTTCTGCACCTTTTGTTTTCAGGTGGTGAACAGAGAACTGGAGAAGACGCTTGTTACTGGGGACGATGTGCACTTTGAACACCAGTTTAAGAAGAGGAAGCTCATGAAGCTGATGGCTGCCGTTCAACAAGCGCAGCTAGACTGGGAGCTTATGTAAGTAGCTGTCCCTCAGCCGCCTGGGAACTGCTGGGCGCACAGGGGAGGTCAGCAGCGCCTGCTGTGTCATGGTGGAGATGCAGGTTAATGCTGGAGTGCAGGGGAAGGTGGCAGAGACTTGTCGGTGGCTCTTGCCGTCAGGACAGATCTGCCTTCTGAGGCAGGCTGTAAATGACGGTGTTGGTTCAGTGCTGAGGTTTGGACCATGTCATCTTTGCTCCCTTGTGAAGTCTTTCACAGTTTTGCCACCCAGTGGGTTAAGGCTTGGATGTGTGGCAGGGGTGCAGGATAGAAATCTGTGGGCCTGGTCAGGGATTACTTCTTGGATCTTGGTTGACGTGAATAGTCTTGTGGTCTTAGTTGCTTGAGATTCGCTTTGGTTCCAGTTTCCTTGTTTTTTTCACCCTTTAAGCTACATTGGCCGGAAAAGGATGCGGGTGCAAGAGCCTGAGAAAGCAGTTGCCAATGTCATGAATTTGGTGGAAGCTGATTACTCGTATTGGACCCTGGGGTACGCAATCTCTTCCCAAGGGGCTCAGAAACTCACTGGAGCTGAGCCTTTCAGCAAGATGCTGCCTGTAGATGAATTTCTGCCAGTTATGTACAACAAGCACCCTGTGTAAGTAGTAAGTCTTTGTTGCTTATGTTGACGTGAGCTAGATCTTGCTAATGTCCTTAAGCCAGACCATGTCGGTGTGTCTCCCTTCTGTAGCCTGGTTGGTGGGGAACGGGGCTGCTCGGGCTTTTTGGCTCTCTAGAGAAGAGCTCCTGACACAGGTCAAAGGAGGTGACAGACCTGCTGCAGAGGGGTTATTGTCCACAGGCCCTGAACTGAGTAAGGACCGGTCCTGAGACACTTGGCTGTCTCTGGTAACGAAGGTGTTGGGTGTACATGTTGTGTGTGGTTGTAAGACGGGAGGCTCTGGCTGTAGAGAGTCAGAACTCTCTACTAGAACGCCACCCAGCAACTACCGGCACTCCCTGGGATCCGTTTGCTTGGTGGCTTGGCTTGTGTCTCTCAGTTATAAGCAGTGGCACTGGTGAACGCTCACTCTGTTACTGGGGTGATTTTTCTCTCCTCTTTAGAGCAAAGTACATGGAGTACTATGAGTCCAGAGACTTGAAAGCCTTTTCAGCAGAACTCCGTCTTGTTTAGCCTACGCGCTCCACCGGGCAGCCAGGCTACCTCAGTGACACGGAGACCTCTACAATCTGGGACAATGAGACTGTGTCAACGGACTGGGACAGAACACACTCGTGGAAAGCCCGTCAGCAGGGCAAGATCCACAGCGATGCCCGGAGCAAGGATGCTCTGCCTTCCCAGTCACCTCTCAACGCGCCACCCTCCAGGGATGAGCAATGACTGCCCGCTTCCCCTGGGACTCTGTTGACAGCTGAACCTGCCTCACACTTTAGCTTTTCACCCTTGAAAGTTGTAGAGCAGCTCTTCACGTGGCCTCCTTCCCACTGCTTTGAATGGCAAAGCACAGAGGTTGGACCTGCCGAGTAACCGAGGTGCTTAGGACTGGGTGGGAGATGAAGGAGGAGAAAGAACAAGTGTTCCGGAGTGGCAGAAAAAAGGCAGAGATGTGAACAAAAGCCCTCACAAGCTTTTGTGAAAATCCCCAGCCTTGAATGACGTCTTTCTATAGTTCTTCATGCGCAACACTGTATTTATAAAGATTAATATATAGAGGTGTACAAGTGTTAATACCTTTCTGGGTAGCTGTAACTGGGCTGCTGTGTAACTAGAACTTCTTGTAGGTTTGCAGGCTTTTATAGCCCTGTTCACTGAGAGAAACTGCGGGCAAGCACTTGGGTTATTTGGTTTTGGTTTTGCAACTGATCCCTGTCAGAATCAAGATGGTTTCCAGAAACGCTGAGTGCTCTGGAGCAGCGCTCCTCTGTAGCCTCTGCTCCCTCATCGCATCTCAAAGAAAACTGTTGCTAGCTTCCCCTCCGCAGACTTCAAAACCTGCTGGATCCCATGGAAACAGGCCTCCCAGCCCAGAACTGATGCCTTGGCGTGTCTGAAATCTTGGAAGCTGGATGGGAAAGTAGAAGGTTTACCTCTGCACTGCCTGAAGGGAGCACAGGTGGAGCTAGTCTGTGTCATGTCCTGCTTCCTTCCCCATCTCCATTTCTTTCTTCAGGAAAACAAAGCCTGGAAAACAACCTACTTGCAGGCCTGTTTAATTAGGCCATAAAGCCAAGCGCAGGACTTGTAGGAACTCAAAATCTAAGCAGTTTGTTTACGAGCTGCTTGCACTTTCCTTATAAAAACAAAACAACCTGCAGAAGTGTTTGCGTTGTCAACCGTACTGTTCTCAACAGCTGTGATAGAATTGTGCACTGCAGCTCTATTAGGCACAGACCTCAAGCTGCAGGCTGCTGTTGCAGCGGCTGGGTTGGTTGGGTTGGCTGGTTTTTGGTGGTGCTGGTGGTGGTGTTTGGGTTTTTTATGTTTTTAATAATTAGTGATGGGTGTTGTGCTTTCTGCTAAAGAAGACGTGTTATTACCTGTCAGCCGGTCTGATGATACATAGAACCTGGTGCAAGAGGAGCAGCTGTGTGTATTCTTCATTGGGTGGGAGTAGCCCTGGCAGGGAAGGCCAGCTCAAGAGTTTTGCATCTGTGTCACTCTGCCATGGAATCACTGGCTGTATAAATGCGCCTGCTCCACAGCTACCACCTGGAAGCCACGTTCCTTCTGCTGCCCAGGCTGGAGCAGGTGCCCATGCGCCATGGTGAGTATGAATCATAGAATAGTTAGGGTTGGAAAGGACCTTAAGGTCATCCAGTTCCAGCCCCCCTGCCATGGGCAGGGACACTTCACACTAAACCTTGTTACCCAAGGCTCTGTCCAACGTGGCCTTGAACACCGCCGGGGATGGAGCATTCACAGCTTCCTTGGGCAGCCCATTCCAGTGCCTCACCGCCCTTACAGTAAAGAACTTCTTCCTTATATCCAATCTAAACTGCCCCAGTTTAAGTTTTAACCCGTTACCCCTTGTCCTATCGCTACAGTCCCTAGTGAAGAGTCCCTCTCCAGCATCCTTGAGGGGAGCAGGTCTGCTGCGGGCCACCACACGCAGCCTGGGTCATTCCTTTCTGACAAGCCCTCTTGCTTCCTCCTCCGATGTGGTTTTGCGAGTGGCAAGTCTGACCTGCTTGAAGCACGATGGCCATCCCAGAGATGTTGGTGAGAAGCTTGGTGTAGCCTTCAGAAGCAGGACTTCTGTGAACTGGTAAGCATCCAGCATGCTGTCAGGTGTCAACGTGGATATGAGCGTGATGTTACTAAGTTGGTCATCGCATCACGCTTCCCTTGGGACTGGGGCCTGGGGCCTGACAGTTTCCATTTTGCAGTGTAGCTGTTTCCCCAAGCCTTTAGTAATGCTGTTTGAAGGCTGGCAGCTGCTGGAGCCGCGGTGAGAAGGGTGCACGAGAGGAGCAGGGCCTCAGCTTGGCACAGCACATGGTAACGCGCATGTGCATCTGAGTCTGTCAGAAGAGGAGGGATGAGCCAGCATGGGTGGGTGAGCTCCTCTGGCCTGGAGTAATTTCTCCGATGCAGTCCTGTGGCTACCTCTCCATGTTAAGGCTCCTTGCTGTGTTCGTATGCATTGCTCATATACTTATCTCTTCCACCCTCATGTGCTTTTTCTTCTGTAATAGACTCAGCTCTGTGTCTGGCAGAGAGGCCTCTCCCTTATCCCAGCCATGGGAGCTGATTTGCCTGCGACAGCCTGAGCTCTGGTTTTAGCAGCCCTTCCTCTTGTGACCTTTCGTGAAGCCGTTGAAGCAGTTTCTCCATGAACATCTTGGCTGAAAACCCCCTGGTGCTTCTCACAGTACTCCCTGCTTTGTGCTGGGGGCTGGAGAGGGAAGGGACTTGACACCGTAGGGGGGTGAGTGTGCCATCGCCACTCCCAGAGCTGCTCACCCTGCCCGGGTGCCTGCGGGCTGGGGATGTGGTCTGTGGCACAGGCTGACGGCCGCCCTTTGGTCTCTTCCCCGGGGAGGTGGGTTGCACCGCTGTACTGGCCATGCAGGAAATGAGTAAAAGGAAAACACAGAAAGGGCTTTTTTAAGCTTAGTGAAGCTCATTCAAAGAATAAAAGGTAAAAAAGGTCTCTGCATCACTTGCACAGCCTTCTGTACTGGTGCCACCGGGCTACGCGGGCCTTAGAGCACATCCTGCAGATGTGCTGGTGGCAGGCGCCCAAGGCTGGATGCGACTGGCACCCACCAACAGGTAAAGCCGCTCTTTGGACACAAGCGCCCCGTCACCTCGCGTGGGCTGGAGCTGCCCGATGCCCTGTGTGCTGTATGATGTCATGGACTCCGTGGAGGTACAGAATGGTTTAGTTAAAAAAGTCGCTTGATTATATACTTGAAGCTTACAAGGGTGTTATGAGAAATAAACGATAAAAACCCGCCGCACAAATATTCCTCTACAGGTTATTCAATCCCCAGTTTTCACAACCGTTTCCTCGTTATTGTTTCTGGCTGATATGTGCTTTAGGTGTAGCCATCTATGTTATTGCTTAAGCAATCATCGCTCTTCCAGACTGTGTTTCTTTTCACGACTACACAGCGGTTAAGCACAAGATATCTTCTGCTCCCAGAACTTCCTGTTTGAAACAGTCTGTGAGGAACAAACATTGTTTTTCTCCTTGGTCCGCTTATGCCAGCGCTTTCTGGTTAGCCTCGCGTGTGCAGCTGCATTGTGTTCTTCAGATGGTCCTCAACAGCCCTGCTCTCAGGAAATGATGCTATCACGGAGCTGGCTTGGATGCCCGGGGAGGCTGAGTTTCGTTAACTTTGATTTCCTGAAGCAGAGCAGTAGCAGTTTATTAAAAGCATCTGGGCAACAGCATTGGGCTGGGTTGGTTGGTTCGGGGTTTCTTTGTGAGCGGGGTTTTTTTCTAATAGTTGACTCTGGGAGTGAGTGGTACAAGGGGCCTGATGGCGGTCTCAGGGGAGCAAGGACACAGCTAAAGAGTACCTGAATTAAATGAATATGTCAGTTTCAGAGCAGATATGGCCTCCATCTAGCTGCTGTTTTCTCTACCTATATGCATCCCTGTGTGCACATATAGACAGAGTTTTCCTATGCAAGACCCGGCGGATGGCCAGTGGTTCCACCTGCTGTTTTTCCCTGTCTGTGTTTTTAGGTCCTTGGCTGGTGCTGCCCAGGCTTTGCCCTGCTGCTCGGAATTAATTGTGTTTTGGAAAAGTAGGAGCCAGCTAAAACGCTTCTGTATTTGTCCATTATTTTTCCACTTTCCGGGCTTGGGGTTTTGGGGGGTTTGCTTTTTTGGTTGTTTCTTGTTTCTAAGTCACATAATGGGCTTCGGAACTGAGGGCAAGGAGGAGCTCAGGCTTGAGCCAGCCTCCGGGCTCTGGTGGAGAAGCTGTTTGCTGTCCGCAGGGCAGGGACTGCGCCGTCCTGGGCTATGGTGCAGCACAGGCACTGGAGGGGTGTCCCCTCTGAGCCTCCTGCAGGTTTAGCACCCGCAGCCCAAATGTGAAGGCGCCTTGTGCTGTGTGTAGTCATGCACCTGCTCAGACCCCTTGAAAATGAGTTTCCGTCGGCAGAACTTAACAAGGGGAAAGTAAGAATTTGCCAGGCCGCTTCATGACGCACAGAGGGCTCCTTTTCCTCCTTCCCCCCTCCTCTTGGTATGGGGTTTTTGCTCTGCTGTGGAACATGAGAGCTGAAACCCAGGAGCCCACAGGTGATGGGAATGAACACCCAGCAAGTGCCTACCCCAGTGAGTCTGGTGACAGGGCAGTGGAAGCTAGCAACAGGTTTCACAGAGTCTAAGGAGCAAGCCAGCTGACAAAGCAGCTTGTTCCCAAAAAAGGTTATGGTGACAGGCCCCAGAAATGATTATCTGCAGTAAGAGTGCTTGTAATCTGATAACGCTGTCTTTGCCCTTGTTTAGAAAAGGACAAGTGGCGGTGTACTCTCAAGATGGCAATATGGAATTCCTAGATCACAGAGAGATTGTATTTATCCTGAAGGAAATTGAGCAAGGTTGCGTTGGTTTGTTTTGTATCCCTAGGAAAAAAGCAACAGGCAGCTTAAATTCAGTGTAATCATCCCTCTTGGCTTTGCTGTTGTAACATGAAAGGCAGTTGACAGTCGTCATGAAAGTCCTGGCAAAGGCAACTGCCATAGTTCAGGGGCTCGGTGTGACTTTGGCAGTTTTAGGAGTCTCCCCTAGTGCTGAAGTGACTTGTGACTCGCAGGTCACCTGTGTGAGAGGTCTGAGGGGAAGAGGGATTGTGCTGAGAGGTAGAATAAGCAGCTGTGCTGTGTAAACTCCAACCCTTAGTATTGTGTGCAGGGGAGGGGAAAAAACCCCAACAAAGTAATGGCTGTGAGGCCAGGAGGGGAAAATGCCATCATGGGGTCAATGGGGAAAAGATGCAACCACTCAAAACCATTTTATATTTATTAACTTGCAGCATGCAACTGGACTACACTGAGCTCACGATAAGCTGCTGTGACTCGATGGGTAACGCAGGTGACACTGGTTTACTTGGACAACCGCTTCTAGCCCCACTGTTGTTAAAACACAGAAGCCACCCTCATAAAAAACTGTAGGAATTTGAAGAAGATGCACGCCAGTAATGCTGGTGGTGTTACAACCAGTCCATACCTTGTTACTGGGTGTGATGCTGAAAACGAAAGCAATGCTGAAGGAAGGTCGTAGCTGAGGGGTTACACCTACAGGGCATGCAGCTGAAATGTGGCATTTCAAGTTCTCGAGGGAGCAGGGAAGATGAGCTGTGGGAGCTGGAAGAAGTTCCAACAGAGCGACGGAGGTGGCGTGAGGTGTTAAACAAAACCCCCCAACCTGGCATGCTGTAAGAAAGTCTAGGGTACGAACACAGACTAACTGGAGGCAAATACCAGTGGAAAAACGTTTAATACTCATGAATAAAGATGGCAGGAAAGCAATTAAAAACATCTTTTTCATATGTAATGTAATGGAAAGTGTCAATTATGGGATCACACTATCTTTACCCTCTCAAAAATCCCCTGAGTTGGTATTCTTGAACTATTTGGACTAGGAGCTACATGTTGTAAATAGAAGTGGTAAATCTTACAGGAGTGTAAACATATACTAACATATACTGTACTACTAATATAAATAAACTATACTAATTAATGTGTAAAACCATGTGTACCCTCTTATAGAATCGTAACAAACATTACTAATACTAACGTAAATCGAAGACTTTTCAATCACGGCTGCTTATCATGTATGTCTTGCCTAATGCTTTGAAAAAGACAATCTCTTTAACTATCCTGTCCTATCCTATCCTATCCTATCCTATCCTATCCTATCCTATCCTATCCTATCCTATCCTATCCTACCCTATCCTATCCTATCCTATCCTAACCTATCATGTTCTGTCCTGTCCTATCCTATCCTATCCTATCTATGGTACTTTTCAAGAGCAAAATTGGTCGAGGAGGGCTTTTTCGTCGAGATGGTCAAGGCTGGTCCTCAACACAGCTCTGCAGGAAAAGGGGAAAGAAGGAAATCAAGCTTCAGTTTCCATAACAAGACAATTAGCCATTTGATTAAAGAGCTCTCCAAACTTCCCATTTACAGACAAAATTTTCTGTTCCCCTTCTGCCCCGTTCCGTTTTGCTTTGCTTACGGATACATTGCACGCATGCTTTTCTGGCCCTGCTACGGTATGCTTACACAGCAGAAATCTCTGCGGACTGTGAAGATTTCATTCTCTTGAGTTTTGATTCTAGGCTCTTTTTCAATAGTCCTTTGGAAAAGAGGTTTTTTATTCCCTCCCCTACAAGTCTGTAACACTCTGGGGTCCTTTAAGCCAAGCGCTCCCCAGAGGACTCTGGCCTTAATAATTATGCCCCACTGCCTATTAGTGACGATACTGGGAATACTTCCCACTCTACCTGGGGCCTCCTCTACCTCTGAGCAGAGTTCTGCCACCTACCTCTGTATTTGCATCTAAGCAGTTCAAAGCCGGAGAAATGTGTCCCTCCCACCCACTGAGTTACAATCAGATGGCATGTCTTAAGCTTGACTCTTTCACTACGTGCATACATAGTTTCCAGAAACACTGAATGAACATTCAATTGAAACGCTGTTCCGACAACCAATCCTAGGAATCACATTTTCAGTAGCATTATGTATGTTAGAGATCACAATTAAAATGTCCAAAACTAACTCCATCGCTTAGATTTAAACCAGGAGGAAAATCTGCACAAAGCAACCTTCTCAAGTGAGAATCCCAAAACAAAGTCTGGCATTTCTGAACATTGTGCATAAACACAACACTCTTAACTTCAGTTGTCCGCAGTTCATGAGCAGCCTTCCAAAATGCCACTGTGCCGGCATGACTTACCCCCAGTGATGCTGTTCCTTTCCTAGGAGGCTCCTCACCCTGCGCTCCTTCCAAGGTGGTGTCGGAAAGAGCGCCGTCTTCACCCTCGTCCAGAACTGAGCTCTGCAGGAAAAGGGCAAAGGAGGAAATCAAACTTCAGTTTCCATAACAAGACAATTAGCCATTTGATTAAAGAGCTCTCCAAACTTCCCATTTACAGACAAAATTTTCTGTTCCCCTTCTGCCCCGTTCCGTTTTGCTTTCCTTACGGATACATTGCACGCATGCTTTTCTGGCCCTGCTACGGTATGCTTACACAGCAGAAATCTCTGCGGACTGTGAAGATTTCATTCTCTTGAGTTTTGATTCTAGGCTCTTTTTCAATAGTCCTTTGGAAAAGAGGTTTTTTATTCCCTCCCCTACAAGTCTGTAACACTCTGGGGTCCTTTAAGCCAAGCGCTCCCCAGAGGACTCTGGCCTTAATAATTATGCCCCACTGCCTCTTAGTGACGATACTGGGAATACTTCCCACTCTACCTGGGGCCTCCTCTACCTCTGAGCAGAGTTCTGCCACCTACCTCTGTATTTGCATCTAAGCAGTTCAAAGCCGGAGAAATGTGTCCCTCCCACCCACTGAGTTACAATCAGATGGCATGTCTTAAGCTTGACTCTTTCACTACGTGCATACATAGTTTCCAGAAACACTGAATGAACATTCAATTGAAACGCTGTTCCGACAACCAATCCTAGGAATCACATTTTCAGTAGCATTATGTATGTTAGAGATCACAATTAAAATGTCCAAAACTAACTCCATCGCTTAGATTTAAACCAGGAGGAAAATCTGCACAAAGCAACCTTCTCAAGTGAGAATCCCAAAACAAAGTCTGGCATTTCTGAACATTGTGCATAAACACAACACTCTTAACTTCAGTTGTCCGCAGTTCATGAGCAGCCTTCCAAAATGCCACTGTGCCGGCATGACTTACCCCCAGTGATGCTGTTCCTTTCCTAGGAGGCTCCTCACCCTGCGCTCCTTCCAAGGTGGTGTTGGAAAGAGCGCCCTCTTCACCCTCGTCCAGAACTGAGCTCTGCAGGAAAAGGGCAAAGGAGGAAATCAAACTTCAGTTTCCATAACAAGACAATTAGCCATTTGATTAAAGAGCTCTCCAAACTTCCCATTTACAGACAAAATTTTCTGTTCCCCTTCTGCCCCGTTCCGTTTTGCTTTCCTTACGGATACATTGCACGCATGCTTTTCTGGCCCTGCTACGGTATGCTTACACAGCAGAAATCTCTGCGGACTGTGAAGATTTCATTCTCTTGAGTTTTGATTCTAGGCTCTTTTTCAATAGTCCTTTGGAAAAGAGGTTTTTTATTCCCTCCCCTACAAGTCTGTAACACTCTGGGGTCCTTTAAGCCAAGCGCTCCCCAGAGGACTCTGGCCTTAATAATTATGCCCCACTGCCTATTAGTGACGATACTGGGAATACTTCCCACTCTACCTGGGGCCTCCTCTACCTCTGAGCAGAGTTCTGCCACCTACCTCTGTATTTGCATCTAAGCAGTTCAAAGCCGGAGAAATGTGTCCCTCCCACCCACTGAGTTACAATCAGATGGCATGTCTTAAGCTTGACTCTTTCACTACGTGCATACATAGTTTCCAGAAACACTGAATGAACATTCAATTGAAACGCTGTTCCGACAACCAATCCTAGGAATCACATTTTCAGTAGCATTATGTATGTTAGAGATCACAATTAAAATGTCCAAAACTAACTCCATCGCTTAGATTTAAACCAGGAGGAAAATCTGCACAAAGCAACCTTCTCAAGTGAGAATCCCAAAACAAAGTCTGGCATTTCTGAACATTGTGCATAAACACAACACTCTTAACTTCAGTTGTCCGCAGTTCATGAGCAGCCTTCCAAAATGCCACTGTGCCGGCATGACTTACCCCCAGTGATGCTGTTCCTTTCCTAGGAGGCTCCTCACCCTGCGCTCCTTCCAAGGTGGTGTCGGAAAGAGCGCCCTCTTCACCCTCGTCCAGAACTGAGCTCTGCAGGAAAAGGGCAAAGGAGGAAATCAAACTTCAGTTTCCATAACAAGACAATTAGCCATTTGATTAAAGAGCTCTCCAAACTTCCCATTTACAGACAAAATTTTCTGTTCCCCTTCTGCCCCGTTCCGTTTTGCTTTGCTTACGGATACATTGCACGCATGCTTTTCTGGCCCTGCTACGGTATGCTTACACAGCAGAAATCTCTGCGGACTGTGAAGATTTCATTCTCTTGAGTTTTGATTCTAGGCTCTTTTTCAATAGTCCTTTGGAAAAGAGGTTTTTTATTCCCTCCCCTACAAGTCTGTAACACTCTGGGGTCCTTTAAGCCAAGCGCTCCCCAGAGGACTCTGGCCTTAATAATTATGCCCCACTGCCTATTAGTGACGATACTGGGAATACTTCCCACTCTACCTGGGGCCTCCTCTACCTCTGAGCAGAGTTCTGCCACCTACCTCTGTATTTGCATCTAAGCAGTTCAAAGCCGGAGAAATGTGTCCCTCCCACCCACTGAGTTATAATCAGATGGCATGTCTTAAGCTTGACTCTTTCACTACGTGCATACATAGTTTCCAGAAACACTGAATGAACATTCAATTGAAACGCTGTTCCGACAACCAATCCTAGGAATCACATTTTCAGTAGCATTATGTATGTTAGAGATCACAATTAAAATGTCCAAAACTAACTCCATCGCTTAGATTTAAACCAGGAGGAAAATCTGCACAAAGCAACCTTCTCAAGTGAGAATCCCAAAACAAAGTCTGGCATTTCTGAACATTGTGCATAAACACAACACTCTTAACTTCAGTTGTCCGCAGTTCATGAGCAGCCTTCCAAAATGCCACTGTGCCGGCATGACTTACCCCCAGTGATGCTGTTCCTTTCCTAGGAGGCTCCTCACCCTGCGCTCCTTCCAAGGTGGTGTCGGAAAGAGCGCCCTCTTCACCCTCGTCCAGAACTGAGCTCTGCAGGAAAAGGGCAAAGGAGGAAATCAAACTTCAGTTTCCATAACAAGACAATTAGCCATTTGATTAAAGAGCTCTCCAAACTTCCCATTTACAGACAAAATTTTCTGTTCCCCTTCTGCCCCGTTCCGTTTTGCTTTCCTTACGGATACATTGCACGCATGCTTTTCTGGCCCTGCTACGGTATGCTTACACAGCAGAAATCTCTGCGGACTGTGAAGATTTCATTCTCTTGAGTTTTGATTCTAGGCTCTTTTTCAATAGTCCTTTGGAAAAGAGGTTTTTTATTCCCTCCCCTACAAGTCTGTAACACTCTGGGGTCCTTTAAGCCAAGCGCTCCCCAGAGGACTCTGGCCTTAATAATTATGCCCCACTGCCTATTAGTGACGATACTGGGAATTCTTCCCACTCTACCTGGGGCCTCCTCTACCTCTGAGCAGAGTTCTGCCACCTACCTCTGTATTTGCATCTAAGCAGTTCAAAGCCGGAGAAATGTGTCCCTCCCACCCACTGAGTTATAATCAGATGGCATGTCTTAAGCTTGACTCTTTCACTACGTGCATACATAGTTTCCAGAAACACTGAATGAACATTCAATTGAAACGCTGTTCCGACAACCAATCCTAGGAATCACATTTTCAGTAGCATTATGTATGTTAGAGATCACAATTAAAATGTCCAAAACTAACTCCATCGCTTAGATTTAAACCAGGAGGAAAATCTGCACAAAGCAACCTTCTCAAGTGAGAATCCCAAAACAAAGTCTGGCATTTCTGAACATTGTGCATAAACACAACACTCTTAACTTCAGTTGTCCGCAGTTCATGAGCAGCCTTCCAAAATGCCACTGTGCCGGCATGACTTACCCCCAGTGATGCTGTTCCTTTCCTAGGAGGCTCCTCACCCTGCGCTCCTTCCAAGGTGGTGTCGGAAAGAGCGCCGTCTTCACCCTCGTCCAGAACTGAGCTCTGCAGGAAAAGGGCAAAGGAGGAAATCAAACTTCAGTTTCCATAACAAGACAATTAGCCATTTGATTAAAGAGCTCTCCAAACTTCCCATTTACAGACAAAATTTTCTGTTCCCCTTCTGCCCCGTTCCGTTTTGCTTTGCTTACGGATACATTGCACGCATGCTTTTCTGGCCCTGCTACGGTATGCTTACACAGCAGAAATCTCTGCGGACTGTGAAGATTTCATTCTCTTGAGTTTTGATTCTAGGCTCTTTTTCAATAGTCCTTTGGAAAAGAGGTTTTTTATTCCCTCCCCTACAAGTCTGTAACACTCTGGGGTCCTTTAAGCCAAGCGCTCCCCAGAGGACTCTGGCCTTAATAATTATGCCCCACTGCCTCTTAGTGACGATACTGGGAATACTTCCCACTCTACCTGGGGCCTCCTCTACCTCTGAGCAGAGTTCTGCCACCTACCTCTGTATTTGCATCTAAGCAGTTCAAAGCCGGAGAAATGTGTCCCTCCCACCCACTGAGTTACAATCAGATGGCATGTCTTAAGCTTGACTCTTTCACTACGTGCATACATAGTTTCCAGAAACACTGAATGAACATTCAATTGAAACGCTGTTCCGACAACCAATCCTAGGAATCACATTTTCAGTAGCATTATGTATGTTAGAGATCACAATTAAAATGTCCAAAACTAACTCCATCGCTTAGATTTAAACCAGGAGGAAAATCTGCACAAAGCAACCTTCTCAAGTGAGAATCCCAAAACAAAGTCTGGCATTTCTGAACATTGTGCATAAACACAACACTCTTAACTTCAGTTGTCCGCAGTTCATGAGCAGCCTTCCAAAATGCCACTGTGCCGGCATGACTTACCCCCAGTGATGCTGTTCCTTTCCTAGGAGGCTCCTCACCCTGCGCTCCTTCCAAGGTGGTGTCGGAAAGAGCGCCCTCTTCACCCTCGTCCAGAACTGAGCTCTGCAGGAAAAGGGCAAAGGAGGAAATCAAACTTCAGTTTCCATAACAAGACAATTAGCCATTTGATTAAAGAGCTCTCCAAACTTCCCATTTACAGACAAAATTTTCTGTTCCCCTTCTGCCCCGTTCCGTTTTGCTTTCCTTACGGATACATTGCACGCATGCTTTTCTGGCCCTGCTACGGTATGCTTACACAGCAGAAATCTCTGCGGACTGTGAAGATTTCATTCTCTTGAGTTTTGATTCTAGGCTCTTTTTCAATAGTCCTTTGGAAAAGAGGTTTTTTATTCCCTCCCCTACAAGTCTGTAACACTCTGGGGTCCTTTAAGCCAAGCGCTCCCCAGAGGACTCTGGCCTTAATAATTATGCCCCACTGCCTATTAGTGACGATACTGGGAATTCTTCCCACTCTACCTGGGGCCTCCTCTACCTCTGAGCAGAGTTCTGCCACCTACCTCTGTATTTGCATCTAAGCAGTTCAAAGCCGGAGAAATGTGTCCCTCCCACCCACTGAGTTACAATCAGATGGCATGTCTTAAGCTTGACTCTTTCACTACGTGCATACATAGTTTCCAGAAACACTGAATGAACATTCAATTGAAACGCTGTTCCGACAACCAATCCTAGGAATCACATTTTCAGTAGCATTATGTATGTTAGAGATCACAATTAAAATGTCCAAAACTAACTCCATCGCTTAGATTTAAACCAGGAGGAAAATCTGCACAAAGCAACCTTCTCAAGTGAGAATCCCAAAACAAAGTCTGGCATTTCTGAACATTGTGCATAAACACAACACTCTTAACTTCAGTTGTCCGCAGTTCATGAGCAGCCTTCCAAAATGCCACTGTGCCGGCATGACTTACCCCCAGTGATGCTGTTCCTTTCCTAGGAGGCTCCTCACCCTGCGCTCCTTCCAAGGTGGTGTCGGAAAGAGCGCCCTCTTCACCCTCGTCCAGAACTGAGCTCTGCAGGAAAAGGGCAAAGAAACAAATCAAGAGCACTGCCACGGATGCAGCAGTTACCGCCTCTTTGGCAACTTCTTCCAGTGGCTCACAGGAAACAACTTCTTACTTATATCTAACCTGAACTTCCACTGCTCAAGTTTAAACACATTGCCCCATGTCCTATGGCTAAAGTCCCTGCTGAAATGAGTGTGTTGGTATGCAACAGGATTTTCCTGAGAATGCTTTTAAAATTTATTCTGCAGTTGATTTTTTTCTGTAGGTAGAAATTTAAAAATAAAACGTTTGCAAGGACTTGCATTGACTTGCAAGGGATGGAAGTATAAAATTCAACTCCCCAGATCCTCCCGATCTCCATATACACACATCTGTGTTGATTTAACTACCTGCACTCTCCAAAACTTCATACCCTCGCTTCAATTTAAGATTATTACACAGTCACGCTACGAAACAGCAAACCGGGACATGTAACATCGGTTGGGACAACCAAACACCACTCTCTGCCTCTGACATTAGCTGCCCTTGCACTTTTTCATGACTTGTATCAATGATACAATGCAGCTCTGCCCTCCCTCCCAGTTCCAAAATGTAGAAAAGATACAACAACTCAGTTGAATTACCAAATACAAAAATTAGTCAGCTTTGATAAAGCAGTAACATTACAGTCCTAGCGAAAGTCTTTTTCTCTTCAGTGGTTGTAATTTTATGTAATGTTAAAATTCTCTACGATGAAAAAAAGAAAAAAAATAAAGAGGGGGGAAGCGTTGCAATGATGTCTTATTGCTGATTATTCCTGGAGCAGGCTCCAAAGTCCATAAGCAGCTCTCCAAAATGCCACTGTGCCAGCTTTACTTACCCCTACCGATGGTGTTTCCTTCTCAGGAGCGACATGAAACAGCGGTTTCACCCAGATGACATGGGGAACAGCGCTGTGCTCCTCCTCAGCTGTGCTCTGCCAGGAAAAGGGATAAGAAAGAAAAGTAAGAGAAAGGAACGTTTTCTCTCCTCTGCTAACCACAATCTATACCAGGTGCTCTACTTCTTTCTGCAGAGCTGAGGGCAGAAAATGGTCTGCACAAAGTAAATAGAACAATTGAAGCAATACAGGATACTTTTAGATTGAGAGAACACCGAAGGTATTCTTGGCAAGCTGTCCTTTCCGTACCAAAATCATCATGTCACAAGCTGAATGAAAAACGGTGGGAGGGGAGACCTCCAGACGCTTCTGAGGTTGAAGGGCACAATGACTCCCCATCAGTTCTCGCAGGACACGGTCAAATGGAGCTGGCCTTGGCATACAGCAAAGCTCCAGGACAAGCTGCTGACTTCAGCCAGATGGAGACTTGCATCCTGCGGCAGACCCTGCACCAGCACAGCCCACATCTTGCTCAGCTGGAAGTTTAGCATGAAGTTAGACCTGAACTGCCTACGAGCTGCATGAGCTTACTAGTCTTTCATGAGAATTCAAACGCAACTCCAAGAAAGAAAGAAAAAGAAAAAAAAAAAAGAAGAAAAGGTATCTACAATCTCACAAGGTCATGTTTTTCAGTAATTTCTTTGC
Source organism: Lathamus discolor (assembly GCF_037157495.1). Lineage (NCBI taxonomy): Eukaryota > Metazoa > Chordata > Aves > Psittaciformes > Psittacidae > Lathamus > Lathamus discolor. Next base: position 25,085,603 of record NC_088886.1, on the reverse strand, counting down.
ATAAAGATGATACGAAACAGCCAGAAGAGGTCAAGAAGAGGCAGTGTCCAAAGCACTCAGATACTGCAGAGGGCTTGGAACAAGACTGTGTTGGGGGATAGTGGGGTATTAACAAAGCGGAAGTTGCTTCTCCTGTTCACTTTGCTCTGTTTGTAAACAAAGGGACTCTGTTCCTTTCTCTTATAATTTCTTCACAGAGGAACAGGCAAACATGCATAGAAAGGAGGAGGCAGGGAGATGGAGCTTACTGATTTTTTTAGTGAAAGGACTGATTTTCCCACCTTTTACACACACACACACACACACACACACACACACTTCAATTTAGTATTATCCAAAGAAGCAAGGACATTTCATATCAGCTGGGGACTTGGCCTGACAAAGGTGAAGGCGATCCTTTTTACGCATCAAGAAAAGAGGAGGAGTCAACAGAAGGAGAGAGGTCCCTCAGATGATCCGGGCAGACAACTTCAGTTGTCCGCAGTCCATGAGCAGCCTTCCAAAATGCCACTGTGCCGGCTTTACTCACCCCTAGCGATGCTGTTTCTTGGCCAGGAGCCTCCTCAATCTGCGCTCTTTCCGGGGTGGCAGAGGAAAGAGCACCCTCCTCATTCTGGTCTTCAACTGAGTGCTGCCGGAAAAGGGGAAAGAAGGAAATTACGCTTCAGTTTCAATAACAAGACAATTAACTATTCGATTAAATAGCTCTCCAAACTTTCCGTTTACAAACATAACTTTCTTTTTCCCTTCTGCCGTGCTCTGTTTTGCTTTGGTTACAGATACATTGCACGCATGCCTTTTCTGGCCCTGCTACACTATGCTTACACCATAGAAATCTGTTGACTATCGGGAAAGGGGATAGAAAGAAAAAGAAAAGAAATTGGAAAGGAAAGGAAAGGAAAGGAAAGGAAAGGAAAGGAAAGGAAAGGAAAGGAAAGGAAAGGAAAGGAAAGGAAAGGAAAGGAAAGGAAAGGAAAGGAAAGGAAAGGAAAGGAAAGGAAAGGAAAGGAAAGGAAAGGAAAGGAAAGGAAAGGAAAGGAAAGGAAAGGAAAGGAAAGGAAAGGAAAGGAAAGGAAAGGAAAGGGAGGAGAGGAATGAGAGGAGAGAAGAGAAGAGAAGAGAAGAGAAGAGAAGAGAAGAGAAGAGAAGAGAAGAGAAGAGAAGAGAAGAGAAGAGAAGAGAAGAGAAGAGAAGAGAAGAGAAGAGAAGAGAAAAGGAGAGGAGAGAAGAGAAGAGAAGAGAAGAGAAGAGAAGAGAAGAGAAGAGAAGAGAAGAGAAGAGAAGAGAAGAGAAGAGAAGAGAAGAGAAGAGAAGAGAAGAGAAGAGAAGAAAGAAGAGAAGAGAAGAGAAGAGAAGAGAAGAGAAGAGAAGAGAAGAGAAGAGAAGAGAAGAGAAGAGAAGAGAAGAGAAGAGAAGAGAAGAGAAGAGAAGAGAAAGAAGAGAAGAGAAGAGAAGAGAAGAGAAGAGAAGAGAAGAGAAGAGAAGAGAAGAGAAGAGAAGAGAAACAGCATCTCCTCCACCTCTAAAATATCCCACAGTCATATACAACAGTCTGTACACCAGTGACTTGCCTTCTCTTGGCACATCTCTGGTGAGACTCTCCTTTCTCTTCCACAGCATCCTTGAAGGCACATGCATTTCAAGGAGAAATCCAGGAACTGTTTGAAGAAAGCAGAAAGGCAGTTTTGAAATGTGGATGGCAATACATTTGTTTTCAATGTCCATTATATCTCTCTCCCTTTTGTGAAACACAACAATTGGATACGATCATTACACAGACAAGGAGGATGCTCAGTGATGTTCAATGGATGCAGTGCCAGCCACACACAGCCAGTGGCATGGTTACATACACCCAAGCTCTCTTCCTAGATCCCTTAAATTTCTGCTTTCTCTGACATTAGAGGAAGTGTTGCTATTGCAGTGGCCTAAACCAGTAAGCTAGAAAGCATATCAACTTCTCCCTCTTGACTGCGCTGCATATGTAAGTGCAGTGCTAAGACTTCCTCAATCAGCACAGCTCTACGTTAAGAAAATGGGTGTTAAACACGTTTCTGGAAGTAACCTGTTTTGCTACGGGAGCCACAAATGCTTTTACCAGCCTAAGTCATCTCCAGTCTTTTCCCCTTTATGTTTTTATTACTCTTGTCTTTCACCTATTGCAAAATATGAGCTTTCCAAAACCCATATTCCTACCCTCCAGACCAGTCAAAGTGCCGCATTTTGATAGAAAGAAAGAAAGAAAGAAAGAAAGAAAGAAAGAAAGAAAGAAAGAAAGAAAGAAAGAAAGAAAGAAAGAAAGAAAGAAAGAAAGAAAGAAAGAAAGAAAGAAAGAAAGAAAGAAAGAAAGAGAGAGAAAGACTTTCTTTCTCATTCAGGTATTTAATGTTCACTTTGAAGATCCCTCAGAACTTGCTATCCCACCAGCTGCTTCCTTTATAACCGGGGGAATTACGGACACAAAGATATGCGTGCATTTGTGTGTGTACTGTTTCCCTAGGGCTGCTGGCCTAGAGCAACCTCACAAAGCTCTGTAACTTTCTAATAGTAAGAAATATATAACAGGATAATGTAGATAGCACAGGTCTACACAGCCCGAGTGTAACTTGAAGCAGCAAAAATGTTCCTGTCCTTTTGAGCACTGTTTTCACTTTGTGAGTCAATATATTTGTTATTATACTACAGGTCGTAAAGAATGGGGCAACTAAAGTCAAGGACATGTCGCTCCCCACAGGAGACAGGGGTTCCTTCCCAGGTAACATCAATCATGAATAAGCACAATGGTTAATCTGGCAGAGGCCAGTGTTTCTGTTACTTTTTTACTCTTCCTGTAGTCACAGCTATTATGTATCTGAGTCAAAAACACAGGGGCTGCTTCCCAGTGTGCCATCAAACACCCTTCACTTCAGATCCCGCTTGGAAACTCAAAACATTCTTTGGAGAATCTTACAATGTAAGAGAGGTAGAACTGTTCTAGAATCCACTGCTGACAACCTAGAACCCACCTAGGTGAACAACAAATATGGTGCCCTTTAAGAAAATCTTCCTTAAATGAGAAACTTACTCATTCTTACTTACTTCCTTCGTACGTCTTCGTTCCTTCCTTACTCATTCTGCCCTATCTGATAAATCATAAAATCCTAGAACGGCTTTGGTTGGAAGGGAGCTTAAATCTTACCCAGTTCCAACCCCCTGCCACGGGCAGAGACACCTTCCACTAGACCAGACTGCTCCAAGCCCCATCAAAGCTGGCCTCGAACACTGCCAGGGATGGGGCATCCACAGCTTCTCTGGGCAACCTGTGCCAGTCCCTCACCACCCTCACAGTGAAGAATTTCTTTGTGAGATTTCATCTAAATCTGCCATCTTGCAGTTTAAAACCACTCCCCCTTCTCCTATCAGTACATGCCCTTGTCAAAGGCGCCTCTCCAGATTTCTTGCAGGTCTCCTTAGGCACTGCAAGCTGCCATAAGGTCTCCCCTGAGCCTTCCCTTCTCCAGGCTGAACAACCTGAACTCTGTTTCCTTACAAGAGTTGCTCCAGCATCATCTTTGTGGCCTTCTCTGGACTTGCTCGAGCAGGTCCGCGTCCCTTTTGTGCTGGGGGCCCCAGAGCTGAACACAGTACCGCAGGTGGGGTATCAGGAGAGCAGAGTAGAGCGGGAGAATCCCCTCCCTCGACCTGCTGGTCACGCTCCTTTTGATACAGCCCAGCACACGGCTGGCTTTCTGGCTGCAGGCACACACTGCCGGCTCATGTGGAGCTTCTTAGCAACCAACCACCCCCCAAGACCCCCACCCCCAAGTCCTGCTCCTCAGAGCTGTTCTCAATCCAGCCTCTGCCCAGCATGTAGTTGTGCTTGGGAGCCTGTATCTCTTCCTGGGATGGATGTTAAACGTCAACACCACAAGAAGCCCCGCGTGCTACAATAGCGGGGTGATTACTGTCTTCCGACCAGAAACATCAAGCCAACGTTATTTGCTTTTTACACCTCATAGCAACCCATCAGCCGTGGGACACACGCTGCGGTGGCCCTACGTTGTGCGACCCCCGCTTCGTGCCTCCCCGCCGGGGCTGTGCCAGGGCGTCGGGGTCCTGTTTGGCTCGTACCCGCCTGAAAGCACGACGGAAGCTGGGGAACCTGCTCCTCCGTGGCATGTTCCGCCGCAGGCCCGCAGGGACCGGAGGCACCTGGACCGCGTCGAGAGCGGACTGAGCCTGTTGACAGCCGCGGCGGTGATACCCGCATCCGTCACCACGGCAACGGAACGCGCCCTCAGACAATTCGCGGCGGGCAGCCGACCAATGGCAGATCGCCTCACATGCCGCCCCGCCCACCGCCTCGCCCCGGGAAGCCTCTGCCTCTGCGCGACTGTGCCGGGCGCGCGTCCCCGGCCCGCGCCGACGGGGACGAGCAGACGGTGTCGTCGGCGCGGTTCCGCCGGGTGGATGTGCACGAGCACGACGAGAAGGAGCATAGAATAGCCGGGGCCGGAAAGGACCTTAAGATCACGTGGTTGCAACCCCCCTGCACGGGCAGGGACACCTCCCACTAAACCATGTCACCCACGGGTCTGTCCAGCCTGCCCTTGAACACCGCCAGGGATGGAGCACTCACAGCTGCCTTGGGCAACCCATTCCAGTGCCTCACCACCCTCACAGGAAGGAACTTCCTCCTTATATCCAATCTAAACTTCCCCTGTTCAAGTTCGAACCCGCTACCCCTTGTCCTATCACTACACTCCCTGATGAAGAGTCCCTCCCCAGCATCCCTATAGCCCCCCTTCAGATACTGGAAGGCTGCTATGAGGTCTCCACGCAGCCTTCTCTTCTCCAGCCTGAACAGGCCCCACTTTCTCAGCATATGGCAGGTGCTCCAGTCCCCTGATCATGCTCACGGCCCTCCTCTGCACTTGTTCCAACAGTTCCATGTCCTTCTCGTGTTCAGGACACCAGAACTCTACACACACCTCACGAGAGCAGAGTAGAGGGGCAGGATCACTTCCTTCGACCTGCTGGTCACGCTCCTTTTGATGCAGCCCAGCATACGTTTGGCTTTCTGGGCTGCGAGCGCACACTGCAGCCAGCTCGTGCTCAGTTTCTCATCAACCAACACCCCCAAATCCTTCTCTGCAGGGCTGCTCTGAATCTCTTCTCTGCCCAACCTGTAGGTGTCCCGGGATTGCCCCAGCCCAGGTGTAGGACCTTGCACTTGGCTTGGTTGAACCTCCTAAGGTTGGCATCAGCCCACCTCACAAGCACATCAAGGTCCCTCTGGATGGCACTCCTTCCCTCCAGCGTATCAACCGAACAAAACAGCTTGCTGTCGTCAGCAAACTTATGATTGATTTTGTCAGGTCCCATGCACTTGTTCAGGTTCAGGTTCTTAAGACGCTTTCAAACCTGCTCCTCTCCTACAGTGGGCCTAAGGTCTTCATTCTCACAGTCCCTGCATCTGCCTTGCCAGACTTGGGTAGTGTGGCCAGAGCATCTGGAAGTGAAGCCTGAGGGAAAGAACTTATTAAGAATCACAGAATCCCAAGGGTTGGAAGGGACCTCAAAAGATCATCTAGTCCAACCCCCCTGCAAGAGCAGGGTAACCTACAGTACATCACACAGGAACTTGTCCAGGCGGGCCTTGAATATCTCCAGTGTAGGAGACTCCACAACCCCCCTGGGCAACCTGTTCCAGTGCTCTGTCACTCTTACAGTAAAGAAGTTCTTCCTGATGTTAACGTGGAACTTCCTATGCCCCACTTTACACCCATTGCCCCTTGTCCTATCACTGGATATCACTGAAAAAAGCCTAGCTCCATCATCCTGACACCCACCCTTTACATATTTGGAAACACTGATGAGGTCACCCCTCAGTCTCCTCTTCTCCAAGCTAAAGAGACCCAGCTCCCTCAGCCTCTCCTCATAAGGGAGATGTTCCACTCCCTTAATCATCTTTGTGGCTCTGCGCTGGACTCTTTCAAGCAATTCCCTGTCCTTCTTGAACAGAGGGGCCCAGAACTGGACGCAATATTCCAGATGCAGCCTCACCAAGGCTGAGTAGAGGGGGAGGAGAACCTCTCTTGACCTACTAACCACACCCTTTCTAATGCACCCTAAGATGCCATTTGCCTTCTTGGCCACAAGAGCACATTGCTGGCTCATGGTCATCCTCCTATGCACCAGGACTCCCAGGTCCCTTTCCCCTTCGCTACTTTCCAGCAGGTCAACCCCCAACCTGTACTGGTACATGGGGTTGTTCTTCCCCAGATGCAAGACTCTACACTTGCCCTTGTTGAATTTCATCAAGTTTCTCCCCGCCCAACTCTCCAGCCTGTCCAGCTCTCGCTGAATGGCAAAACAGCCTTCTGGTGTGTCAGCCACTCCTCCCAGTTTTGTGTCATCAGCGAACTTGCTGAGGGTGCACTCAGTTCCCTCATCCAGGTTGTTGATGAAAATATTAAACAGCACTGGTCCCAGCACCGACCCCTGAGGGACTCCACTAGTCACAGACCTCCAGCTAGATTCTGCGCCATTGACCACAACTCTCTGCCTTCTTCCTTTCAACCAGTTCTTGATCCACTTCACTACTTGATCGTCAAGCCCACACTTCCTTAGCTTATCTATGAGGATGCTGTGAGAGACAGTATCAAATGCCTTACTGAAATCAAGAAAAACCACATCTACCGCTCTACCATCATCCCTCCACCTAGTCACTTCCTCATAGAAGGCTGTAAGGTTGGTCAAACATGACTTCCCCCTCATAAAACCATGTAGGCTGTTCTTAATGACCCCCTCATCCTTGATATGCCTAGAGATGGAGTCAAGAATAAGTTGTTCCATCACCTTTCCAGGGATGGAGGTAAGGCTGACCGGTCTATAATGACCCGGGTCCTCCTTCTTGCCCTTCTTATAGACTGGTGTGACATTTGCCATCCGCCAATCCTCAGGCACCTCTCCCGTTTCCCACGACTTACCAAAGATGATGGAGAGTGGCCTAGCAATGACCTCCGCCAGCTCCCTCAGCACCCGTGGGTGCATTCCATCCGGACCCATCGATTTATAGATATCCAGAAACTCAGCCTTCCCAAATCCAGGGTAGCCAGTTCTCCCGATAGCTTCCGGAGAGGGCCCACATTGTCCCTAGTCTGTCTTTTATTTGCTACGTACCTATAGAATCCCTTCTTGTTATCTTTCACATCCCTTGCCAAATTTCATTCTAACTGGCCCTTAGCTTTCCTCACCTGGTCCCTAGCTTCCCGGACAACATCCCTGTATACCTCCCAGGCTGCCTGTCCTTCCTTCCGCCTTTCATAAGCCTCTTTTTGTCCCTCTAAGTTTCCCCAGCAGCTTGTTATTCCACCCATGGAGGTCTCCTGACCCGATGATCCCAAAGAGGCCAAAGTCCGCTGTCTTGGAAGTCCCGGGCAGTGAGCACACTGCGTGCCCTTTCTCACTGTCCTGATGATCTCAAACTTGACCGCCTCATGATCGCTACAGCCAAGGCAGCCCTGGTGCACCACATTCCCTGTTGGTGAGCACGAGGTCAAGCATGGCACCTCTCCTTGTCAGCTCCTCTATTACTTGCAGGAAGAAGTTGCCTTCCACACAACAGAGGAACCTCCTGGATTGCTTGCGCTGGGCCGTACTGTCCCTCCAAAAGATATCAGGACGGTTGAAATCCCCCATGAGGACAAGGGCCTGCCAGCGTGAGGCTGTTCCTATCTGTCTACAGAGGGCTTCATTCACAGAGTCCTCCTGATCAGGCGGTCTGTAACAGATCCCCACAGTAATGTCCCCCATTGCTGTTCTCCCTTTGACCCTGACCCGCAAACTCCGTTGACTGATCACCTGACCCCACACAGAGTTCCATACTCTCCAGCCTATCACTGACATAAACAGCAACTCCCCTGCCCCATCTGCTGGGCCTGTCTTTCCTAAAAAGCCTGTAATCTTCCATTCCAACACTCCAGCCATAGCAGCCATTCCACCATGTTTCTGTGATACCAATTATAACATATCCCCGTCGATGTGCACACCTCTCTTAAGAAGTTCGTGGATGACGAGGAGGGAGGCGACGGGCAAGGCGGGCCTGACAAGAGCGAGGGGGACTCGCTCCTCAAACTCTTCTTTTTGAAAGTCAACAGAAGCCTAAGCTAAGAAAACATGCAGTAAACACAGAGAACTCCGAAGGCAACGATGATCTAAGATAAAGAGGCAACTCTGTCACACCTCCACACAAAAAACCGCAGAGCTGAGAAACAGCACCAGGCAATCTTGTTTATATAATGCAAGGAAGAGCAAAAAGAATCGCTTATAGGAGGAGAGAGAGGGTCAGGTTACTCACTCCTCACTACTCTCTTGTCAGACAACTAAGAGAGGCAAGGCATCATATTTCTGGAAACACAGACATTTCACTGGAATTCCACCTTTTCTGGATTTTATTCTTCTCTTACTTACAGCCACAAACTTTCTGACTGACTGAAAGCAGTAAGAACTGTGGAAAGCAAGCTACTGAACACGAGAAGCTAAGCTGGCTCCTGATAACTAAGGAAAAAGAAAAGAAGAAAAGCAGAGTCATGCATGGCAGGGTTTTTTTTTTTTTTGAGCTCGCAGACCTTTTGCGGGTGTTCTGAGCCTACTCATAACTCTAAGGTCCAAACTCTGCGTATTTGTAAAGTTACAAAATTACAGTTCCTTTCTTTAAGCTGTGTATTACTGAATGCAGTTTTAAAGAAAAGGACAATAATAATAAAAAGCCCCAACGACATTTTAGATTATAGGTAATTAAACCTGATCCCTGACGAAAAATACCTTTCTTTTTTTGACCACCCTAGAGGCCCAAAACTGACAGGAACGATGCATAAGTGAACAGAAGAAAATGCCCTTTGCAGAACGGATCCTTAGAAGGCACGATTTCGAACACAGCTGAAATGATCTTGGGTCAGTAACAACTATTATGTCACTGCAACAAGTGGGAGAAGTAACTGCTGGCTTGGACCTCGAATTTGGAAACAGCGGGATAGGTTTATAGCTCCCCCAAGTCTCTCAAATGAGGCTGTGCCATAAGTGTCCTCAAGCCCTAGTATAGGACTTGCTACATGAGCACGAGGTGGAACACTAATTAACGAAGAAAGGAAAAAAAATCCAAACCAAAACCTTCCACCAGGCATTTGCCTTTTCAGAATAATAACAATCTTAGAAAAATAATCAGCTGTGCTGACTCTATCAATGAAAACTGCATCAGAGAAACTCATCAGACGTTGTGCTACCGCAGAAATAAGACCACAGCCTCCTCTGATATTGAATCCTGAATACAGCTCGCAGGGCAAAACTACACTTACGTGTGGACAGCTGCTTCCCTTTCACAGGAGCTGCCATTGTCAAGTTGTTCAAGGGTTTCAATATCCAGGCATCCCTAGCTGAAAAAAACAGACAGCAGAGGGTCTTCATGGTGCAGTCTGTTGCAAAAAGCTCTAGGCATGTTTGGACAGTGAGTTTTAAAATGAAGTCGCAGCCTCGGGTGGGACATTTGTTTGCATTCCTGAGGCACCTCAGTAAGAGAGAAGTAAGAATGGAAACTACTAAAAATCAAAATTACGTTGACCATGTTGAGGAATGTATGTAAATATGCTTTCTGGGAATCTGAAGTGGATATATGAATGTACTTTCAGACAGAATTAGTTGTCTTAAGACTACTTGTTGTATGCCATCCTGTTCAAAGTCACCTTTGAATGACTGATTCACATTATTTGAGCTCTTTGCAAGCTCTCACTGGTTACGGAAAGAAAATATCCCCAGATACACATCAATTAACACATAAGAACCACAAATGAGCAGTCTGGCAACCCACCAGTGCAGAGCAAGAAAAACTGCACTGTTAGGGGAACGATACTGAAAATAGCCGCTTGGGGCAAAGCGTCCTTGCAAAAGATGCAAATTTTATTCATTCAGAATTGTTCATTTTAAAAAGTATCTTAATGAAAGTAAGTAAAATAAATCACACATGAAAGAGTACTGGCTGAAAGTCACTGCCTATATGCATACAGCTCTTGGATTCTCTTTGGCAATCAACATGCTTAGGCAGCAAGAGATCTCATGACACACTGTCACTTGGCAAGTCAGCTCCTCTCTAAAGTTATTAGAATCCACGCAAACTTGATGTCCTTTCCTATTTTATTCTTCAAAGATATGTATGTCAAAAATTTAGAATCCAAAGCTGAAGGCATACAAAGAATTACCCACTCAGAAGAAGGAATTCCTCAACATTTTTCTATTCTTTCATATATGCCATTTTTATTGCTCCTCATGTTCTGCGTCTGAATTGGTATGGACTGACAGGTAAAGCTCACCATAGTAAACCTCGCTGTACAGTCTGCTCACCAGGATGGCTGCTCTTTCCTCATCTGACTTCCTCCCTGACTGGGAAGTTGCTACACTTGAGAAACCACAGCTATTCCCACAATCACAGCAGGCCTGGCAGCTAGGCATTTCAACACTGCTATGAACTGAGCCACAAAACATTCATTTAAAGCAAGGAGTACTATACTGCTTTTCAAATACAAAAGAAGAGCACAGATAACTTATCTATGCCTTGGTTCCTTATCTGCCTAGTGGGGAGAGCCAAGGTTAAAGCCTGTGAGTTCTTATGCTGCTCTTCTATACTAACAAACACTAAGCAGTTCTTGTCTGTCCTTAAAAAATTATGACTGCATGTGCATGTGAAGTAACGGAAGGGTATTGTCAAATTTTGCTTATGGCTGTACAATCCTTGTTTCAAATCAGCAGTCCCCGAAAAGCAGAATTCGGTCTGGAAGTAGCAGCATCCAGCAAAACATAAGCATCTATTCTAGATTCCTATAGGATCTGCAGCCCATGCATTCTGGCCTTTTTTGGGGGGGGAACAATATTAATTGTCTTGTGTCAGTCCCAGTTTGGTTTCTTAACAATCAGACACAGCACACTCTCTACCTGGCGACTACGCTTTAATGAGACTTGGGATGTGGGCAACTTGCCTTTACGCGCTTCATGTTTATGCGCAAATTGTGGAATTTGCAGTATTAGTGACATCTGTCCAACGGGTTAGTAAGTTCATGCGCACTAAATGTAATGGAAGGAATTCCTGACAACATCCGCCTATCACGTAAACAATGGCTTACTTTTCATTATACTGGCTCTTACCTGTCAAGGAGAAGCTCTAGTACTGCCTTAGAGGAAGCAAAAGCCCCGTATGTTAATAGAAACATATCGATGTAAGTAAAATCATTATCCTCAAAAGACGTTATAAGGTTTTCTACCAGCTTCTCAAGAGTTCCACTTGTTATCTTCCTGGTGTTGCTGACAGTACGTTCTTTTATCTGGTCTTCTTCATCCTACAAAGCGGAAAGAAAAACAAAGCACAACAATCAGACGCAAGTCAGATCCCTGACCAGGCTTTCACAATGAAACACAGATTAAATTCCATCTTTTCACAGGAATAAGTACATCTTTGACTACCAAATTATTTTGGCTCTCCAAACACCAAATGCTCTATCAAATAACGGAGACTTTTGGTAAGTTTATCTTTAAGATACTTCTCAGGCATGTTCCACGTAAGATTGTATAGCCTGACTGCTATCAAGTTATCTTACGATCCTACCGTGTATTAGTATCTAAAAGAATATCCATTATCCCACAAAGAATAATATTACTGGAGAGAACAACAGCGGTAATCCAGTGTCTCACTTAACTTCTGAATACACATGACAACTGACCACAACTGCGGCATCGGCACTTGTGATTCCCTTGCTGAAAGTACCAACTTTGGCTCACCACACAGAACGTAAGGTCATGAACACATCCGGATGCGAAACATTTCATCGTACTTTTGCAAGGAGTTTATCAAAGTCATCTTGCAGACGTGCCATTATAACATTTCCATTTTCTCTCACGGTTTCCAGGAGGTACAATATTTGTCAACAAATCTAGGGTTTGGTGTTGGGGGGTGTGTGCATTTTCAACAGCAGTTGGTTTTAAGGCTTACATCCTGCTTTAAGTCTGAAGCAGCTAGAAACATTCCCTTCAATTCTACCACTATTTAGAGGGCGGTCCCGAAGATGACTTTTGTGAGTAGTTTGAATACTTATTTGTTAAGTAGGTGTGATAAAAAAGCTTTAAAAATGGGATTATAAATGAAAACATCAACAAGAGCTGCTGCCCAAATAGAAACATACAGAATTGCAGCCACTACTTCATAAATACCACTCAAAACTATTGCTTTTACCAAAAAACCCCACTGGTTTGCACTTTGTTTCCAATGCAAATATTATCTGTTGAGATTCTGAAAGCAAGAATTGTGGAATGAAACCAATGTAATAGTTTTTCATTAGGCAGACTGGAATAAAGTACTGAAAGAAAACAACTGGGATGAAGAAGAAGTAAATGAGATACCAAACATTCTTCAGGCTTAGTCATTTAAAACATTACCTCTTTACTAAAGACTTGTTTTATTCCGGAATTCCGCAAATGTAGTCTCAAGATAGTGAAACTCGTCTCTCTGCAACACAGTTTCTACTGATTTTGACAGATCTTCAAAAGCTTTTCGCTTTCCTGGAAACTTACAGCTTTTCCAGATGGGGTTTTCCACTCTAGCTGTTTTTATTAACTTGAGGGACAGACACCCTGTGCTGGAATAGAACTGCCTAAAGTGCAGTAACTTATAATCTAACTCAAAATAAGGAACTCTAACCAAGAATGACTGTTTCATTTCACTGATTGCCTGACTGTGAAAATGCAAATAACCTTAAACCTTCTGAACGTAGGAATGAGATTTTTCCGTCATTTTACCCTTATTATTTGGATATTGCTTCCCTACACACACAGGCTCTCTAGCATAGGCCTTCACATTTCCTCATTCTGCATGCTGCTGAAAAATCAGAATTCTGCATGTTGACTGCACCAATCTCAGAAGCCAGAACGGCTTCATGACGTTTCCTATCATCTGACAACTAGGGGTATTCCCGGATTTCCAAACCTCCACCCTTTTCCTTTCCCTTCTTACGGAATAAATAACCTCTCACGGCAGCAACCCAGAGCTTCCAGGACCAGTGGTGCCCCCCACAGAAAACAGATTTCAGTTCTACTCTGACCTGATTAAAAACATGGGAAGCAGAGGTTCTAAGCACTATCTCTATGCAGGACAGGAAATGCGTGTATTTCGTGACTTTGGTTTCAGCACTGCTGTACTGCTCCATGTCATGGAACTCTGCAAGAAACTGCTATGATAAAAACCTCAGGGCAGATATATAACAGTTTAAAATACCAACCTGGATACTACATCAAGCCGAGTTCTTATATTCTTGTCTCTGATACCAAAGAAAATACACAAACATAACTAAATAATAATGAAAGTTATAGCTACTTCCTGAAGATCGGGCTTATACTGCCACAGCGGCAATTATTCCAGGGAAGTGAGGACATTTTACATCAGCTGGGGCCTTGGCCTGACACAGCTGAAGGCGCTCAGCAGCATGCCACATTCAGCACGTATGCTTTTAAGCTTATTTTACTCACCGCTGAAGCCATCTGTGCGTGCTTTAAAATACACCTTTGAAAAGCAGTACGGAGCTGTAACTCTTGCAGGAATGCAGGCCCGTAATTTCTCATCCGGCTTAGAAAGCAATACAAAACGAAAACACCCGAACCTGTATTCCTTCGAGTTTTGGGGAACGTTCTGCTAACTTCTGAGATCCCTTCATTAGTCAAAATACCATGACTATTTGTCTGGGAGACCTGAGAACTGCTCCCAGCAGGAGAAAATAACCCGTGGCACAGCTTGAAATAACTGTTAGATGTTCGGCCTCTCAGGCTCTAAGCTAAGATTCTTTTTCTGGACTAAGAATAAACTGATCCATGGACACAACTGGTGAAATACTGTTTACCCATGAAGAAAAGAGGAGTCAACACAAGCAGATGTTCCAGATGTCCAGGCAGACAACTTCAGTGTTTTGCTGGTTTTTAAATAGCGAGAGCAGCCAGTGCTGAAAGTCAGCATCCTAACAACGCACGTGAAATTCAGCTCCCTGGAGCAGGCTCCCACGTCCATGAGCAGCCTTCAAAAGGCCGCTGCGCCAGCTTTACTTCCCCAAAGAGACGGTGTTTCTTCCATTGGCCCTTTAGCTACCTACACTCTCAAAAACTTCATACCCTCACTTGAATTTAAGATTCTTACACAGTCAGGCTATGAAACAGCACACCATAACACTGTAGAAAAGATACAACAGCTCAGCTGAACTACCAAATACAAAAATTAGACAGCTTTTGTAAAGCAGTACCATTACAGTACTAGGGAAAGTCTTTCCCTCTTCAGTGGCTGCAATTTTTTGTAACGTTAAAATTCTTACGCTGAAAAAAAGAAAATAGGAGGGAGGGGGGAAGCGTTGGAATGATGTCTGATTGCTGTTTCTGTAGAAATGGTCTCTGCCACCCAGGGTTGAGTATCGACATGCAAGCAAGTAACGCGATAAACGCAGAAAAAGACCCCAGTGTGGAAGCCGGGAAACGGTTCGCCTCTGCTTTTAAGATGGGCCAGAGGAAGCACACCCGTATGTGCTGCGCTGAAGAGAGGCCCGAGTCTGCTGGGACAGCCTGTGTTCATTGCGCTGTCCCACCCATTAGTGTTTGCGTAAGAGCTCCCTGGCAATGGGGAATCCCTCCCATCTGCTCTGCAGTAACTGGATGGGCCAGTTCCTCTCCGGTTGCCACGACCTTTAACCACCAGACCTTCCACGCAAACACTACTGCTGCACCAGTGATGGAGGGGATCTGCAGATCACGCCTTTCCCCGTCAGCAGCAGTTTGCATCGTCTTAAGCCGCACGGAGTTTCCCGGACTTTCCCACAGCTCTGTAAATTGTTGCGAGATGAGCCTTGGAGCTTAGACACAGTTCTGGATCTTACAGATGAACCCAAGGTAACTGCGTTGGCCTTCCCACCAGGTATGCTTGGTCTCTCTCTCGAGATCCCTTAACCCGAATAAACGCAGAGAGCCGCGAGTGGTACCTGAGAGGAGCGAAGCGGCTCCGCGGTGGAGACGGCAGGCACCAAGCGGCCGGGGGTCGGCAGCACGGTCACCCCTCGGGGCGGGGGGCTGAGGCCGCGCACCCGCCCAGGCCCGTCCTGGCCCAACCCACAGCCCGCCCCGGGCAGGCTGGCCTCGCCTCTCCGCTGGCTGGGAGGCTGCGCGGGCCTGCGGCGGGGCCGCGCCTGGGCCGCGCGGGGCCGGAGCCCAGCCCGAGGGTGGCATCGCCCGCCGCCGCCTCACCGCGCGTCTGCCCCTCGCCAGAGGAAGGGGCCGGAGCCCGCCTGGCCGGCGGCAGGCCTGTTGGAAAGAGCAGAATTTTGTATGATAAAACAATTGCATAAAATAGTAAAAATTATTATGTTTGAGAAATTTATAAATTAATAGTGAGGTTTTGTGTATTAGAAAATGCTGTGACTTCGTGGTTTTGTATCACGGCGGTTCTAATGTTGCAATATATCACAGCTGTCTTGTACCCAATGCTACAAAAACATAGCGTAACCAAATATGGTAAAAGGAGTGTAAACGGATTTAGAAAAGTATGTACTGGAGACTATACCCAAGTGGAACCTGTGTATACGATAGCTGGAAGAGCATACCAGAAAGAAGATAAGAGGGTGCTAACGTTTGGAATATACTCAAGTGGGGGAAAGGTGAAAAGGACAACCTGAGGAAGACTTCTTACTTCATCTGAGGAAGACTCTTACTTCATCGGAACGACCACCAGACGACCACCAGAGGGGGCCGCGCAAGCGCAGAAGAGGCTGATGTTGTAATAGATGGATATGGCAATCCCTAATGCATATGTATTAGTTAAATGTTGTAACCTATGATGAATATGTATTAACTGTGAAACTTTTAGGATATAAATTGTGGACGCGATGTGACGAGGTTGAAGCCAGATTTGGGCGAGTGCCCCTGGTTTCCCAGCGCTGCAATAAAGCGCCTCATATAACCATTCCGGTGGTTATGTGTTTAATCTTACGCTAACAGGCCGGGCGTTTTGTGTTAGCTGGGGCCTTGGCCTGACGCAGCTGAAGGCGCTCAGCAGCACGGCACGTTCAGTGCGTGTGCGTTTAAGCTCATTTGACTCACCGCTGAAACGGCTGTGTGTGCTTTAAAGTGCGCCCTGCAGAAACGGGGCAGAGCTGTAACTCTTGCAGAAATGCAGACCATTACTTTCTCATCCGGCGGAGAAAGCAATTGTGAGATACTGATGCAGAGTCCGCGTATCAATACGAACTCACTCCTCTAAGCAAGCTAACAAGGTTTTGTTGAAGGACAAAGTCAATAAAGCAAAAGCAACAGCGCTGGGCGCATGACCGTAGCCAGAGGCGCAAGGGATTAGTATTTGTTGCAGGTTTCTGTACTTTCACTATTGCATCAGTTACATACGTACTCATAATTCCTGCATATAGGCGGGGAATATTAGAACTAGCTCCAAGAACTTCTTATCGTAAGTCTCCTCCTCTTGGCGTCTGCGCAGTGCTCTGCGGTGATTGTGGGCGGGGGTCTTGAGGATGAAGTAAGCAGTCTTCCTCTTGTGAGTAGGGGTCTTCAAGATGAAGTAAGCAGTCTTCCTCACAGTGTACTTTTCACCTTTGGCACAGTTGGACGCCCCAGTAATCACACAACTAGCTGAAACCACGATTCTATCGATACCTAGCAAAGATTTAAAACAGTGTGACCTTCCTGCAAAATCTAATGCAGGATGGGCAGACAAGGAGTATCCCGAGCTAGCAGATGTTTGGGAGGCTCTGTCTCTAAACTCACCGATAAGTAGCAGGATGGTGGGAAATAACTCATTCATGTTTAGTGGGGCCACTAAATCCTGTTATCTCACCACAGACTTACAACACAAACATTGTTCTTTGAAGATACTTTAGAAGACTAGTGTGAAACAATTAACTCATGTTTAGTGGGGCCACTACATTCCACAGACTTACAACATAAACATTCTAAGTGACTCGGTTTTGAGAGTCTGACCCTTTTTACCTTGTTGTCTAATCTTGTGTCTTCAGCGAGCTTTGTTTCTGTTATTGTAAACTCGTACAGTTATATCCACATAACCACACCTGTGACTTGCGAAAGCCAATGCATTTATGTGTTTCTCACACGATACAAAACTAAAACACCCGAACCTGGATTCCTTCAAGTTTTGGGGAACTTGCTGCTAACTTCTGAGATCCCTTCGTTAGTCAAAATACCATGACTATTTGTTTGGGAGACCTGAGAACCGTTCCCAACAGGAGAAAATAACCCGTGGCACAGCTTGAAATAACTGTTAGATGTTCGGCTTCTCAGGCCGTGTGCTGAGATCCTTATTTCTGGACTCAGAATTGTGAGAAACGTGCTCACTTCTAAAAAAATTTATTAGGTTTATTAGTTCCCAATCAATAGCGGTAGGTTTCCAGCTATATCCTGCCTTGTCTACTCCTGCCTTTTCGTTACTAACACTGGTTCCGAACGTGTCCCTTCCTGAAATACAACCAATGCTTTCTTTTCTAGGCCCTCAAATCGGCCTAGTCCAAACCACCTGTGCAAAGACGTGTGTTCCCCTTCGTTGATGATTATTTAGTCCTTTCAAGAGTTACTTTCAGTGGGTCATCAGGTGACGTTCTAGTCCGTGTAACAGGTTCTTCTACTGGTCCTTTCACTGGAGAAGCATGGGTCCACCCTTTTTCTTCCGTTCGGATGGCAGTCTCGGTGGTGAGTAGTACCTGAAACGGACCTTCCCAGTCAGGGGTTAGCGAATGGTCTTTCCAAGCTTTTATCAATACCCAATCTCCCGGTTTAACCTTATGAATTTTACAGTCTAAAGGGCTGGTCTGAGGTAGGAGTCCCTTTTCTCGTAATTCCGTAAGTGTCTTGGCAATGGTGGTCACAGATTTACGGACATACTGATCTCCTTCCTCAGGGCTTACCATATTCCTGTCCTGGTTCTGCTAGGGTAACCCAAACATCATTTCAGAAGGAGAGATACCCATATCTTTTCGTGGTTTAGTTCGAATGCGCATTAATGCCAATGGTAAACACTTAATCCAGGACATTTGGGTTTCGATCACTAGTTTTGATAATGTTTGTTTTCGAGTTTGGTTCATTCTCTCCACTCTTCCTGAACTCTTGGGGTGCCAGGGAGTATGTAATTCCCATTCTACCCCCAAACTTCGGGACAATTATATATTACCGTCTGGTAATTTCCGTTTTCCTTCCACATCCCTTTTTGCCCAGTTTTAATCAGCTCCTTTTCTTCAATTTCTGTAAACTTGGGATTTGCGAGCTCACACTTTCTCGGAGTATAATCCGCATTGCTAAATGTGGATTCATGGCTGCTTCCCTGGCCATTTGGTCAGCGATGTTGTTCCCTCTGATTTCTCTTGAAATTCCCTTTTGATGGCCTTTTCTATGTGCTATTGCTGTCTCCAAGGGAAGTCTTAACGCTTCCAGAATCTCCTTCATCAATTGTTCAGGGACTAGTTCCTTTCCTTTTGCATTAATCACACCTCTTTCCTCCCAGATTTTTCCAAAAGTGTGTACTGCCCCAAATGCATACTTTGAGTCTGTGTATATAGTTCCTTCTTTGTCTTTTAGATATAACAGTGCCTGTTTTAGGGCATATATCTCACAGGTCTGTGCAGACCAGTTTGCAGGTAACCTTCCTCGTTCGATTGCAGCCATTCTTTTACCGTCCACCACGGCATATCCTGACATTCTTTTCCCTTCAACGCACCGTGAGGAGGCATCAGTAAACAGTTGTTCCCTATATGGTAAAGGCTCATCAAGTAAATCCTCTCGGACCTTAGTCTGGTAATTAATCAATAATATCTAATATATATATCTAATAATAATCTAATACAGGGGCAGTAATTAACTTCCTTTTCAGATCCTCTTACCTGTTTTTCTCATCACTCATCCAATAAAGGGGTCCTTCTTCTAGCAGCTTCTCAGAGAAAAATTGGACAGATTGTGTATATCCCTCTATCCGTAGCCTACGATAGCCTAATAACCCTAACGATTTTCGGATCTCCCGCTTCGTCTGTGGTGGAGGCAAGGAGATTAGTCCTGTAATTCTTTCAGGGTTTATTTTTTGTCTCCCAGCGCTAATCAAATGTCCTAGATATTTGACCTCCTTTTCTACAAATTGTAACTTTCTTTTTGAAACGCGCAAGCCCTGTTTCCCCCCAGAATTGAATAGTGCAACTGAGGCTTCCCTGACCTCCTTTTCTTCTACTCCAGCTACTAACAGGTCATCCACATGTTGTAACATTTGGGTTTCATAAGGTGTCCGGAAGTGTAACATAATTTCTTCCAAAGCTTGTCCAAATAGATTTGGGGATTCTGTAAATCCTTGGGGTAAGTTTGTCCATCTTAACTGCTGTTTTCGACCCGTCTTCGGATCCTCCCACTCCAAGGCAAATAAGTCTCTACTTTCATCTGCCAGCGGGCAAGCCCAAAATGCATCTTTAAGATCTATCACTCTAAACCACTCGTGATTGTGAGGAATTTTACTCAGTAGGGTATATGGACTTGGTACCACTGGATAACGGGACCTAGTTCTTTTATTTACTTCTCTGAGGTCCTAAACCAACCTCTAAGTCCCATCTGGTTTCTTAACAGGGAGAATAGGAGTGTTATGAGGGGACATACAAGGTTCCAGGGTACCTTCCCTTAATAATTCTTCTATTACCGGCCTTAAACCTTCTCTGCCTTCCCGTGATATGGGGTATTGTTTCGCTCTTATCGGTTGTGACTCATTTTCCACAGTCACTTTGATGGGAGGAGTATCCAACCCTCCTCTATTCCTTTGTCCTGCCCATACTTCAGGCTGTATTTCTTTTCCATCTTCTTCTTGCAATTCAAAGATTTTTACTACCATTTTTCCCTTCCCTGGCATCACTCCCATTCCCAATTTTGCTTGTAAGTCTCGTCCTCATAAGTTACACCCAGCATCTGGTACTAGTAATAAGCCATCAATTCCGTACTGGTCCTCTCCTTGAACTAAGACTTTTTCCATTATAGGAACTGAAAACCCTTCCCCTTTTGCCCCCACTAGCCGAGTTGTTTCCTTTCCCTTTTGACATGCTTGTGGTAATTTAGTTATACAAGTTCTTTCTGCCCCAGTGTCAACTAGAAAAACAAAATCTTCCTCCCGAGGGCCTAATTTTAAATTTATCAAGGGCTCTTCTTTTATTTCTTCCCCTGGGAGGTAGAGCCCCTGACACCCCTAATCCTCTTGCTCATTCGGCTGGGTGTCTCTGAGCACCAGCATATCCCTAGCCCGTTGTGGGCATTCCCTTTTGAAACGTCCTTTTCATCCACAATAATAACAATTCCCTGGATTTTGTGCGTTTCCTCTAGGACTTTCTCTTTTATGAAGCAGCGTTTTTGGTCCCAGATGAGGTTTTGGGGAGATTCTTGGCCGATTTCTGACAGCATCCTGCATGGCCACCATAATCTTAGCTTTTGTTCTAGCTTTTTCCTCATCCCTTCTAACATACACCTTCTGAGCTTCCCTCAAGAGTTCATTCAAACTCCTAGCATGCCAGTCTTCCAGCTTCTCTAGTTTCTTTCTTATAGCTGGCCATGAGTGAGTCACAAAATTAACCTTTAATAACTCCCGTCCTGCCTCGCTTGCAGGATCTATTCCTGAATATTGTTGAATGCTGCGTCTCAGCCTCTCCAACCACTCGGTCGGGGTTTCTTCTTTACCTTGCTGATTATTAAAAGCCTTACTTACATTCTTTCCCCTTGGGGCTGCCTCTCTGATTCCCCTAACTATCAGTGACCTATAATCACCCATACTCCCCCTTCCTGCTTCAGTGGTTTGATTCCACTGGGGTTGGGTAGCTGGGAGTTTTTGATCTGCCGCTACCCCTCCCTGCTTTTCACGTTCCCGTGTTCTCGTTCCTGCAGCTCTAACCGTCTGCCTCTCCTCAGGAGAGAAGAGAATTCCCATGATTGACTGCGTCTCTTCCCAGGTGTAAATGTTTGGTCCCAGAAACCGATCAAACTGCTCTGATAGTCCCACTGGATCTTCTAATAACTTCCTCATTTCTTCTTAAATCCCCTTACTTCTACACTCGTAAGGGGAGCATTCACAAATCCAACCGCTCCCTGAATCCCAGGCATGGGGACTTCCCGTAAGGGATAAAGTTTAGTCCCTCTGCTTTCCTCCCCCTCCTCTTTCTCTAGCAAGGCAGTTACATGTCCGCCCCCTTTTTGCTGCTGACGGGTCCTCGGAGGGGCTGTCGGTGTTGCTAGCATCCTCCGGTCATTATTTCTGTCCCCTGATTCGTGCCTATTCTGATCCCCTAATGGGTCTGGCAAGTCCATATTCACAGGATTATAGGGAGGAGGTAAGTTAACCAGTGGGTCCCATTTCTTTCTTTCTTTCTTTCTTCCTCCTTGTCCTCTCCTTGTTTTGTTTCCTTATCTCTTGTGGCCAGGTTTCACCTCTGCAGCATGCTGCAAAATCACTCTCTTCCTGACTGGAAGGTTCCTTAGCATCAACAAAAAGGGCTAATGCCTGGCAAATCCAGCCCTCCTAAGACCCGTACCGGGGCCAATAAAGTGAATCGGGCCTGATAGGACCTTTGGTCCATTCAAACACACAATATTGTACCATTTTAGTTTTATCCTTCCCTTTAGTGCAGGGAACATAAACCCAATTTGCCAACATCCTTGCTAATGGACTGTCGGGGGGGATGTCCGAAGGTGTTTTCCTGCTCCCTTTTGCTCCTGGACTGGGCTTACCCGCCCCTTGTCCCATTATTTCCCAGGGCGGTCACTCGCTTCGTCTCTTCACCGGCCCACTCCCTTTCGGGCTACGGGAACCGCTGTCAGAAAGACTCCGCACTCGCTTCGTAGGCCAGTCCTGCGTCTCACACACACTCCTTCCACTTCCCCTATCCCAGCCACCCGAGTGATACTGACAGTCCGTCTTCTTCTCACCCGAGTCTTGTGCACAAGTATTATTGGCTGCCGTGGTGTTTCCCTGGGAGCTCCTTCCCCTTCTTTGGTCCACGAGTCCCCTGCCGGGGTCGCCGCCGTCAACCCTCGCTGGTGCCTGAGGGAACCGGAGAGACCGCTGAACTCAGCGGGGTGCACCTTCTGTTCGGGACCCCCGAGCCCCGCGAAAGAGAGGCTTCGAGTATCCCGGACGAGGCCCCAGTTGTGAGAAACATGCTCACTTCTAAAAAAATTTACTCGGGACAAAGTCAGTGGATCAAAGAATACAGCACTGGGTGCATGACCATAGCCAGAGGCGCACCGTGGTACCCGTACACAAGCTTTTTATCCATTCCATATTGCATCAGCCGAATACATATTCATAGTTATCCCGAGAACAGGGAGGAATTATTACAATTGCTTCTCCGAAAGGATTTCCATAAGTCCGCCCAGGTCTCCTCCTTTTGGCGCATGCTCTCTGCCTCCTGGTGCTCACCTCGGGGGTCTTTGGGGATGAAGTAAGGCGTCTTCCTCTAAGGTGAACTTTTCACCCTGGGTCTTGAGCCAGTTCTGGCCAGTCCTGTGGGTGTTAGTTCTTTCAGTTTCTCTCACTGGTGTTACATTACAGGATGGTCATGTTTGATAAGCTTTTATCTTGTGCAGGCCACATATGCTTGGCGAAAGCAAAATTTCATTAACCCTTTATTACCTCTCACAGAATCGTCTGATCCATGGACACAACTGGTGAAATCTTTTTAGCGCCTCAAGACAAGAGGAGGAGCCAAGACAAGGAGATGTTCCGGATGATCCAGGCAGACAACTTCAGTGTTTTGGTGGTATTTAAATAGCGAGAGCAGCCAGTGCTAAAAGTTCACATCCTAACAAAGTACGTAGAATTCTGCTCGCTGGAGCAGGCTCCGCAGTCAGTCCGGGAGCAGCCTTCCCAAATGTCACTGTGCCAGCTTTACTTACCCCTGTCTGTGGGAGCTCCATGAGTGGTTTTCTGAATTACTCAAGTGAAGCAGTGGAGGAAAATGGCTTGTGGGTCCTCTGAGTGATGCGCACTTGGTGTTACCTGTGCTGTTTGTAAAGGAGGCAAAGTTAAGGTGAGCGAGAAGGGCTGTCCTTCAGACAAACAGAGAGGAAGTGCAGACGTATAGCTAGTTGGATTTGGCAGTTGCTTCTGCGGAAGAGATGGGCTGACAAAACTGCCTTTCCACCATTTCCAGACCAGCACGGCAGACACCAGATGTCTGTTGCTTTCCTTTTGGGGATGTTTCTGGTGTGAATGCTGCGAAGGGTTAACCGATGTACAGGTGGGTTAGGGTTAAGCCGCTTGCTTAACAATGGTACTGCTTGTTCGTGCTTATGGTACTTGCAGTGTACAAGGGGGAAGGTCAAGCCGCTTGCCTGACAATGTTATTGCTCGTTCATGCTTATCGTACTCGCCCTGTATTAGAACAAGATGGATATGGTTATTGCTAAGAGGTAGGGACCGTGACTTGATTCCCGTCCTTTGGACGCCCAGGCCGGCTGAAATCGGCTCTGCGGTTTGGACAATAACCAAGCGTCCAGGGAGCATGCGTAACGACTAAGGGTGAAAAGTTCAGGCTGGAGGAAGACTGGTTTAGTTCATCTTGAGGCCCTCGCCCACGACCACCAGGAGGCACTGTGCAAGCGCAAAGGGATAGGACATGAATGTGTATAGGCGTGTTGTGCAACCTCACGCATGTGTATACCTCTAGAGAATAAATGTAGAGGGAAAGGACGCTGAGGTGTGCATGCCTTTGGAGGAGCTATCCCCCATGCGCCTCAGCGCTGAATAAAGCATACCTACTTTACAGCTTTAACGAGTTGTGGAGTCTATGCATGTATCATGAAGTTCTTGACAGTACTGAAAAAGATGGCATTGTCTTGGCAGACTAAGAAAGGCATTTTAAAATTCAGCTATGAGAGCATGAGGGGCATCAAATCAGAGAGACAAATGGCAGAGGCAGCAAGAGCTGAAACTGGAGCCTTGGGAGGCAGAGGTGAGATGGGGTCCTGACTTTCATGGCCAGGACCATATGGAAATATTGGCTCCAGAGGAGAACTGAAGTTCAAGCCTGGCTAGCAAAGCAGGCTCCCTCCAATCTACTTGCCCCACTTGTTCCCTCTGACAGCTCTCCCAGAAATGCAGCATCCAGTGAGTGTGGTTACTGCATTGCATTAGCTCCATCTGTGTAAGAAATAGATTCGGGATTGAAATCCATCATTTTTCCCTTCCATCCTGGAGCACTTTAGCTTTTTCCAGGACTGACCCATGACATCAAAGGCTTTGCTTCAACACGCTGGCCCACTGATCTGCTCAGATTGTCGTCCTGGGCTGAGTTTTCTCACCCAGGATAAAAGGATGGCATCCAAGTTCAGAAATGGGAAAACGCCTCAGGTCAAACCATGGAGTTTCCACAGTGGATCTACTGCTCAAAGCAACTGTATTGTGATGCTCCAAAGAGACCATCCCACCTCTGCTGGGAGGATGTGGCCTGTGGTGGGACTACTGACTCAGATCAGAATCTCAGTGTGGCTGGGCTCTGTAGGGCCCCTTGCACTCCTATGCAAGATAGCATTTAGCCAGCCAGATGTCCTGAGCTTCCTTTCAGCCTGAGGCTCTGAAGAGCTGGAGCCAGCCAGCAGGAAGGTCTGCTCACAGGACCTTGAGGGAAATAGACGTTGCCTAATGTGGCTGTGGGTTTAGGGCGTAGCTGTGAATGCTGGTCACTGCCTGACAAAGGCTGATCATTATACAACTGTCTATACCTTTTCTGTCCCTGGTAGCAGTCGTTTACTTGATTACAAAAAGAGAGCCCAAGAACAAGTCCACCTCCCCATTTTAAGGTAGTCTTACCATTCTAAAGCAGCTTTTATCCCAGAAGGAACAGAAATACTGGCGTGAAGCTGTACAGATCAACTGTGTTTAAGCCAGCAGAGGATAAGAAGAGAGCTCAGTGAGGCAGATAAGATTAGTTGATGAGATCAGTGCCAAATGCATGAATGTCAGCAGGTAGTATTTTTTATTATGCCATCTACCTAAACTGCAGCTGAATGTGTCTTGGCAAGTAGTGTAGCCTGCAATTTACTGCAGAACTTCAAGTGGCAGAAACACTGGGGGCATTAATGCAGACAGTTCTGCTCTGCTAAATATACCAAGGATTAGGGGGACTAATGCCTGGTATGTTGATGCATTCATGTGGTGTCTGCTTTTCATTAATTTCCTAGAGGGACGGGGGTGGTTGTGCTTATTTCATTAAAGCTAAAATTAAAATTAAAAAAAAAAAAAAGAAAAAGAAAGGCTTTGAAAGAAAAAGAAAAAACAAACAAAAAACAAAGTGGCTTTCAGACTGTGGTTAAATAATAAAAGATGTTACCAGAGCTCAATGAAAAGCAACAAAATACTTTCCCTTGGCTTCTCTGGATGTAGGTTTAGCGTGTGCTGCCTGATGTGACATCAGGCCCAGTGTGGCTGCAGTTATAGCTGATCGTGAGCAAACCCTCTGTCAGTGCAGAGGGAACAGCGTTTTGCTGAGCACAGGTTGCTGGGACATTGCCAGTGAACGAGCCGAGCAGTGGGTGGGTCTCACTCTTGCAAAAAGGCATCTGCTCCGAGGAGAGACTTTGCATGTTCTCTCTGTTTTCTCACCTTCAGATTCAGCTCCTTGAAGAAGCAGCTGCACAAGCTTTTGAGTGGAAGGATGTCATATTATGGCCTCCTTTTGAAAGCATCTTTTCTCCTTGCTGGTGTCTCTGTCTGGGATTTTCCTGTCATGTTCAGGGCACAGTACAAACTGGTCCTGGAAAGGAAAGGATTGATGTTTGGTGGCAGCTTGGCACTTCCAAGATGGCCATCATATCTATTCCTCAAAGTCTTTTGCCAGTACAGGTGAAAACGTACTGTCTTATTTTGTAGCCAAAGGAAACAGAAGCAGGAAGATGCTTGACTGCAAAACTTAGCCTGAATCCCTTGTTAGGCTAGGAAGAGACCCTGCAGCTATCCTCATGCCTTGGGCCTTGCAACTCCATCCCGTGTGGTCCCAGGGGAGCTGAGTGCCTGGGCCCGCGTTTGACCTACTGTGCACTGTTGGAGCTGGACATCAGACTTGGCTCCTCCACCCTGGAAGAGTCATTCCATACTTACTTCAATCTGACAGAGACTCCTTGCAAAGCGCAGACAAAAGCTTCCATCACCCCTGGGCCCGACGGGTTTGTTTGAACTTTTCCCTCTCTAAGGCTGCCTGCTCTGCTAGACCCGCACCCCTCTGTGCCCACGGGCAGGGCAGGGCAGGGCCTCCTCTTCTGCAGGAGGACTGCTTCCCTTTCATGGGAACCACTTCACCCCTCGCAGGTGTGTAACAAATGCAGCCTTCCTTTGCTCAGGGGGGAGTCCTGCCTGCCCACTCATGAGTAAAACTGCTTCCCACCCTTCACTCTGAACTTTGAAACCTGTGTTTTAACCCTACCTTTGAGCCCCATTTATAGAATCATAGGCTGATTTGTGTGGTAAGGGACCTTAAAGGTCCATCTAGTTGCAAGCCCCTTGGCACGGGCAACGACACCTTCCACTGCATCAGGTTGCTCAAAGCCCCGTCCAACCTGGCCTTAAACACTTCCAGGGATGCAGCAGCCACAGCTCCTCTGGGCAACCTGTGGCAGTATCTCACCACCCTCATAGTGAAGAACTTGTTCCTAATGTGTAAATCTCTTTTCTTTCATGTTAACGCTATTCCCCCTTGTCCTGTCACATTCCACTCCCCATCCCCTGTTTGGAGGCCGTTGCTGAGCCCTGGGTCTCCCTGAGCTCTCCCTGAGCAGGGAGAGAGGCCCCATGTCCTAGGATTGCTGCTGCATCTCCTTCCTCATAGCTGCAGGTGGAAGCCCATTGCATCACTTGAGGCTGGCTTACTCAGAGGCTGAAAACCTCCTGCTGCTTTTGGCTCTGGGTTTATGAAGGGATTGTCAGGTGAGGTGCCAGGTCTGAGCAG
The DNA here is from genome assembly GCF_037157495.1 of Lathamus discolor. Lineage (NCBI taxonomy): Eukaryota > Metazoa > Chordata > Aves > Psittaciformes > Psittacidae > Lathamus > Lathamus discolor. The sequence goes on along the minus strand of NC_088886.1, from coordinate 25,058,589 downwards.
TGCAGGTGGGGTTTTGGGGATGGGCGTTCCTGTGGTACTCCCCAGGTACCTGCAGGAGTCCTGCTGTATGTGCCTGTGTATCAGACACTGCTTTTGCTAAAGGGCGGTTATGCCTCTGCTGTATGATTGTTTCTGTAGCATGAAGGCAAAGGCTGAAAAAGACCCTGTATCTGTTCCAAGAGGAGAGTTTCCAGTATCTCCTAGAGGAAAACTGATTGCAGGGTAAAAACACCTGCTGTTAGGAGCAGGTAAAAATTGATTTCATAGGAGAGGTCACTTGCTGCTGGCCGAATAAGCTGGAAAATGGCACTGTGATGTTTTTCGAATGGTTGCTTACAAAGCAGATCTCCTTGGGACTGAGGTCCTGGCATAAGCTGGACTGTGGCGATGTAGCAACAAAGCAGTGGAATCTGCTGGTAAAGGTCTGAGTCTAATTTCCTTTTTTGTATGATCCCCAGGAATACAGATGTTCATCTGCAACCGTGAACACTATGGTTTCCTTCCCATGCCCCTGAAATCACAGCAGACACCGCAAGAAGAAACTGAGAACTTTGTGCACATGCTAGTCGAGGCTATGAGTAAGTTGCTGTGCCCTGCCATGATGGGCACCCCACACGCCAGCCCTCAGTCCCAGTACCCCCAGTCGATGTTTGTGGAGCTCTCTTGCCAGCAGCCCAGCTTTCTTCCCCTTGGGAGCCTGCATCCTGATCTGATTGTTCTCCTGCGGTTTCGATATGCGGTTTTCCATTTTCTCCCTGGGGGTGTAATCGCCTCACAGTCAGGTCAACCCCATTCACAAAATCCTTCAACTTCCCCAGATCAAAAGCAAAGATGCAGCTTTAATGTGGAGCAGATGCTGCAGAACCCATTTTTTTTGTCATGGTGTCTGTCTGGCACATGGCTGCTGGCTTCTGCTTTGCACCGTGGATGCTTTCTGCTGTACCCACCCCTGGCCTGACTTCGCATCCCGGCTCCTTGGGGCCTTCGGCCCAGTGATGAATACACGTGGCGATACCTTGTAGCGATGCAACCTCTACGTGAAGGTGATGCTTGGGATCTCTCCTCTCTTTCAGTTGATCGTCCTCCCATTGAACCCTCTCAGTATGTCTCGGTTCCTCCAAAGCACCAGGACAAGATGGGATTTGATGAAGTAAGGATCTTACTTTACTGTTAACCGTCTTCCCATTCATCACCTAGAGGCCCTGGGTTCTCCCTGGTGCTGAGCTTCTTGCCATTTCCCTCAAAGTATATTATCTTTTCACGTAGTTACCTCTTTCCTGATCACTCCTCTTTTGGTCTTAGATCTTTTGCAAGGAGAAAATAGCCATTTTTTATTTGGGGAGAAATGCTGAGCTCGGGGGAGCAGAACAGAAAGGGCTCAGGACGTGCTCTTTCCCTGTGGTGTTTGCTCGAGAGACACAAGGCCAGCCAGCTCTGTGGGCTGCTATGAGCTATGGCTATGAGAGCCATGTTTAGAAGTGTAGACTTGTGTGCAAGGGCCGTGCCCAGCAAATCTTTGGGCTTCCTGTCTTGAAGGTATGGACGTTTGAATCCAGCCAGGAGGAGATGGAGAAGTTGGGCTGAAGTGCAGGTTGTTTCCCCAGTTCTTGTGTGTTTCCTCTCCATCCGACTCTGCAGAGCAGCTTGGCAGTCCTTCCGCTGTGTGCCAAGATGCGGTCTTTTGGGAAAACTCTCCTGCTTTCCAGTGACAGAAGGGAGTGATTTCTCTCACCTGAGAGAAGCACTGGAGCTCTGGAGCAGCTGTGGGACGCAGGCTGTTGGCTGGATTCTAGCCCAAGCTGGGTAGGGTCAGGAGTGATGAAAAGCATGCATGCTGTCTCTTTACTGGGGCAGCTCCTCCCCCTGCCCTTCTTGGTTGCCACATTTTTCTGCCATGGCCTTAAGCAGCACTGAACTACACAGACGGTTGCTGACACTGGTGGTGCCCCAAGAAGCCGCAGAAATTCCTCTCCCAGCTCTGGCTCATGTTGTGAAGAGGCCAGGCATTGAGAACAGAAAACTGGATAGGGCTCTGCTGTGCTTTAATTAACCAGTGCCCGTGTTATTCACAGAGCCAGCAGCCCCTGCGTATGCTTCTCCCAGGGTGGCAGCGGCACGGTGACCCAGGGAGTTGTGGTGATCAGGGGAGCCTTTGTTTTCCTGGTGTATCCTGCTCCCTCTGTTCATAGGAATCGTAAAGTCTGAACCTGATTTGGCTGTGTGTTTGAGTGTCTGTGTTGGGGACACAGCTGGTGTAGTTTTTTCCGTGTTGCCCTTTGTGGCTGCACTTCATTTATCCGATTTATTATTTTTGCATTTGTACCGAGCTGGAATTTGATCTGCTCCTTACCGGGCTGCACTTGCTTGCCGGGGACTGAAAAAGACCGCTGACCCTCTGCAGTGTACCTGCAAATGAGGGCTTAAGTCCTCTGTCCTGCACCAGAGAGTCTGTCTCCTCAAGGCCTAGGTGCAGCCCTGCCCAGACATCTCTATCCCCAGTGTTGGCTCTCTGCTAGGCTTTCTGCTCTGGCAGGGGTAACAGTGGATTTTCGGTGCCTGAAGTAATGACAAAAATCCTTTCTTCACTGTGTCCGTGTACTTGAATGGTGGCCCCACTGCTAATACTAAATAGAGGCAGTGGCAGCATTGTGGAGAAATGTGTGGGTCAGTGTTCCTCTAGGACTGAGGCTGGAGATGATGCAGAGGGTTAACCAATATAGAATCATAGAATCATAGAATAGTTAGGGTTGGAAAGGACCTCAAGATCATCTAGTTCCAACCCCCCTGCCATGGGCAGGGACACCTCACACTAAACCATCCCACCCAAGGCTTCATCCAACATGGCCTGGAACACTGCCAGGGATGGAGCACTCACAACCTCCCTGGGCAACCCATTCCAGTCCCTCACCACCCTAACAGGAAAGAATTTCCTCCTTATATCCAAGCTAAACTTCCCCTGTTTAGGTTTTAACCCATTACCCCTTGTCCTGTCACTACAGGCCCTGACGAAGAGTCCCTCCGCAGCATCCCTATAGCCCCCCTTCAGGTACTGGAAGGCTGCTATGAGGTCTCCACGCAGCCTTCTCTTCTCCAGCCTGAACAGGCCTAACTTCCTCAGCCTATCTTCATACAGGAGGTGCTCCAGTCCCCTGATCAACCTCGTGGCCGTCCTCTGGACTTGTTCCAACAGTTCCATGTCCTTTTTATGCTGAGGACACCAGAACTGCACACAATACTCCAGGTGAGGTCTCGCAAGAGCAGAGTAGAGGGGCAGGATCACCTCTTTCGACCTGCAGGTCACGCTCCTTTTGATGCGGCCCAGGATACTGTTGGCTTTCTGGGCTGTGAGCGCACACTGAAGCCGGCTCATGTTCATTTTCTCATCGACCAGCACCCCCAAGTCCTTCTCTGCAGGGCCGCTCTGAATCTCTTCTTTGCCCAACCTGTAGCTGTGCCTGGGATTGCTCCGACCCAGGTGTAGGACCTTGCACTTGTCATGGTTGAACTTCGTAAGGTTGGCATCAGCCCACCTCACAAGCTTGTCTAGGTCCCTCTGGATGGCATCCCTTCCCTCCAGCATATCAACCAGACCGCACAGCTTGGTGTCATCGGCAAACTTGCTGAGGGTGCACTCAATCCCACTGTCCATGTCAGCGATGAAGATGTTAAACAAGACCGGTCCCAACACCGATCCCTGAGGGACACCACTCGTTACCGGTCTCCAGCCGGACATGGAGCCATTGACCACAACTCTTTGTGTGCGGCCATCCAGCCAGTTCTTTATCCACCGAGTGGTCCATCCATCAAATTGATATCTCTCCAATTTAGAGAGAAGGATGTCGTGTGGGACAGTGTCAAACGCTTTGCACAAGTCCAGGTAGATGACATCAACTGCTTTACCCTTGTCCATCAGTTCTGTAGCTCCATCATAGAAGGCCACCAAATTGGTCAGGCAAGATTTCCCCTTAGTGAGGCCATGCTGGCTGTCACCAAGCGCCTTGTTGTTTTTCATGTGCCTTAGCATGCCTTCCAGGAGAATGTGCTCCATGATTTTGCCAGGCACAGAGGTGAGACTGACTGGTCTGTAATTCCCCGGGTCTTCCATTTTCGCCTTCTTGAAAATGGGGGTTTGTCCTGGGTTGAGCAGCAGCAGTCATTTTTCTCCTTCTTAGGAGCTAGTACAGTGCTGTGTTTTGATCTTTTGGCCTGGGAACAGTGCTGATAACGCCGATGTTTTCAGTTGCTGCTCGAATGTTTGGTGTGGCCAAGGACTTTCTGAGCCTCATGCTCTGCCAGGGAGGAGGGGAGGCCGGGAGGAAGCAGAGACAGGACACCTGACCCAAACTGACCAAAGAGGTATTCCATACCACAGCACGTCATGCCCAGGATGTAACTTGGAGTGACCCGGAAGGGTTGGGTCGGCAGGGTTGGACGAGGTTTCGGTCAGTGCTTGGCTGGGGGGAGTGGGGTGAGTTATTGGTCGGCTGGTGTTGAGGTGTTGTATTCTTTCCTCTTGTTATTTCCTTTAGCACTATTATTATTGGTGGTAGCAGCAGTGATTTGTGTTATACCTTAGTTACTGGGCTGTTCTTATCTCAACCCGTGGGAGTTGCATTCTTTTTGATTCTCCTCTCCGTCCCTCCAGAAGCAGGGGGAGGGCAAGAAGTGGGGGAGTGAGTAAAAGAGGTTTGTGGTTGGGTTTAAACCTCGACAGGGTTATATTTCCCTTTTTCCAGTCGTCGGGAACTTCACCTGACTGCCATGATTTTTCAAATATGATGGCCAGTGGCTTAGCAACTTCATTTGCCAGCTCCTTCAGGACCCGCGGATGGATTCCATCAGGTCCCATGGACTTGTGCATGTTCAGGTTTTTAAGATGGTCTCGAACCAGATCCTCTCCTACAGTTGCCCCAAGGTCTTCATTCTCACAGTCTCTGCGTCTGCCTTCTAAGACTTGGGTGGTGCAGTCAGAGCCTTTGCCAGTGAAGACCGAGACAAAGAAGTCATTCAGAACCTCAGCCTTCTCCAAATCCAGGGCAGCCAGTTCTCCCAAGAGCTTCCTCAGGGGGCCTATGTTGTCCCTAATCTGTTTTTTGTTTGCTACGTACCTGTAGAATCCCTTCCTGTTATTCTTAACATCCCTGGCCAAGTTTAATTCTAACTGGGCCTTAGCCTTCCTAACCTGGTCCCTAGCTTCCTGGACAACATCCCTGTACTCTACCCAGGCCGCCTGTCCTTGCTTCCACCTTTGATAAGCCTCTTTTTTCCTTCGAATTTTCCTCAGCAGCTCCTTATCCATCCAAGGAGGTCTCCTGGCCCTCCTGCCGCACTTCCTTCTAGTTGGGATGCAGCACTCCTGAGCTTGTAGCAGTTGATCCTTGAATATCAACCAAGAGTCCTGGCCCCCCCTGCCCTCCAGGGCTATATCCCATGGAACCTTACTAAGCAGGTTCCTGAAGAGACCAAAGTCTGCTCTTTTGAAGTCCAGGGCAGTGAGCTTGCTACATGCTCTTCTCACTGTCCTGGGGATCTCAAATTCGACCATCTCGTGATCGCTGCATCCAAGGCTGCCCCGGAGCACCACATTCTCAACAAGCCCTTCCCTGTTGGTGAGCACAAGGTCAAGCATGGCACCTCTCCTTGTCAGCTCCTCTATTACTTGCAGAAGGAAGTTGTCTTCCACACAATCGAGGAACCTCCTGGATTGCTCGTGTGTCCTGGGTTGAGCAGCAGCAGTCATTTTTCTCCTTCTTAGGAGCTAGTACAGTGCTGTGTTTTGATCTTTTGGCCTGGGAACAGTGCTGATAGATAGATAGATAGATAGATAGATAGATAGATAGATAGATAGATAGATAGATAAATGAATGAATGAATGAATGAATGAATGAATGAAAACCAAGGGGGAAAGGAGGGGAGCTCCCGCAATTCCTGCGTTTGAGCATGGGATGGGTGCTGGGGCAGAACAAACAGCCATGCTGACAGATGGGACTGAAGGGTTGATGAATAAATGTGGATGGGAGTGAAGGAGGAAGCATGGAGAGTGTATAGGAATCGGAAACAGGTAGAAAAGAAAAAGCTGGGCGGTGCTATAGCCACGGCTGCGCTGGTTGCTTTGAAACTGGTGGAGGAGGAACGTCGGACAGAAGTGGGGGGGTGGCCTCCTCTTCTGTGGAACCGGATGGGTGTGAGTGCTATGAGGAGTTTGGACGCTGGGAGTGGGATTGCCCTGGGGGGGAGTGCCCTGGGGTGGCTCAGGTGAGTGAACTGGAACTGGACTGACGGGGACCAGGGGAATCTTCCCTAGCAGATCCACTGGTTACAATGGAGCTGGGGGACAAAAGAAAAAAAAGGAAGTGGAATTTTTGGTTAATACGGGCGCAACGTATTCAGTTTTAAACAAAGCTTTAATGCCTTTGGGGACGATTATATTATGATAAAAGGGGCGACTGGCCAAGGTGAAAAGGCTTATTTTTGTAAACTATTAAAATATCAATTGGGAAGACAATGGGGCATCCATAAGTTTTTGTACATGCCTAACTCCCCAAAAGCTCTTTTGGGGAGAGATTTGTTAGAACACTTGGGAGCGAGCATTACTTTCAAAGGAGGCGAGATCACTTTAAAAGTAAACGACCAACAATATATAGAGATGTTAAAGCTTAGTTTTGATCACTAATCATGTCGAGGGAGAAGTCAGATTGAAGATATACTGGATCAGGTATTCCCAGGGGTATGGGCTACAAACATACCTGGAAGGGCCAAAAATGCACCCCCGCTACAGATAAACTCAAGGAGAGAAAACAGCCAGTCAGGATTAAACAATACCCCCTGAAAAGGGAAGATAGGGAAGGAATTTTTCCAAATGACTGAAAATCTCCTACAGCTAGAACTGCTAAAAGAGTGCCAATCTGATTTTAACACCCCTATTTTACCTGTTCGTAAACCTGACGGGTAATACCGGGTGGTACAGGACTTATGGGCTGTTAACAAAATAACTGAGGATCCTTACCCTGTAGTAGCAAATTCATACACTTTGCTAACATGCTTAACATCAGAGCTAACTTGGTTTACTGTTCTAGATTTGAAGGATGCTTTCTTTTGCCTCCCTCTCCATGAAGCCAGCCAGAAAATCTTTGCATTTGAATGGAAAAGCCCTAAGAGTGGGTGCAAAATCCAGCTCCCGTGGACGGTGTTGCCTCAGGGATTTAAGAACAGTCCCACCCTGTTTGGAGAACAACTTTCAAAAGGCTTAGAGTCCTGGGAAGCCCCACCGGAAGAAGGGAAGTTACTGCAGTACATAGAGGACATTCTAATAGCTACCCAGACAGAAGAGGCCTGTGTGGCCTGGACAGTATGACAGGATGGTGTAGATTGCGGACCTATCATCATGGACTAATTGTTAAGCCTCTATATGCACTACAACAAGAATCTTCAGTGGACAAAAGAAGCGACTTGAGCCTTCCGCCAATAAAAAAACGCCTTGAGGTCGGCACCAGCCTTAGGACTCCCAGACGTGAGTAAACCGTTCTTTCTTTTCTCCCATGAGAAACAAAGAATTGCCTTAGAATACTAGCACAGGACTTGGGCCTGTACCAGCGAGCAGTTGCTTATTTTTCTAAGCAATTGGACTCTGCAGCTGAAGGATGGCCTGGATGCCTCAGGGCCGTTGCAGCAGTTGTACTAAACATCCAAGATTCACCTTGGGCCAGAAAATGACTGTGCTGGTGTCCCATACAGCGTCTGCAGTGCTGAAAGTGAAAGGCGGGCACTGGCTTTCCCCACAAAGGTTTCTGAAATATCAAGCCATCATGGTGGAGCAAGCCTCAGCAGAAACGAAGGAGAACCAGCACACCACGATTGCCTGGAGACTATTGAGGCCGCATATTCCAGTCGTCCAGATCTGAAAGATACCCCTTTAGACGACGTAGAAACCTGGTTTACTGATGGGAACGGCTGTGTCATCAGTGGAAGACGACATGCTGAAGTAATAGAATCCAGACCATTACCCATAAACACCTCTGCACAGAAGGTGGAACTGATTGCTCTGACTAGAGCTCCGGAACTGGCAAAAGGAAAAAACATAAATGTCTATACAGACTCAAGATATGCATTCGGAGTTGTGCACGCACATGGTGCCATTTGGAAGGAGAGGACTGTTGAATTCACAAGGAAAAAACATTAAACATGCACAAGGAATACTGAGACTGTTGGAAGTGGTCCAGCTACCTGAGAAGGTGGCAATTACGCACATCAAGGCACACCAGAAGGTGAGCTCAGAATTAGAGGAAGGAAATGAGCTGGCGGACAGAGAGGCAAAAGAAGCTGCAAAAGGTGAGATAACAATTGAAGGAGCTTTAATTCCTAATGGGAAAATTTCTCTGAAAGGTAAGCCAAGCTATAATAAGGAAGATCAGAAATTAATTATAGATCAAGATGAAGGGTGGGCTAGCACACCGCAGGGGAAGATAATCGTTCCCTCATCTTCGTTATGGTCCTTAGTAAAGAATGCACATCAAAACCACACTGGGGAGTGGATACAAATATTTGATAAGCAAAAATATGGCTAGAACTCTGTATGCTACTATTCAACAGGTAACTCACCAGTGTAATCTCTGCCTCCAAACAAACCCCCAAAATAATCCTAAACCCAAAATGGGTCAAACTGGGAGGGGCAACGAACCAGGACAACAGTGGCAGATCAGCTTTACAGAACTGCCAAGAAAAGGGAGATATAGATATTTGTTGGCACTAACGGATACCTTTTCAGATTGGCCAGAAGCCTTTCCAGCTAGAACTGTGAAAGCCTGAGAAGAAACGCAATTGATACTAAGAACATATGCCTTGATACAGAACAAGGCATTTATCATTTTGAAATCCATCCAGACATTACTCAAAGGACTGTACCAGTATATATTGTACTTGTATATATTGTATATGTGTGTGCTTAAGAACTGCTTGTGCTTTTGTGAGAATAGATAATGATAATGAAATCATGACTGTTAAGAATCATTCTAATTTTTGTTTTTGTAATTTTCCTAAGATCACTGGGTGAGACTTTACATATTCAGGACCAGTTATATCCCACCAACTGATAAAATCCAGGCCTGATAAGAGGGGTCCAGGAAAACAGAAAGAAAACTTTAATGACCATCCATCATAACACGGAAGAAATAAGCAGAGTCCTACTAAGGGTAGGACCAGATACAAGCCACCACTGGTGAAATGTACTTTGGGGATGATCACCAACTGCAACTGGCCTACTGAATACGTTGTGTCACCCCGTTATTGTTCTTCTAATGTTAGTTAGTATTAGTTTCGTATTGTCTATTGAATTATTTGTTTGGAACTGGCGAATGTTACAACACATAATGATTTTGACCTCTCTATCGAATACACATAATAAGGCGCTGCGAGATACCTTCCGCAGGAATTGGTCGAATGAGGAACTTGTCTGAAGAATAAAAGAATTTCCTCACTTTATAGAAAAGGGGGGACTGATGCAGAGGGTTAACCAATATACAAGGGGGTTAGAGGAATTCACTTGCTTAAACAAAAGTGTTGTCTGTTGTAAACACCTATCATGCCTACTAAGCAGAACAAAGGCACAAACTACTGATAAGGGGGGAAGCAGAGGCCTGGTTCTACTGGTAAGCAACTATTGCCAAGGAAAAGCCAACGCCTGAATCTATTGATAAGGGGGAGAGGCAGAGGGTTTAGGGCTGGGATACCGACCAAACCCTAAGGCCATGCGTGAAGATTAAAAGGTGAAAAGTTTAAGAAGGGGAAGAGTCATTTACTTCATCTTGAGACCCCTGCCCATGACCAGAAGGGGGCACTGCGCAGGTGCAAAGGACCTTCTAGCTCATTATAATACAAAGCGGGGATAGATACTAAATATGTATAGGCGTATCAGTAATCTAATGCATATGTATATCTTAATAGAATAAATGTAAAGGAAAAACTACCCTGGGTGTGCATACTTTGGAGGAGCTATCCCCATGCACCTCGGCGCTGAATAAAGCATACCTACTTTACAACTTGAACGAGTTGTGGAGTCAATCCGCGTATCAGAGATGACCATGATACTCTGTGTTTAATATAAATCAAAGCATCCTGTATCTTTGTAAGTTACAGACTTTGCTGTGACTGGTCTCCCCTCACCTTTATTGACCCTGAAAGAGCAAGTTTCCCCTGTGAGCATCCATAAAAAGTGGTTTTAAGATTGAGAACTAGCCTCTAAGCTTTCCACTCCAAACCAACTCAGGTTTTTTGGCAAATTCTGAGTAACCTGAATGAAAACACCCCCAATATTTTCAAAAGGTGTGCTTTTCCAGTGGGGCTGCTGGAGAAGAGTGGGTCAGGACTCCCTTTTCTTCCTCAGTCCCAAACTGGGAGGCTGATGGCTTTCTCTTCTGTGCAGATTTTCCTGATCAATCTGAAGCGTCGGAAAGACAGGCGGGATCGGATGCTGCGGACCCTCTATGAGCAGGAGATTGCGGTCAAGATAGTGGAGGCTGTGGATGGAAAGTGAGTTTAGGGCGGGGTTGGTGTTTGCAAGGGGCGCGTTATGCAAAACTACTTAACACCATCTCCTTGGATGCCCTGGCCTCCTTTCTGGTGGGGAAGGGTGGGCTGAGGGCAGAGGTGAATATCGCTTTTATCTACCTAACAGTCTGACTCTGCTGACTGGCTTTTCTGAGTTGGCATGTCATGAAGATGCTTAATAGTAGGCACCTCTGTTACCTGAGCTAAGAGATCTTGCTTGGCTGATAAAAGCTTCCATCTGTCCCTGGTCACCTGGAGAGCAACGCTTGAGAGGATCTGGGCTGTGCTGGTCATAGATGCTGCACTTACAGAGCCCCACATCACCGGGAGGGATTATTTCAAGTGCGGTGTGGCGGAGGCAGAGAGAAAGACTTGGTACTGAAAGAAGACTGGGCAGTGGCAGCGGTTACTCAGGTGCAGACAGCCCTCTGCCTTGGGAGGTGTTAGCTGCAGCACTTCTCAGCAGGGCAGGGCACTGCTCCAAAGAGGCTAGAGCCAGCAGGAGTGACTTCAGTGCTGAGAAGTCGGGCAGTGCAGCAATCAGATGATAATGTGGGAACCCACGTACAGGATGTCTTTGCACGTGTGTTCTTCAGGTTGTCAGGGCCAGACTCTGGATATGCTAGATTGTCCTCCTTCACAGACTTCACAAACACTTTCTCCTAAGAAGGAGTGTTTTCTGAACAGCAGCTTTGGCCTCAAAGGCTGCCGCATGTTCCTCTGAGGAGGTGGTTGCTGTGCTCATACGAGATGGCAGCTCTTGGCTTCTAGATGGTGCGTGCGACTTCCGATGGGGATGTGCCACTGTGATTGCTTCTGCACCTTTTGTTTTCAGGTGGTGAACAGAGAACTGGAGAAGACGCTTGTTACTGGGGACGATGTGCACTTTGAACACCAGTTTAAGAAGAGGAAGCTCATGAAGCTGATGGCTGCCGTTCAACAAGCGCAGCTAGACTGGGAGCTTATGTAAGTAGCTGTCCCTCAGCTGCCTGGGAACTGCTGGGCGCACAGGGGAGGTCAGCAGCGCCTGCTGTGTCATGGTGGAGATGCAGGTTAATGCTGGAGTGCAGGGGAAGGTGGCAGAGACTTGTCGGTGGCTCTTGCCGTCAGGACAGATCTGCCTTCTGAGGCAGGCTGTAAATGACGGTGTTGGTTCAGTGCTGAGGTTTGGACCATGTCATCTTTGCTCCCTTGTGAAGTCTTTCACAGTTTTGCCACCCAGTGGGTTAAGGCTTGGATGTGTGGCAGGGGTGCAGGATAGAAATCTGTGGGCCTGGTCAGGGATTACTTCTTGGATCTTGGTTGACGTGAATAGTCTTGTGGTCTTAGTTGCTTGAGATTCGCTTTGGTTCCAGTTTCCTTGTTTTTTTCACCCTTTAAGCTACATTGGCCGGAAAAGGATGCGGGTGCAAGAGCCTGAGAAAGCAGTTGCCAATGTCATGAATTTGGTGGAAGCTGATTACTCGTATTGGACCCTGGGGTACGCAATCTCTTCCCAAGGGGCTCAGAAACTCACTGGAGCTGAGCCTTTCAGCAAGATGCTGCCTGTAGATGAATTTCTGCCAGTTATGTACAACAAGCACCCTGTGTAAGTAGTAAGTCTTTGTTGCTTATGTTGACGTGAGCTAGATCTTGCTAATGTCCTTAAGCCAGACCATGTCGGTGTGTCTCCCTTCTGTAGCCTGGTTGGTGGGGAACGGGGCTGCTCGGGCTTTTTGGCTCTCTAGAGAAGAGCTCCTGACACAGGTCAAAGGAGGTGACAGACCTGCTGCAGAGGGGTTATTGTCCACAGGCCCTGAACTGAGTAAGGACCGGTCCTGAGACACTTGGCTGTCTCTGGTAACGAAGGTGTTGGGTGTACATGTTGTGTGTGGTTGTAAGACGGGAGGCTCTGGCTGTAGAGAGTCAGAACTCTCTACTAGAACGCCACCCAGCAACTACCGGCACTCCCTGGGATCCGTTTGCTTGGTGGCTTGGCTTGTGTCTCTCAGTTATAAGCAGTGGCACTGGTGAACGTTCACTCTGTTACTGGGGTGATTTTTCTCTCCTCTTTAGAGCAAAGTACATGGAGTACTATGAGTCCAGAGACTTGAAAGCCTTTTCAGCAGAACTCCGTCTTGTTTAGCCTACGCGCTCCACCGGGCAGCCAGGCTACCTCAGTGACACGGAGACCTCTACAATCTGGGACAATGAGACTGTGTCAACGGACTGGGACAGAACACACTCGTGGAAAGCCCGTCAGCAGGGCAAGATCCACAGCGATGCCCGGAGCAAGGATGCTCTGCCTTCCCAGTCACCTCTCAACGCGCCACCCTCCAGGGATGAGCAATGACTGCCCGCTTCCCCTGGGACTCTGTTGACAGCTGAACCTGCCTCACACTTTAGCTTTTCACCCTTGAAAGTTGTAGAGCAGCTCTTCACGTGGCCTCCTTCCCACTGCTTTGAATGGCAAAGCACAGAGGTTGGACCTGCCGAGTAACCGAGGTGCTTAGGACTGGGTGGGAGATGAAGGAGGAGAAAGAACAAGTGTTCCGGAGTGGCAGAAAAAAGGCAGAGATGTGAACAAAAGCCCTCACAAGCTTTTGTGAAAATCCCCAGCCTTGAATGACGTCTTTCTATAGTTCTTCATGCGCAACACTGTATTTATAAAGATTAATATATAGAGGTGTACAAGTGTTAATACCTTTCTGGGTAGCTGTAACTGGGCTGCTGTGTAACTAGAACTTCTTGTAGGTTTGCAGGCTTTTATAGCCCTGTTCACTGAGAGAAACTGCGGGCAAGCACTTGGGTTATTTGGTTTTGGTTTTGCAACTGATCCCTGTCAGAATCAAGATGGTTTCCAGAAACGCTGAGTGCTCTGGAGCAGCGCTCCTCTGTAGCCTCTGCTCCCTCATCGCATCTCAAAGAAAACTGTTGCTAGCTTCCCCTCCGCAGACTTCAAAACCTGCTGGATCCCATGGAAACAGGCCTCCCAGCCCAGAACTGATGCCTTGGCGTGTCTGAAATCTTGGAAGCTGGATGGGAAAGTAGAAGGTTTACCTCTGCACTGCCTGAAGGGAGCACAGGTGGAGCTAGTCTGTGTCATGTCCTGCTTCCTTCCCCATCTCCATTTCTTTCTTCAGGAAAACAAAGCCTGGAAAACAACCTACTTGCAGGCCTGTTTAATTAGGCCATAAAGCCAAGCGCAGGACTTGTAGGAACTCAAAATCTAAGCAGTTTGTTTACGAGCTGCTTGCACTTTCCTTATAAAAACAAAACAACCTGCAGAAGTGTTTGCGTTGTCAACCGTACTGTTCTCAACAGCTGTGATAGAATTGTGCACTGCAGCTCTATTAGGCACAGACCTCAAGCTGCAGGCTGCTGTTGCAGCGGCTGGGTTGGTTGGGTTGGCTGGTTTTTGGTGGTGCTGGTGGTGGTGTTTGGGTTTTTTATGTTTTTAATAATTAGTGATGGGTGTTGTGCTTTCTGCTAAAGAAGACGTGTTATTACCTGTCAGCCGGTCTGATGATACATAGAACCTGGTGCAAGAGGAGCAGCTGTGTGTATTCTTCATTGGGTGGGAGTAGCCCTGGCAGGGAAGGCCAGCTCAAGAGTTTTGCATCTGTGTCACTCTGCCATGGAGTCACTGGCTGTATAAATGCGCCTGCTCCACAGCTACCACCTGGAAGCCACGTTCCTTCTGCTGCCCAGGCTGGAGCAGGTGCCCATGCGCCATGGTGAGTATGAATCATAGAATAGTTAGGGTTGGAAAGGACCTTAAGGTCATCCAGTTCCAGCCCCCCTGCCATGGGCAGGGACACTTCACACTAAACCTTGTTACCCAAGGCTCTGTCCAACGTGGCCTTGAACACCGCCGGGGATGGAGCATTCACAGCTTCCTTGGGCAGCCCATTCCAGTGCCTCACCGCCCTTAGAGTAAAGAACTTCTTCCTTATATCCAATCTAAACTGCCCCAGTTTAAGTTTTAACCCGTTACCCCTTGTCCTATCGCTACAGTCCCTAGTGAAGAGTCCCTCTCCAGCATCCTTGCGGGGAGCAGGTCTGCTGCGGGCCACCACACGCAGCCTGGGTCATTCCTTTCTGACAAGCCCTCTTGCTTCCTCCTCCGATGTGGTTTTGCGAGTGGCAAGTCTGACCTGCTTGAAGCACGATGGCCATCCCAGAGATGTTGGTGAGAAGCTTGGTGTAGCCTTCAGAAGCAGGACTTCTGTGAACTGGTAAGCATCCAGCATGCTGTCAGGTGTCAACGTGGATATGAGCGTGATGTTACTAAGTTGGTCATCGCATCACGCTTCCCTTGGGACTGGGGCCTGGGGCCTGACAGTTTCCATTTTGCAGTGTAGCTGTTTCCCCAAGCCTTTAGTAATGCTGTTTGAAGGCTGGCAGCTGCTGGAGCCGCGGTGAGAAGGGTGCATGAGAGGAGCAGGGCCTCAGCTTGGCACAGCACATGGTAACGCGCATGTGCATCTGAGTCTGTCAGAAGAGGAGGGATGAGCCAGCATGGGTGGGTGAGCTCCTCTGGCCTGGAGTAATTTCTCCGATGCAGTCCTGTGGCTGCCTCTCCATGTTAAGGCTCCTTGCTGTGTTCGTATGCATTGCTCATATACGTATCTCTTCCACCCTCATGTGCTTTTTCTTCTGTAATAGACTCAGCTCTGTGTCTGGCAGAGAGGCCTCTCCCTTATCCCAGCCATGGGAGCTGATTTGCCTGCGACAGCCTGAGCTCTGGTTTTAGCAGCCCTTCCTCTTGTGACCTTTCGTGAAGCCGTTGAAGCAGTTTCTCCATGAACATCTTGGCTGAAAACCCCCTGGTGCTTCTCACAGTACTCCCTGCTTTGTGCTGGGGGCTGGAGAGGGAAGGGACTTGACACCGTAGGGGGGTGAGTGTGCCATCGCCACTCCCAGAGCTGCTCACCCTGCCCGGGTGCCTGCGGGCTGGGGATGTGGTCTGTGGCACAGGCTGACAGCTGCCCTTTGGTCTCTTCCCCGGGGAGGTGGGTTGCACCGCTGTACTGGCCATGCAGGAAATGAGTAAAAGGAAAACACAGAAAGGGCTTTTTTAAGCTTAGTGAAGCTTGTGGGGGATTGGCTTGTTGAAAAAGACCACGTAGACATGCTGCAGCTGGCGGAACAAGAATGTGGTGAACACCACCATCAGCAGGTCTAGGGCCAAGATGAGGACAGAACAATGTATCATCGCCAAGGACACAACATCCCTGGTAAGTCCAGGGGAAACCCGCGGTGAGCAAAGAATGTCCAAGATACACACAGAACAAAGAACTCTAACACTTTAACCAATTACATTGTATCTAGCAAAATATGTATAACCTGATTATAAACCATATAAATATGTGTTAGGACTTGCAATAAATGAAGCTTGCTGTTAACTCATATTGAGTCGTCCAAGTCTTCCTTTCACGACAGAAGCTCATTCAAAGAATAAAAGGTAAAAAAGGTCTCTGCATCACTTGCACAGCCTTCTGTACTGGTGCCACCGGGCTACGCGGGCCTTAGAGCACATCCTGCAGATGTGCTGGTGGCAGGCGCCCAAGGCTGGATGCGACTGGCACCCACCAACAGGTAAAGCCGCTCTTTGGACACAAGCGCCCCGTCACCTCGCGTGGGCTGGAGCTGCCCGATGCCCTGTGTGCTGTATGATGTCATGGACTCCGTGGAGGTACAGAATGGTTTAGTTAAAAAAGTCGCTTGATTATATACTTGAAGCTTACAAGGGTGTTATGAGAAATAAACGATAAAAACCCGCCGCACAAATATTCCTCTACAGGTTATTCAATCCCCAGTTTTCACAACCGTTTCCTCGTTATTGTTTCTGGCTGATATGTGCTTTAGGTGTAGCCATCTATGTTATTGCTTAAGCAATCATCGCTCTTCCAGACTGTGTTTCTTTTCACGACTACATAGCGGTTAAGCACAAGATATCTTCTGCTCCCAGAACTTCCTGTTTGAAACAGTCTGTGAGGAACAAACATTGTTTTTCTCCTTGGTCCGCTTATGCCAGCGCTTTCTGGTTAGCCTCGCGTGTGCAGCTGCATTGTGTTCTTCAGATGGTCCTCAACAGCCCTGCTCTCAGGAAGTGATGCTATCACGGAGCTGGCTTGGATGCCCGGGGAGGCTGAGTTTCGTTAACTTTGATTTCCTGAAGCAGAGCAGTAGCAGTTTATTAAAAGCATCTGGGCAACAGCATTGGGCTGGGTTGGTTGGTTCGGGGTTTCTTTGTGAGCGGGGTTTTTTTCTAATAGTTGACTCTGGGAGTGAGTGGTACAAGGGGCCTGATGGCGGTCTCAGGGGAGCAAGGACACAGCTAAAGAGTACCTGAATTACATGAATATGTCAGTTTCAGAGCAGATATGGCCTCCATCTAGCTGCTGTTTTCTCTACCTATATGCATCCCTGTGTGCACATATAGAGAGTTTTCCTATGCAAGACCCGGCGGATGGCCAGTGCTTCCACCTGCTGTTTTTCCCTGTCTGTGTTTTTAGGTCCTTGGCTGGTGCTGCCCAGGCTTTGCCCTGCTGCTCGGAATTAATTGTGTTTTGGAAAAGTAGGAGCCAGCTAAAACGCTTCTGTATTTGTCCATTATTTTTCCACTTTCCGGGCTTGGGGTTTTGGGGGGTTTGCTTTTTTGGTTGTTTCTTGTTTCTAAGTCACATAATGGGCTTCGGAACTGAGGGCAAGGAGGAGCTCAGGCTTGAGCCAGCCTCCGGGCTCTGGTGGAGAAGCTGTTTGCTGTCCGCAGGGCAGGGACTGCGCCGTCCTGGGCTATGGTGCAGCACAGGCACTGGAGGGGTGTCCCCTCTGAGCCTCCTGCAGGTTTAGCACCCGCAGCCCAAATGTGAAGGCGCCTTGTGCTGTGTGTAGTCATGCACCTGCTCAGACCCCTTGAAAATGAGTTTCCGTCGGCAGAACTTAACAAGGGGAAAGTAAGAATTTGCCAGGCCGCTTCATGACGCACAGAGGGCTCCTTTTCCTCCTTCCCCCCTCCTCTTGGTATGGGGTTTTTGCTCTGCTGTGGAACATGAGAGCTGAAACCCAGGAGCCCACAGGTGATGGGAATGAACACCCAGCAAGTGCCTACCCCAGTGAGTCTGGTGACAGGGCAGTGGAAGCTAGCAACAGGTTTCACAGAGTCTAAGGAGCAAGCCAGCTGACAAAGCAGCTTGTTCCCAAAAAAGGTTATGGCGACAGGCCCCAGAAATGATTATCTGCAGTAAGAGTGCTTGTAATCTGATAACGCTGTCTTTGCCCTTGTTTAGAAAAGGACAAGTGGCGGTGTACTCTCAAGATGGCAATATGGAATTCCTAGATCGCAGAGAGATTGTATTTATCCTGAAGGAAATTGAGCAAGGTTGCGTTGGTTTGTTTTGTATCCCTAGGAAAAAAGCAACAGGCAGCTTAAATTCAGTGTAATCATCCCTCTTGGCTTTGCTGTTGTAACATGAAAGGCAGTTGACAGTCGTCATGAAAGTCCTGGCAAAGGCAACTGCCATAGTTCAGGGGCTCGGTGTGACTTTGGCAGTTTTAGGAGTCTCCCCTAGTGCTGAAGTGACTTGTGACTCGCAGGTCACCTGTGTGAGAGGTCTGAGGGGAAGAGGGATTGTGCTGAGAGGTAGAATAAGCAGCTGTGCTGTGTAAACTCCAACCCTTAGTATTGTGTGCAGGGGAGGGGAAAAAAACCCAACAAAGTAATGGCTGTGAGGCCAGGAGGGGAAAATGCCATCATGGGGTCAATGGGGAAAAGATGCAACCACTCAAAACCATTTTATATTTATTAACTTGCAGCATGCAACTGGACTACACTGAGCTCACGATAAGCTGCTTGACTCGATGGGTAACGCAGGTGACACTGGTTTACTTGGACAACCGCTTCTAGCCCCACTGTTGTTAAAACACAGAAGCCACCCTCATAAAAAACTGTAGGAATTTGAAGAAGATGCACGCCAGTAATGCTGGTGGTGTTACAACCAGTCCATACCTTGTTACTGGGTGTGATGCTGAAAACGAAAGCAATGCTGAAGGAAGGTCGTAGCTGAGGGGTTACACCTACAGGGCATGCAGCTGAAATGTGGCATTTCAAGTTCTCGAGGGAGCAGGGAAGATGAGCTGTGGGAGCTGGAAGAAGTTCCAACAGAGCGACGGAGGTGGCGTGAGGTGTTAAACAAAACCCCCCAACCTGGCATGCTGTAAGAAAGTCTAGGGTACGAACACAGACTAACTGGAGGCAAATACCAGTGGAAAAACGTTTAATACTCATGAATAAAGATGGCAGGAAAGCAATTAAAAACATCTTTTTCATATGTAATGTAATGGAAAGTGTCAATTATGGGATCACACTATCTTTACCCTCTCAAAAATCCCCTGA
Source organism: Lathamus discolor (assembly GCF_037157495.1). Taxonomy (NCBI): domain Eukaryota; kingdom Metazoa; phylum Chordata; class Aves; order Psittaciformes; family Psittacidae; genus Lathamus; species Lathamus discolor. The sequence continues at coordinate 25,039,667 of NC_088886.1, read as the reverse complement.
GTTGGTATTCTTGAACTATTTGGACTAGGAGCTACATGTTGTAAATAGAAGTGGTAAATCTTACAGGAGTGTAAACATATACTAACATATACTGTACTACTAATATAAATAAACTATACTAATTAATGTGTAAAACCACGTGTACCCTCTTATAGAATCGTAACAAACACTACTAATACTAATGTAAATCGAAGACTTTTCAATCACGGCTCCTTATCATGTATGTCTTGCCTAATGCTTTGAAAAAGACAATCTCTTTAACTATCCTGTCCTATCCTATCCTATCCTATCCTATCCTATCCTATCCTATCCTATCCTATCCTATCCTATCCTATCCTATCCTATCCTACCCTATCCTATCCTAACCTATCATGTTCTGTCCTGTCCTATCCTATCCTATCCTATCTATGGTACTTTTCAAGAGCAAAATTGGTCGAGGAGGGCTTTTTCGTCGAGATGGTCAAGCCTGGTCCTCAACACAGCTCTGCAGGAAAAGGGGAAAGAAGGAAATCAAGCTTCAGTTTCCATAACAAGACAATTAGCCATTTGATTAAATAGCTCTCCAAACTTCCCATTTACAGACAAAATTTTCTGTTCCCCTTCTGCCCCGTTCCGTTTTGCTTTCCTTACGGATACATTGCACGCATGCTTTTCTGGCCCTGCTACGGTATGCTTACACAGCAGAAATCTCTGCGGACTGTGAAGATTTCATTCTCTTGAGTTTTGATTCTAGGCTCTTTTTCAATAGTCCTTTGGAAAAGAGGTTTTTTATTCCCTCCCCTACAAGTCTGTAACACTCTGGGGTCCTTTAAGCCAAGCGCTCCCCAGAGGACTCTGGCCTTAATAATTATGCCCCACTGCCTATTAGTGACGATACTGGGAATACTTCCCACTCTACCTGGGGCCTCCTCTACCTCTGAGCAGAGTTCTGCCACCTACCTCTGTATTTGCATCTAAGCAGTTCAAAGCCGGAGAAATGTGTCCCTCCCACCCACTGAGTTATAATCAGATGGCATGTCTTAAGCTTGACTCTTTCACTACGTGCATACATAGTTTCCAGAAACACTGAATGAACATTCAATTGAAACGCTGTTCCTACAACCAGTCCTAGGAATCACATTTTCAGTAGCATTATGTATGTTAGAGATCACAATTAAAATGTCCAAAACTAACTCCATCGCTTAGATTTAAACCAGGAGGAAAATCTGCACAAAGCAACCTTCTCAAGTGAGAATCCCAAAACAAAGTCTGGCATTTCTGAACATTGTGCATAAACACAACACTCTTAACTTCAGTTGTCCGCAGTTCATGAGCAGCCTTCCAAAATGCCACTGTGCCGGCATGACTTACCCCCAGTGATGCTGTTCCTTTCCTAGGAGGCTCCTCACCCTGCGCTCCTTCCAAGGTGGTGTCGGAAAGAGCGCCGTCTTCACCCTCGTCCAGAACTGAGCTCTGCAGGAAAAGGGCAAAGGAGGAAATCAAACTTCAGTTTCCATAACAAGACAATTAGCCATTTGATTAAAGAGCTCTCCAAACTTCCCATTTACAGACAAAATTTTCTGTTCCCCTTCTGCCCCGTTCCGTTTTGCTTTCCTTACGGATACATTGCACGCATGCTTTTCTGGCCCTGCTACGGTATGCTTACACAGCAGAAATCTCTGCGGACTGTGAAGATTTCATTCTCTTGAGTTTTGATTCTAGGCTCTTTTTCAATAGTCCTTTGGAAAAGAGGTTTTTTATTCCCTCCCCTACAAGTCTGTAACACTCTGGGGTCCTTTAAGCCAAGCGCTCCCCAGAGGACTCTGGCCTTAATAATTATGCCCCACTGCCTATTAGTGACGATACTGGGAATACTTCCCACTCTACCTGGGGCCTCCTCTACCTCTGAGCAGAGTTCTGCCACCTACCTCTGTATTTGCATCTAAGCAGTTCAAAGCCGGAGAAATGTGTCCCTCCCACCCACTGAGTTACAATCAGATGGCATGTCTTAAGCTTGACTCTTTCACTACGTGCATACATAGTTTCCAGAAACACTGAATGAACATTCAATTGAAACGCTGTTCCGACAACCAATCCTAGGAATCACATTTTCAGTAGCATTATGTATGTTAGAGATCACAATTAAAATGTCCAAAACTAACTCCATCGCTTAGATTTAAACCAGGAGGAAAATCTGCACAAAGCAACCTTCTCAAGTGAGAATCCCAAAACAAAGTCTGGCATTTCTGAACATTGTGCATAAACACAACACTCTTAACTTCAGTTGTCCGCAGTTCATGAGCAGCCTTCCAAAATGCCACTGTGCCGGCATGACTTACCCCCAGTGATGCTGTTCCTTTCCTAGGAGGCTCCTCACCCTGCGCTACTTCCAAGGTGGTGTCGGAAAGAGCGCCCTCTTCACCCTCGTCCAGAACACAGCTCTGCAGGAAAAGGGCAAAGGAGGAAATCAAGCTTCAGTTTCCATAACAAGACAATTAGCCATTTGATTAAAGAGCTCTCCAAACTTCCCATTTACAGACAAAATTTTCTGTTCCCCTTCTGCCCCGTTCCGTTTTGCTTTCCTTACGGATACATTGCACGCATGCTTTTCTGGCCCTGCTACGGTATGCTTACACAGCAGAAATCTCTGCGGACTGTGAAGATTTCATTCTCTTGAGTTTTGATTCTAGGCTCTTTTTCAATAGTCCTTTGGAAAAGAGGTTTTTTATTCCCTCCCCTACAAGTCTGTAACACTCTGGGGTCCTTTAAGCCAAGCGCTCCCCAGAGGACTCTGGCCTTAATAATTATGCCCCACTGCCTATTAGTGACGATACTGGGAATACGTCCCACTCTACCTGGGGCCTCCTCTACCTCTGAGCAGAGTTCTGCCACCTACCTCTGTATTTGCATCTAAGCAGTTCAAAGCCGGAGAAATGTGTCCCTCCCACCCACTGAGTTACAATCAGATGGCATGTCTTAAGCTTGACTCTTTCACTACGTGCATACATAGTTTCCAGAAACACTGAATGAACATTCAATTGAAACGCTGTTCCGACAACCAATCCTAGGAATCACATTTTCAGTAGCATTATGTATGTTAGAGATCACAATTAAAATGTCCAAAACTAACTCCATCGCTTAGATTTAAACCAGGAGGAAAATCTGCACAAAGCAACCTTCTCAAGTGAGAATCCCAAAACAAAGTCTGGCATTTCTGAACATTGTGCATAAACACAACACTCTTAACTTCAGTTGTCCGCAGTTCATGAGCAGCCTTCCAAAATGCCACTGTGCCGGCATGACTTACCCCCAGTGATGCTGTTCCTTTCCTAGGAGGCTCCTCACCCTGCGCTCCTTCCAAGGTGGTGTCGGAAAGAGCGCCCTCTTCACCCTCGTCCAGAACTGAGCTCTGCAGGAAAAGGGCAAAGGAGGAAATCAAACTTCAGTTTCCATAACAAGACAATTAGCCATTTGATTAAAGAGCTCTCCAAACTTCCCATTTACAGACAAAATTTTCTGTTCCCCTTCTGCCCCGTTCCGTTTTGCTTTGCTTACGGATACATTGCACGCATGCTTTTCTGGCCCTGCTACGGTATGCTTACACAGCAGAAATCTCTGCGGACTGTGAAGATTTCATTCTCTTGAGTTTTGATTCTAGGCTCTTTTTCAATAGTCCTTTGGAAAAGAGGGTTTTATTCCCTCCCCTACAAGTCTGTAACACTCTGGGGTCCTTTAAGCCAAGCGCTCCCCAGAGGACTCTGGCCTTAATAATTATGCCCCACTGCCTATTAGTGACGATACTGGGAATACTTCCCACTCTACCTGGGGCCTCCTCTACCTCTGAGCAGAGTTCTGCCACCTACCTCTGTATTTGCATCTAAGCAGTTCAAAGCCGGAGAAATGTGTCCCTCCCACCCACTGAGTTATAATCAGATGGCATGTCTTAAGCTTGACTCTTTCACTACGTGCATACATAGTTTCCAGAAACACTGAATGAACATTCAATTGAAACGCTGTTCCGACAACCAATCCTAGGAATCACATTTTCAGTAGCATTATGTATGTTAGAGATCACAATTAAAATGTCCAAAACTAACTCCATCGCTTAGATTTAAACCAGGAGGAAAATCTGCACAAAGCAACCTTCTCAAGTGAGAATCCCAAAACAAAGTCTGGCATTTCTGAACATTGTGCATAAACACAACACTCTTAACTTCAGTTGTCCGCAGTTCATGAGCAGCCTTCCAAAATGCCACTGTGCCGGCATGACTTACCCCCAGTGATGCTGTTCCTTTCCTAGGAGGCTCCTCACCCTGCGCTACTTCCAAGGTGGTGTCGGAAAGAGCGCCCTCTTCACCCTCGTCCAGAACACAGCTCTGCAGGAAAAGGGCAAAGGAGGAAATCAAGCTTCAGTTTCCATAACAAGACAATTAGCCATTTGATTAAAGAGCTCTCCAAACTTCCCATTTACAGACAAAATTTTCTGTTCCCCTTCTGCCCCGTTCCGTTTTGCTTTCCTTACGGATACATTGCACGCATGCTTTTCTGGCCCTGCTACGGTATGCTTACACAGCAGAAATCTCTGCGGACTGTGAAGATTTCATTCTCTTGAGTTTTGATTCTAGGCTCTTTTTCAATAGTCCTTTGGAAAAGAGGTTTTTTATTCCCTCCCCTACAAGTCTGTAACACTCTGGGGTCCTTTAAGCCAAGCGCTCCCCAGAGGACTCTGGCCTTAATAATTATGCCCCACTGCCTATTAGTGACGATACTGGGAATACGTCCCACTCTACCTGGGGCCTCCTCTACCTCTGAGCAGAGTTCTGCCACCTACCTCTGTATTTGCATCTAAGCAGTTCAAAGCCGGAGAAATGTGTCCCTCCCACCCACTGAGTTATAATCAGATGGCATGTCTTAAGCTTGACTCTTTCACTACGTGCATACATAGTTTCCAGAAACACTGAATGAACATTCAATTGAAACGCTGTTCCGACAACCAATCCTAGGAATCACATTTTCAGTAGCATTATGTATGTTAGAGATCACAATTAAAATGTCCAAAACTAACTCCATCGCTTAGATTTAAACCAGGAGGAAAATCTGCACAAAGCAACCTTCTCAAGTGAGAATCCCAAAACAAAGTCTGGCATTTCTGAACATTGTGCATAAACACAACACTCTTAACTTCAGTTGTCCGCAGTTCATGAGCAGCCTTCCAAAATGCCACTGTGCCGGCATGACTTACCCCCAGTGATGCTGTTCCTTTCCTAGGAGGCTCCTCACCCTGCGCTACTTCCAAGGTGGTGTCGGAAAGAGCGCCCTCTTCACCCTCGTCCAGAACTGAGCTCTGCAGGAAAAGGGCAAAGGAGGAAATCAAACTTCAGTTTCCATAACAAGACAATTAGCCATTTGATTAAAGAGCTCTCCAAACTTCCCATTTACAGACAAAATTTTCTGTTCCCCTTCTGCCCCGTTCCGTTTTGCTTTGCTTACGGATACATTGCACGCATGCTTTTCTGGCCCTGCTACGGTATGCTTACACAGCAGAAATCTCTGCAGACTGTGAAGATTTCATTCTCTTGAGTTTTGATTCTAGGCTCTTTTTCAATAGTCCTTTGGAAAAGAGGTTTTTTATTCCCTCCCCTACAAGTCTGTAACACTCTGGGGTCCTTTAAGCCAAGCGCTCCCCAGAGGACTCTGGCCTTAATAATTATGCCCCACTGCCTATTAGTGACGATACTGGGAATACGTCCCACTCTACCTGGGGCCTCCTCTACCTCTGAGCAGAGTTCTGCCACCTACCTCTGTATTTGCATCTAAGCAGTTCAAAGCCGGAGAAATGTGTCCCTCCCACCCACTGAGTTATAATCAGATGGCATGTCTTAAGCTTGACTCTTTCACTACGTGCATACATAGTTTCCAGAAACACTGAATGAACATTCAATTGAAACGCTGTTCCGACAACCAATCCTAGGAATCACATTTTCAGTAGCATTATGTATGTTAGAGATCACAATTAAAATGTCCAAAACTAACTCCATCGCTTAGATTTAAACCAGGAGGAAAATCTGCACAAAGCAACCTTCTCAAGTGAGAATCCCAAAACAAAGTCTGGCATTTCTGAACATTGTGCATAAACACAACACTCTTAACTTCAGTTGTCCGCAGTTCATGAGCAGCCTTCCAAAATGCCACTGTGCCGGCATGACTTACCCCCAGTGATGCTGTTCCTTTCCTAGGAGGCTCCTCACCCTGCGCTACTTCCAAGGTGGTGTCGGAAAGAGCGCCCTCTTCACCCTCGTCCAGAACACAGCTCTGCAGGAAAAGGGCAAAGGAGGAAATCAAGCTTCAGTTTCCATAACAAGACAATTAGCCATTTGATTAAAGAGCTCTCCAAACTTCCCATTTACAGACAAAATTTTCTGTTCCCCTTCTGCCCCGTTCCGTTTTGCTTTCCTTACGGATACATTGCACGCATGCTTTTCTGGCCCTGCTACGGTATGCTTACACAGCAGAAATCTCTGCGGACTGTGAAGATTTCATTCTCTTGAGTTTTGATTCTAGGCTCTTTTTCAATAGTCCTTTGGAAAAGAGGTTTTTTATTCCCTCCCCTACAAGTCTGTAACACTCTGGGGTCCTTTAAGCCAAGCGCTCCCCAGAGGACTCTGGCCTTAATAATTATGCCCCACTGCCTATTAGTGACGATACTGGGAATACGTCCCACTCTACCTGGGGCCTCCTCTACCTCTGAGCAGAGTTCTGCCACCTACCTCTGTATTTGCATCTAAGCAGTTCAAAGCCGGAGAAATGTGTCCCTCCCACCCACTGAGTTATAATCAGATGGCATGTCTTAAGCTTGACTCTTTCACTACGTGCATACATAGTTTCCAGAAACACTGAATGAACATTCAATTGAAACGCTGTTCCGACAACCAATCCTAGGAATCACATTTTCAGTAGCATTATGTATGTTAGAGATCACAATTAAAATGTCCAAAACTAACTCCATCGCTTAGATTTAAACCAGGAGGAAAATCTGCACAAAGCAACCTTCTCAAGTGAGAATCCCAAAACAAAGTCTGGCATTTCTGAACATTGTGCATAAACACAACACTCTTAACTTCAGTTGTCCGCAGTTCATGAGCAGCCTTCCAAAATGCCACTGTGCCGGCATGACTTACCCCCAGTGATGCTGTTCCTTTCCTAGGAGGCTCCTCACCCTGCGCTACTTCCAAGGTGGTGTCGGAAAGAGCGCCCTCTTCACCCTCGTCCAGAACTGAGCTCTGCAGGAAAAGGGCAAAGGAGGAAATCAAACTTCAGTTTCCATAACAAGACAATTAGCCATTTGATTAAAGAGCTCTCCAAACTTCCCATTTACAGACAAAATTTTCTGTTCCCCTTCTGCCCCGTTCCGTTTTGCTTTGCTTACGGATACATTGCACGCATGCTTTTCTGGCCCTGCTACGGTATGCTTACACAGCAGAAATCTCTGCAGACTGTGAAGATTTCATTCTCTTGAGTTTTGATTCTAGGCTCTTTTTCAATAGTCCTTTGGAAAAGAGGTTTTTTATTCCCTCCCCTACAAGTCTGTAACACTCTGGGGTCCTTTAAGCCAAGCGCTCCCCAGAGGACTCTGGCCTTAATAATTATGCCCCACTGCCTATTAGTGACGATACTGGGAATACGTCCCACTCTACCTGGGGCCTCCTCTACCTCTGAGCAGAGTTCTGCCACCTACCTCTGTATTTGCATCTAAGCAGTTCAAAGCCGGAGAAATGTGTCCCTCCCACCCACTGAGTTATAATCAGATGGCATGTCTTAAGCTTGACTCTTTCACTACGTGCATACATAGTTTCCAGAAACACTGAATGAACATTCAATTGAAACACTGTTCCGACAACCAATCCTAGGAATCACATTTTCAGTAGCATTATGTATGTTAGAGATCACAATTAAAATGTCCAAAACTAACTCCATCGCTTAGATTTAAACCAGGAGGAAAATCTGCACAAAGCAACCTTCTCAAGTGAGAATCCCAAAACAAAGTCTGGCATTTCTGAACATTGTGCATAAACACAACACTCTTAACTTCAGTTGTCCGCAGTTCATGAGCAGCCTTCCAAAATGCCACTGTGCCGGCATGACTTACCCCCAGTGATGCTGTTCCTTTCCTAGGAGGCTCCTCACCCTGCGCTCCTTCCAAGGTGGTGTCGGAAAGAGCGCCCTCTTCACCCTCGTCCAGAACTGAGCTCTGCAGGAAAAGGGCAAAGGAGGAAATCAAACTTCAGTTTCCATAACAAGACAATTAGCCATTTGATTAAAGAGCTCTCCAAACTTCCCATTTACAGACAAAATTTTCTGTTCCCCTTCTGCCCCGTTCCGTTTTGCTTTCCTTACGGATACATTGCACGCATGCTTTTCTGGCCCTGCTACGGTATGCTTACACAGCAGAAATCTCTGCGGACTGTGAAGATTTCATTCTCTTGAGTTTTGATTCTAGGCTCTTTTTCAATAGTCCTTTGGAAAAGAGGTTTTTTATTCCCTCCCCTACAAGTCTGTAACACTCTGGGGTCCTTTAAGCCAAGCGCTCCCCAGAGGACTCTGGCCTTAATAATTATGCCCCACTGCCTATTAGTGACGATACTGGGAATTCTTCCCACTCTACCTGGGGCCTCCTCTACCTCTGAGCAGAGTTCTGCCACCTACCTCTGTATTTGCATCTAAGCAGTTCAAAGCCGGAGAAATGTGTCCCTCCCACCCACTGAGTTACAATCAGATGGCATGTCTTAAGCTTGACTCTTTCACTACGTGCATACATAGTTTCCAGAAACACTGAATGAACATTCAATTGAAACGCTGTTCCGACAACCAATCCTAGGAATCACATTTTCAGTAGCATTATGTATGTTAGAGATCACAATTAAAATGTCCAAAACTAACTCCATCGCTTAGATTTAAACCAGGAGGAAAATCTGCACAAAGCAACCTTCTCAAGTGAGAATCCCAAAACAAAGTCTGGCATTTCTGAACATTGTGCATAAACACAACACTCTTAACTTCAGTTGTCCGCAGTTCATGAGCAGCCTTCCAAAATGCCACTGTGCCGGCATGACTTACCCCCAGCGATGCTGTTCCTTTGCTAGGAGGCTCCTCACCCTGCGCTCCTTCCAAGGTGGTGTCGGAAAGAGCGCCGTCTTCACCCTCGTCCAGAACTGAGCTCTGCAGGAAAAGGGCAAAGAAACAAATCAAGAGCACTGCCACGGATGCAGCAGTTACCGCCTCTTTGGCAACTTCTTCCAGTGGCTCACAGGAAACAACTTCTTACTTATATCTAACCTGAACTTCCACTGCTCAAGTTTAAACACATTGCCCCATGTCCTATGGCTAAAGTCCCTGCTGAAATGAGTGTGTTGGTATGCAACAGGATTTTCCTGAGAATGCTTTTAAAATTTATTCTGCAGTTGATTTTTTTCTGTAGGTAGAAATTTAAAAATAAAACGTTTGCAAGGACTTGCATTGACTTGCAAGGGATGGAAGTATAAAATTCAACTCCCCAGATCCTCCCGATCTCCATATACACACATCTGTGTTGATTTAACTACCTGCACTCTCCAAAACTTCATACCCTCGCTTCAATTTAAGATTATTACACAGTCACGCTACGAAACAGCAAACCGGGACATGTAACATCGGTTGGGACAACCAAACACCACTCTCTGCCTCTGACATTAGCTGCCCTTGCACTTTTTCATGACTTGTATCAATGATACAATGCAGCTCTGCCCTCCCTCCCAGTTCCAAAATGTAGAAAAGATACAACAACTCAGTTGAATTACCAAATACAAAAATTAGTCAGCTTTGATAAAGCAGTAACATTACAGTCCTAGCGAAAGTCTTTTTCTCTTCAGTGGTTGTAATTTTATGTAATGTTAAAATTCTCTACGATGAAAAAAAGAAAAAAAATAAAGAGGGGGGAAGCGTTGCAATGATGTCTTATTGCTGATTATTCCTGGAGCAGGCTCCAAAGTCCATAAGCAGCTCTCCAAAATGCCACTGTGCCAGCTTTACTTACCCCTACCGATGGTGTTTCCTTCTCAGGAGCGACATGAAACAGCGGTTTCACCCAGATGACATGGGGAACAGCGCTGTGCTCCTCCTCAGCTGTGCTCTGCCAGGAAAAGGGATAAGAAAGAAAAGTAAGAGAAAGGAACGTTTTCTCTCCTCTGCTAACCACAATCTATACCAGGTGCTCTACTGCTTTCTGCAGAGCTGAGGGCAGAAAATGGTCTGCACAAAGTAAATAGAACAATTGAAGCAATACAGGATACTTTTAGATTGAGAGAACACCGAAGGTATTCTTGGCAAGCTGTCCTTTCCGTACCAAAATCATCATGTCACAAGCTGAATGAAAAACGGTGGGAGGGGAGACCTCCAGACGCTTCTGAGGTTGAAGGGCACAATGACTCCCCATCAGTTCTCGCAGGACACGGTCAAATGGAGCTGGCCTTGGCATACAGCAAAGCTCCAGGACAAGCTGCTGACTTCAGCCAGATGGAGACTTGCATCCTGCGGCAGACCCTGCACCAGCACAGCCCACATCTTGCTCAGCTGGAAGTTTAGCATGAAGTTAGACCTGAACTGCCTACGAGCTGCATGAGCTTACTAGTCTTTCATGAGAATTCAAACGCAACTCCAAGAAAGAAAGAAAAAGAAAAAAAAAAAAGAAGAAAAGGTATCTACAATCTCACAAGGTAATGTTTTTCACTAATTTCTTTGCATAAAGATGATACGAAACAGCCAGAAGAGGTCAAGAAGAGGCAGTGTCCAAAGCACTCAGATACTGCAGAGGGCTTGGAACAAGACTGTGTTGGGGGATAGTGGGGTATTAACAAAGCGGAAGTTGCTTCTCCTGTTCACTTTGCTCTGTTTGTAAACAAAGGGACTCTGTTCCTTTCTCTTATAATTTCTTCACAGAGGAACAGGCAAACATGCATAGAAAGGAGGAGGCAGGGAGATGGAGCTTACTGATTTTTTTAGTGAAAGGACTGATTTTCCCACCTTTTACACACACACACACACACACACATTTCAATTTAGTATTATCCAAAGAAGCAAGGACATTTCATATCAGCTGGGGACTTGGCCTGACAAAGGTGAAGGCGATCCTTTTTACGCATCAAGAAAAGAGGAGGAGTCAACAGAAGGAGAGAGGTCCCTCAGATGATCCGGGCAGACAACTTCAGTTGTCCGCAGTCCATGAGCAGCCTTCCAAAATGCCACTGTGCCGGCTTTACTCACCCCTAGCGATGCTGTTTCTTGGCCAGGAGCCTCCTCAATCTGCGCTCTTTCCGGGGTGGCAGAGGAAAGAGCACCCTCCTCATTCTGGTCTTCAACTGAGTGCTGCCGGAAAAGGGGAAAGAAGGAAATTACGCTTCAGTTTCAATAACAAGACAATTAACTATTCGATTAAATAGCTCTCCAAACTTTCCGTTTACAAACATAACTTTCTTTTTCCCTTCTGCCGTGCTCTGTTTTGCTTTGGTTACAGATACATTGCACGCATGCCTTTTCTGGCCCTGCTACACTATGCTTATACCATAGAAATCTGTTGACTATCGGGAAAGGGGATAGAAAGAAAAAGAAAAGAAATTGGAAAGGAAAGGAAAGGAAAGGAAAGGAAAGGAAAGGAAAGGAAAGGAAAGGAAAGGAAAGGAAAGGAAAGGAAAGGAAAGGAAAGGAAAGGAAAGGAAAGGAAAGGGAGGAGAGGAATGAGAGGAGAGGAATGAGAGGAGAGGAGAGGAGAGGAGAGGAGAGGAGAGGAGAGGAGAGAAGAGAAGAGAAGAGAAAGAAGAGAAGAGAAAGAAGAGAAGAGAAGAGAAGAGAAGAGAAGAGAAGAGAAGAGAAGAGAAGAGAAGAGAAGAGAAGAGAAGAGAAGAGAAGAGAAGAGAAGAGAAACAGCATCTCCTCCACCTCTAAAATATCCCACAGTCATATACAACAGTCTGTACACCAGTGACTTGCCTTCTCTTGGCACATCTCTGGTGAGACTCTCCTTTCTCTTCCACAGCATCCTTGAAGGCACATGCATTTCAAGGAGAAATCCAGGAACTGTTTGAAGAAAGCAGAAAGGCAGTTTTGAAATGTGGATGGCAATACATTTGTTTTCAATGTCCATTATATCTCTCTCCCTTTTGTGAAACACAACAATTGGATACGATCATTACACAGACAAGGAGGATGCTCAGTGATGTTCAATGGATGCAGTGCCAGCCACACACAGCCAGTGGCATGGTTACATACACCCAAGCTCTCTTCCTAGATCCCTTAAATTTCTGCTTTCTCTGACATTAGAGGAAGTGTTGCTATTGCAGTGGCCTAAACCAGTAAGCTAGAAAGCATATCAACTTCTCCCTCTTGACTGCGCTGCATATGTAAGTGCAGTGCTAAGACTTCCTCAATCAGCACAGCTCTACGTTAAGAAAATGGGTGTTAAACACGTTTCTGGAAGTAACCTGTTTTGCTACGGGAGCCACAAATGCTTTTACCAGCCTAAGTCATCTCCAGTCTTTTCCCCTTTATGTTTTTATTACTCTTGTCTTTCACCTATTGCAAAATATGAGCTTTCCAAAACCCATATTCCTACCCTCCAGACCAGTCAAAGTGCCGCATTTTGATAGATAGAAAGAAAGAAAGAAAGAAAGAAAGAAAGAAAGAAAGAAAGAAAGAAAGAAAGAAAGAAAGAAAGAAAGAAAGAAAGAAAGAAAGAAAGAAAGAAAGAAAGAAAGAAAGAAAGAAAGAAAGAAAGAAAGAAAGAAAGAAAGAAAGAAAGAAAGAAAGAAAGAAAGAAAGAAAGAAAGAAAGAAAGAAAGAAAGAAAGAGAGAGAAAGACTTTCTTTCTCATTCAGGTATTTAATGTTCACTTTGAAGATCCCTCAGAACTTGCTATCCCACCAGCTGCTTCCTTTATAACCGGGGGAATTACGGACACAAAGATATGCGTGCATTTGTGTGTGTACTGTTTCCCTAGGGCTGCTGGCCTAGAGCAACCTCACAAAGCTCTGTAACTTTCTAATAGTAAGAAATATATAACAGGATAATGTAGATAGCACAGGTCTACACAGCCCGAGTGTAACTTGAAGCAGCAAAAATGTTCCTGTCCTTTTGAGCACTGTTTTCACTTTGTGAGTCAATATATTTGTTATTATACTACAGGTCGTAAAGAATGGGGCAACTAAAGTCAAGGACATGTCGCTCCCCACGGGAGACAGGGGTTCCTTCCCAGGTAACATCAATCATGAATAAGCACAATGGTTAATCTGGCAGAGGCCAGTGTTTCTGTTACTTTTTTACTCTTCCTGTAGTCACAGCTATTATGTATCTGAGTAAAAAACACAGGGGCTGCTTCCCAGTGTGCCATCAAACACCCTTCACTTCAGATCCCGCTTGGAAACTCAAAACATTCTTCGGAGAATCTTACAATGTAAGAGAGGTAGAACTGCTCTAGAATCCACTGCTGACAACCTAGAATCCACCTAGGTGAACAACAAATATGGTGCCCTTTAAGAAAATCTTCCTTAAATGAGAAACTTACTCATTCTTACTTACTTCCTTCGTACGTCTTCGTTCCTTCCTTACTCATTCTGCCCTATCTGATAAATCATAGAATCCTAGAACGGCTTTGGTTGGAAGGGAGCTTAAATCTTACCCAGTTCCAACCCCCTGCCACGGGCAGAGACACCTTCCACTAGACCAGACTGCTCCAAGCCCCATCAAAGCTGGCCTCGAACACTGCCAGGGATGGGGCATCCACAGCTTCTCTGGGCAACCTGTGCCAGTCCCTCACCACCCTCACAGTGAAGAATTTCTTTGTGAGATTTCATCTAAATCTGCCATCTTGCAGTTTAAAACCACTCCCCCTTCTCCTATCAGTACATGCCCTTGTCAAAGGCGCCTCTCCAGATTTCTTGCAGGTCTCCTTAGGCACTGCAAGCTGCCATAAGGTCTCCCCTGAGCCTTCCCTTCTCCAGGCTGAACAACCTGAACTCTGTTTCCTTACAAGAGTTGCTCCAGCATCATCTTTGTGGCCTTCCCTGGACTTGCTCGAGCAGGTCCGCGTCCCTTTTGTGCTGGGGGCCCCAGAGCTGAACACAGTACCGCAGGTGGGGTATCAGGAGAGCAGAGTAGAGCGGGAGAATCCCCTCCCTCGACCTGCTGGTCACGCTCCTTTTGATACAGCCCAGCACACGGCTGGCTTTCTGGCTGCAGGCACACACTGCCGGCTCATGTGGAGCTTCTTAGCAACCAACCACCCCCCAAGACCCCCACCCCCAAGTCCTGCTCCTCAGAGCTGTTCTCAATCCAGCCTCTGCCCAGCATGTAGTTGTGCTTGGGAGCCTGTATCTCTTCCTGGGATGGATGTTAAACATCAACACCACAAGAAGCCCCGCGTGCTACAATAGCGGGGTGATTACTGTCTTCCGACCAGAAACATCAAGCCAACGTTATTTGCTTTTTACACCTCATAGCAACCCATCAGCCGTGGGACACACGCTGCGGTGGCCCTACGTTGTGCGACCCCCGCTTCGTGCCTCCCCGCCGGGGCTGTGCCAGGGCGTCGGGGTCCTGTTTGGCTCGTACCCGCCTGAAAGCACGACGGAAGCTGGGGAACCTGCTCCTCCGTGGCATGTTCCGCCGCAGGCCCGCAGGGACCGGAGGCACCTGGACCGCGTCGAGAGCGGACTGAGCCTGTTGACAGCCGCGGCGGTGATACCCGCATCCGTCACCACGGCAACGGAACGCGCCCTCAGACAATTCGCGGCGGGCAGCCGACCAATGGCAGATCGCCTCACATGCCGCCCCGCCCACCGCCTCGCCCCGGGAAGCCTCTGCCTCTGCGCGACTGTGCCGGGCGCGCGTCCCCGGCCCGCGCCGACGGGGACGAGCAGACGGTGTCGTCGGCGCGGTTCCGCCGGGTGGATGTGCACGAGCACGACGAGAAGGAGCATAGAATAGCCGGGGCCGGAAAGGACCTTAAGATCACGTGGTTGCAACCCCCCTGCACGGGCAGGGACACCTCCCACTAAACCATGTCACCCACGGGTCTGTCCAGCCTGCCCTTGAACACCGCCAGGGATGGAGCACTCACAGCTGCCTTGGGCAACCCATTCCAGTGCCTCACCACCCTCACAGGAAGGAACTTCCTCCTTATATCCAATCTAAACTTCCCCTGTTCAAGTTCGAACCCGCTACCCCTTGTCCTATCACTACACTCCCTGATGAAGAGTCCCTCCCCAGCATCCTTATAGCCCCCCTTCAGATACTGGAAGGCTGCTATGAGGTCTCCACGCAGCCTTCTCTTCTCCAGCCTGAACAGGCCCCACTTTCTCAGCATATGGCAGGTGCTCCAGTCCCCTGATCATGCTCACGGCCCTCCTCTGCACTTGTTCCAACAGTTCCATGTCCTTCTCGTGTTCAGGACACCAGAACTCTACACACACCTCACGAGAGCAGAGTAGAGGGGCAGGATCACTTCCTTCGACCTGCTGGTCACGCTCCTTTTGATGCAGCCCAGCATACGGTTGGCTTTCTGGGCTGCGAGCGCACACTGCAGCCAGCTCGTGCTCAGTTTCTCATCAACCAACACCCCCAAATCCTTCTCTGCAGGGCTGCTCTGAATCTCTTCTCTGCCCAACCTGTAGGTGTCCCGGGATTGCCCCAGCCCAGGTGTAGGACCTTGCACTTGGCTTGGTTGAACCTCCTAAGGTTGGCATCAGCCCACCTCACAAGCACATCAAGGTCCCTCTGGATGGCACTCCTTCCCTCCAGCGTATCAACCGAACAAAACAGCTTGCTGTCGTCAGCAAACTTATGATTGATTTTGTCAGGTCCCATGCACTTCACAGAATCACAGAATCACAGAATCCCAAGGGTTGGAAGGGACCTAAAAAGATCATCTAGTCCAACCCCCCTGCAAGAGCAGGGTAACCTACAGTACATCACACAGGAACTTGTCCAGGCGGGCCTTGAATATCTCCAGTGTAGGAGACTCCACAACCCCCCTGGGCAACCTGTTCCAGTGCTCTGTCACTCTTACAGTAAAGAAGTTCTTCCTGATGTTAACGTGGAACTTCCTATGTTCCAGTTTACACCCATTGCCCCTTGTCCTATCACTGGATATCACTGAAAAAAGCCTAGCTCCATCATCCTGACACCTACCCTTCACATATTTGTAAACATACTTGTTCAGGTTCAGGTTCTTAAGACGCTTTCAAACCTGCTCCTCTCCTACAGTGGGCCTAAGCTCTTCATTCTCACAGTCCCTGCATCTGCCTTGCCAGACTTGGGTAGTGTGGCCAGAGCATCTGGAAGTGAAGCCTGAGGGAAAGAACTTATTAAGAATCACAGAATCCCAAGGGTTGGAAGGGACCTCAAAAGATCATCTAGTCCAACCCCCCTGCAAGAGCAGGGTAACCTACAGTACATCACACAGGAACTTGTCCAGGCGGGCCTTGAATATCTCCAGTGTAGGAGACTCCACAACCCCCCTGGGCAACCTGTTCCAGTGCTCTGTCACTCTTACAGTAAAGAAGTTCTTCCTGATGTTAACGTGGAACTTCCTATGCCCCACTTTACACCCATTGCCCCTTGTCCTATCACTGGATATCACTGAAAAAAGCCTAGCTCCATCATCCTGACACCCACCCTTTACATATTTGGAAACACTGATGAGGTCACCCCTCAGTCTCCTCTTCTCCAAGCTAAAGAGACCCAGCTCCCTCAGCCTCTCCTCATAAGGGAGATGTTCCACTCCCTTAATCATCTTTGTGGCTCTGCGCTGGACTCTTTCAAGCAATTCCCTGTCCTTCTTGAACAGAGGGGCCCAGAACTGGACGCAATATTCCAGATGCAGCCTCACCAAGGCTGAGTAGAGGGGGAGGAGAACCTCTCTTGACCTACTAACCACACCCTTTCTAATGCACCCTAAGATGCCATTTGCCTTCTTGGCCACAAGAGCACATTGCTGGCTCATGGTCATCCTCCTATGCACCAGGACTCCCAGGTCCCTTTCCCCTTCGCTACTTTCCAGCAGGTCAACCCCCAACCTGTACTGGTACATGGGGTTGTTCTTCCCCAGATGCAAGACTCTACACTTGCCCTTGTTGAATTTCATCAAGTTTCTCCCCGCCCAACTCTCCAGCCTGTCCAGCTCTCGCTGAATGGCAAAACAGCCTTCTGGTGTGTCAGCCACTCCTCCCAGTTTTGTGTCATCAGCGAACTTGCTGAGGGTGCACTCAGTTCCCTCATCCAGGTTGTTGATGAAAATATTAAACAGCACTGGTCCCAGCACCGACCCCTGAGGGACTCCACTAGTCACAGACCTCCAGCTAGATTCTGCGCCATTGACCACAACTCTCTGCCTTCTTCCTTTCAACCAGTTCTTGATCCACTTCACTACTTGATCGTCAAGCCCACACTTCCTTAGCTTATCTATGAGGATGCTGTGAGAGACAGTATCAAATGCCTTACTGAAATCAAGAAAAACCACATCTACCGCTCTACCATCATCCCTCCACCTAGTCACTTCCTCATAGAAGGCTGTAAGGTTGGTCAAACATGACTTCCCCCTCATAAAACCATGTAGGCTGTTCTTAATGACCCCCTCATCCTTGATATGCCTAGAGATGGAGTCAAGAATAAGTTGTTCCATCACCTTTCCAGGGATGGAGGTAAGGCTGACCGGTCTATAATGACCCGGGTCCTCCTTCTTGCCCTTCTTATAGACTGGTGTGACATTTGCCATCCGCCAATCCTCAGGCACCTCTCCCGTTTCCCACGACTTACCAAAGATGATGGAGAGTGGCCTAGCAATGACCTCCGCCAGCTCCCTCAGCACCCGTGGGTGCATTCCATCCGGACCCATCGATTTATAGATATCCAGAAACTCAGCCTTCCCAAATCCAGGGTAGCCAGTTCTGCCGATAGCTTCCGGAGAGGGCCCACATTGTCCCTAGTCTGTCTTTTATTTGCTACGTACCTATAGAATCCCTTCTTGTTATCTTTCACATCCCTTGCCAAATTTCATTCTAACTGGCCCTTAGCTTTCCTCACCTGGTCCCTAGCTTCCCGGACAACATCCCTGTATACCTCCCAGGCTGCCTGTCCTTCCTTCCGCCTTTCATAAGCCTCTTTTTGTCCCTCTAAGTTTCCCCAGCAGCTTGTTATTCCACCCATGGAGGTCTCCTGACCCGATGATCCCAAAGAGGCCAAAGTCCGCTGTCTTGGAAGTCCCGGGCAGTGAGCACACTGCGTGCCCTTTCTCACTGTCCTGATGATCTCAAACTTGACCGCCTCATGATCGCTACAGCCAAGGCAGCCCTGGTGCACCACATTCCCTGTTGGTGAGCACGAGGTCAAGCATGGCACCTCTCCTTGTCAGCTCCTCTATTACTTGCAGGAAGAAGTTGCCTTCCACACAACAGAGGAACCTCCTGGATTGCTTGCGCTGGGCCGTACTGTCCCTCCAAAAGATATCAGGACGGTTGAAATCCCCCATGAGGACAAGGGCCTGCCAGCGTGAGGCTGTTCCTATCTGTCTACAGAGGGCTTCATTCACAGAGTCCTCCTGATCAGGCGGTCTGTAACAGATCCCCACAGTAATGTCCCCCATTGCTGTTCTCCCTTTGACCCTGACCCGCAAACTCCGTTGACTGATCACCTGACCCCACACAGAGTTCCATACTCTCCAGCCTATCACTGACATAAACAGCAACTCCCCTGCCCCATCTGCTGGGCCTGTCTTTCCTAAAAAGCCTGTAATCTTCCATTCCAACACTCCAGCCATAGCAGCCATTCCACCATGTTTCTGTGATACCAATTATAACATATCCCCGTCGATGTGCACACCTCTCTTAAGAAGTTCGTGGATGACGAGGAGGGAGGCGACGGGCAAGGCGGGCCTGACAAGAGCGAGGGGGACTCGCTCCTCAAACTCTTCTTTTTGAAAGTCAACAGAAGCCTAAGCTAAGAAAACATGCAGTAAACACAGAGAACTCCGAAGGCAACGATGATCTAAGATAAAGAGGCAACTCTGTCACACCTCCACACAAAAAACTGCAGAGCTGAGAAACAGCACCAGGCAATCTTGTTTATATAATGCAAGGAAGAGCAAAAAGAATCGCTTATAGGAGGAGAGAGAGGGTCAGGTTACTCACTCCTCACTACTCTCTTGTCAGACAACTAAGAGAGGCAAGGCATCATATTTCTGGAAACACAGACATTTCACTGGAATTCCACCTTTTCTGGATTTTATTCTTCTCTTACTTACAGCCACAAACTTTCTGACTGACTGAAAGCAGTAAGAACTGTGGAAAGCAAGCTACTGAACACGAGAAGCTAAGCTGGCTCCTGATAACTAAGGAAAAAGAAAAGAAGAAAAGCAGAGTCATGCATGGCAGGGTATTTTTTTGAGCTCGCAGACCTTTTGCGGGTGTTCTGATCCTACTCATAACTCTAAGGTCCAAACTCTGCGTATTTGTAAAGTTACAAAATTACAGTTCCTTTCTTTAAGCTGTGTATTACTGAATGCAGTTTTAAAGAAAAGGACAATAATAATAAAAAGCCCCAACGACATTTTAGATTATAGGTAATTAAACCTGATCCCTGACGAAAAATACCTTTCTTTTTTTGACCACCCTAGAGGCCCAAAACTGACAGGAACGATGCATAAGTGAACAGAAGAAAATGCCCTTTGCAGAACGGATCCTTAGAAGGCACGATTTCGAACACAGCTGAAATGATCTTGGGTCAGTAACAACTATTATGTCACTGCAACAAGTGGGAGAAGTAACTGCTGGCTTGGACCTCGAATTTGGAAACAGCGGGATAGGTTTATAGCTCCCCCAAGTCTCTCAAATGAGGCTGTGCCATAAGTGTCCTCAAGCCCTAGTATAGGACTTGCTACATGAGCACGAGGTGGAACACTAATTAACGAAGAAAGGAAAAAAAATCCAAACCAAAACCTTCCACCAGGCATTTGCCTTTTCAGAATAATAACAATCTTAGAAAAATAATCAGCTGTGCTGACTCTATCAATGAAAACTGCATCAGAGAAACTCATCAGACGTTGTGCTACCGCAGAAATAAGACCACAGCCTCCTCTGATATTGAATCCTGAATACAGCTCGCAGGGCAAAACTACACTTACGTGTGGACAGCTGCTTCCCTTTCACAGGAGCTGCCATTGTCAAGTTGTTCAAGGGTTTCAATATCCAGGCATCCCTAGCTGAAAAAAACAGACAGCAGAGGGTCTTCATGGTGCAGTCTGTTGCAAAAAGCTCTAGGCATGTTTGGACAGTGAGTTTTAAAATGAAGTCGCAGCCTCGGGTGGGACATTTGTTTGCATTCCTGAGGCACCTCAGTAAGAGAGAAGTAAGAATGGAAACTACTAAAAATCAAAATTACGTTGACCATGTTGAGGAATGTATGTAAATATGCTTTCTGGGAATCTGAAGTGGATATATGAATGTACTTTCAGACAGAATTAGTTGTCTTAAGACTACTTGTTGTATGCCATCCTGTTCAAAGCCACCTTTGAATGACTGATTCACATTATTTGAGCTCTTTGCAAGCTCTCACTGGTTACGGAAAGAAAATATCCCCAGATACACATCAATTAACACATAAGAACCACAAATGAGCAGTCTGGCAACCCACCAGTGCAGAGCAAGAAAAACTGCACTGTTAGGGGAACGATACTGAAAATAGCCGCTTGGGGCAAAGCGTCCTTGCAAAAGATGCAAATTTTATTCATTCAGAATTGTTCATTTTAAAAAGTATCTTAATGAAAGTAAGTAAAATAAATCACACATGAAAGAGTACTGGCTGAAAGTCACTGCCTATATGCATACAGCTCTTGGATTCTCTTTGGCAATCAACATGCTTAGGCAGCAGGAGATCTCATGACACACTGTCACTTGGCAAGTCAGCTCCTCTCTAAAGTTATTAGAATCCACGCAAACTTGATGTCCTTTCCTATTTTATTCTTCAAAGATATGTATGTCAAAAATTTAGAATCCAAAGCTGAAGGCATACAAAGAATTACCCACTCAGAAGAAGGAATTCCTCAACATTTTTCTATTCTTTCATATATGCCATTTTTATTGCTCCTCATGTTCTGCGTCTGAATTGGTATGGACTGACAGGTAAAGCTCACCATAGTAAACCTCGCTGTACAGTCTGCTCACCAGGATGGCTGCTCTTTCCTCATCTGACTTCCTCCCTGACTGGGAAGTTGCTACACTTGAGAAACCACAGCTACTCCCACAATCACAGCAGGCCTGGCAGCTAGGCATTTCAACACTGCTATGAACTGAGCCACAAAACATTCATTTAAAGCAAGGAGTACTATACTGCTTTTCAAATACAAAAGACGAGCACAGATAACTTATCTATGCCTTGGTTCCTTATCTGCCTAGTGGGGAGAGCCAAGGTTAAAGCCTGTGAGTTCTTATGCTGCTCTTCTATACTAACAAACACTAAGCAGTTCTTGTCTGTCCTTAAAAAATTATGACTGCATGTGCATGTGAAGTAACGGAAGGGTATTGTCAAATTTTGCTTATGGCTGTACAATCCTTGTTTCAAATCAGCAGTCCCCGAAAAGCAGAATTCGGTCTGGAAGTAGCAGCATCCAGCAAAACATAAGCATCTATTCTAGATTCCTATAGGATCTGCAGCCCATGCATTCTGGCCTTTTTTGGGGGGGGGAACAATATTAATTGTCTTGTGTCAGTCCCAGTTTGGTTTCTTAACAATCAGACACAGCACACTCTCTACCTGGCGACTACGCTTTAATGAGACTTGGGATGTGGGCAACTTGCCTTTACGCGCTTCATGTTTATGCGCAAATTGTGGAATTTGCAGTATTAGTGACATCTGTCCAACGGGTTAGTAAGTTCATGCGCACTAAATGTAATGGAAGGAATTCCTGACAACATCCGCCTATCACGTAAACAATGGCTTACTTTTCATTATACTGGCTCTTACCTGTCAAGGAGAAGCTCTAGTACTGCCTTAGAGGAAGCAAAAGCCCCGTATGTTAATAGAAACATATCGATGTAAGTAAAATCATTATCCTCAAAAGACGTTATAAGGTTTTCTACCAGCTTCTCAAGAGTTCCACTTGTTATCTTCCTGGTGTTGCTGACAGTACGTTCTTTTATCTGGTCTTCTTCATCCTACAAAGCGGAAAGAAAAACAAAGCACAACAATCAGACGCAAGTCAGATCCCTGACCAGGCTTTCACAATGAAACACAGATTAAATTCCATCTTTTCACAGGAATAAGTACATCTTTGACTACCAAATTATTTTGGCTCTCCAAACACCAAATGCTCTATCAAATAACGGAGACTTTTGGTAAGTTTATCTTTAAGATACTTCTCAGGCATGTTCCACGTAAGATTGTATAGCCTGACTGCTATCAAGTTATCTTACGATCCTACCGTGTATTAGTATCTAAAAGAATATCCATTATCCCACAAAGAATAATATTACTGGAGAGAACAACAGCGGTAATCCAGTGTCTCACTTAACTTCTGAATACACATGACAACTGACCACAACTGCGGCATCGGCACTTGTGATTCCCTTGCTGAAAGTACCAACTTTGGCTCACCACACAGAACGTAAGGTCATGAACACATCCGGATGCGAAACATTTCATCGTACTTTTGCAAGGAGTTTATCAAAGTCATCTTGCAGACGTGCCATTATAACATTTCCATTTTCTCTCACGGTTTCCAGGAGGTACAATATTTGTCAACAAATCTAGGGTTTGGTGTTGGGGGGTGTGTGCATTTTCAACAGCAGTTGGTTTTAAGGCTTACATCCTGCTTTAAGTCTGAAGCAGCTAGAAACATTCCCTTCAATTCTACCACTATTTAGAGGGCGGTCCTGAAGATGACTTTTGTGAGTAGTTTGAATACTTATTTGTTAAGTAGGTGTGATAAAAAAGCTTTAAAAATGGGATTATAAATGAAAACATCAACAAGAGCAGCCTAACAGAAAATTCCTCTCTACCTTTTGAGTTTGCTGTCTCTGGGAAGGAACTTTCAGACCACTGATGTAGGAAAGGCTGAACTCTACAGAGGCAGCATGGGGGAGGTGTGCAGTTCCCCTCCCACTGTTGCTGTTTAGCGATCGATGTAGTACATCGTCAGCTTGAGGAAAATGTGCCGTGACGCATCTGCGCTTTTGCCTTGATACAAATACGTGGCACGAATAACACAGACCTGTGTTCCACAGCCCCGTGGGCCAAAGGTACAAACGCTACCTGGTGACATGCAGTGGGATTACAAATTAGAAACTCTTCCATCTCCTAAATTAACGATACATCCTAGCAAGAGGGAGCAGAGACTCAAGATTAAAAAGCCAAAGAAGACAGTTCAAATTCTGAACAGTACAAAAGAAGGCTGCTGCCCAAATAGAAACATACAGAATTGCAGCCACTACTTCATAAATACCACTCAAAACTATTGCTTTTACAAAAAAACCCCACTGGTTTGCACTTTGTTTCCAATGCAAATATTATCTGTTGAGATTCTGAAAGCAAGAATTGTGGAATGAAACCAATGTAATAGTTTTTCATTAGGCAGACTGGAATAAAGTACTGAAAGAAAACAACTGGGATGAAGAAGAAGTAAATGAGATACCAAACATTCTTCAGGCTTAGTCATTTAAAACATTACCACTTTAGTAAAGACTTGTTTTATTCCGGAATTCCGCAAATGTAGTCTCAAGATAGTGAAACTCGTCTCTCTGCAACACAGTTTCTACTGATTTTGACAGATCTTCAAAAGCTTTTCGCTTTCCTGGAAACTTACAGCTTTTCCAGATGGGGAGTTTTCCACTCTAGCTGTTTTTATTAACTTCAGGGACAGACACCCTGTGCTGGAATAGAACTGCCTAAAGTGCAGTAACTTATAATCTAACTCAAAATAAGGAACTCTAACCAAGAATGACTGTTTCATTTCACTGATTGCCTGACTGTGAAAATGCAAATAACCTTAAACCTTCTGAACGTAGGAATGAGATTTTTCCGTCATTTTACCCTTATTATTTGGATATTGCTTCCCTACACACACAGGCTCTCTAGCATAGGCCTTCACATTTCCTCATTCTGCATGCTGCTGAAAAATCAGAATTCTGCATGTTGACTGCACCAATCTCAGAAGCCAGAACGGCTTCATGACGTTTCCTATCATCTGACAACTAGGGGTATTCCCGGATTTCCAAACCTCCACCCTTTTCCTTTCCCTTCTTACGGAATAAATAACCTCTCACGGCAGCAACCCAGAGCTTCCAGGACCAGTGGTGCCCCCCACAGAAAACAGATTTCAGTTCTACTCTGACCTGATTAAAAACATGGGAAGCAGAGGTTCTAAGCACTATCTCTATGCAGGACAGGAAATGCGTGTATTTCGTGACTTTGGTTTCAGCACTGCTGTACTGCTCCATGTCATGGAACTCTGCAAGAAACTGCTATGATAAAAACCTCAGGGCAGATATATAACAGTTTAAAATACCAACCTGGATACTACATCAAGCCGAGTTCTTATATTCTTGTCTCTGATACCAAAGAAAATACACAAACATAACTAAATAATAATGAAAGTTATAGCTACTTCCTGAAGATCGGGCTTATACTGCCACAGCGGCAATTATTCCAGGGAAGTGAGGACATTTTACATCAGCTGGGGCCTTGGCCTGACACAGCTGAAGGCGCTCAGCAGCATGCCACATTCAGCACGTATGCTTTTAAGCTTATTTTACTCACCGCTGAAGCCGTCTGTGCGTGCTTTAAAATACACCTTTGAAAAGCAGTACGGAGCTGTAACTCTTGCAGGAATGCAGACCCGTAATTTCTCATCCGGCTTAGAAAGCAATACAAAACGAAAACACCCAAACCCGTATTCCTTCGAGTTTTGGGGAACGTTCTGCTAACTTCTGAGATCCCTTCATTAGTCAAAATACCATGACTATTTGTCTGGGAGACCTGAGAACTGCTCCCAGCAGGAGAAAATAACCCGTGGCACAGCTTGAAATAACTGTTAGATGTTCGGCTTCTCAGGCTCTAAGCTAAGATTCTTTTTCTGGACTAAGAATAAACTGATCCATGGACACAACTGGTGAAATACTGTTTACCCATGACGAAAAGAGGAGTCAACACAAGCAGATGTTCCAGATGTCCAGGCAGACAACTTCAGTGTTTTGCTGGTTTTTAAATAGCGAGAGCAGCCAGTGCTGAAAGTCAGCATCCTAACAACGCACGTGAAATTCAGCTCCCTGGAGCAGGCTCCCACGTCCATGAGCAGCCTTCAAAAGGCCGCTGCGCCAGCTTTACTTCCCCAAAGAGACGGTGTTTCTTCCATTGGCCCTTTAGCTACCTACACTCTCAAAAACTTCATACCCTCACTTGAATTTAAGATTCTTACACAGTCAGGCTATGAAACAGCACACCATAACACTGTAGAAAAGATACAACAGCTCAGCTGAACTACCAAATACAAAAATTAGACAGCTTTTGTAAAGCAGTACCATTACAGTACTAGGGAAAGTCTTTCCCTCTTCAGTGGCTGCAATTTTTTGTAACGTTAAAATTCTTACGCTGAAAAAAAGAAAATAGGAGGGAGGGGGGAAGCGTTGGAATGATGTCTGATTGCTGTTTCTGTAGAAATGGTCTCTGCCACCCAGGGTTGAGTATCGACATGCAAGCAAGTAACGCGATAAACGCAGAAAAAGACCCCAGTGTGGAAGCCGGGAAACGGTTCGCCTCTGCTTTTAAGATGGGCCAGAGGAAGCACACCCGTATGTGCTGCGCTGAAGAGAGGCCCGAGTCTGCTGGGACAGCCTGTGTTCATTGCGCTGTCCCACCCATTAGTGTTTGCGTAAGAGCTCCCTGCAATGGGGAATCCCTCCCATCTGCTCTGCAGTAACTGGATGGGCCAGTTCCTCTCCGGTTGCCACGACCTTTAACCACCAGACCTTCCACGCAAACACTACTGCTGCACCAGTGATGGAGGGGATCTGCAGATCACGCCTTTCCCCGTCAGCAGCAGTTTGCATCGTCTTAAGCCGCACGGAGTTTCCCGGACTTCCCCCCAGCTCTGTAAATTGTTGCGAGATGAGCCTTGGAGCTTAGACACAGTTCTGGATCTTACAGATGAACCCAAGGTAACTGCGTTGGCCTTCCCACCAGGTATGCTTGGTCTCTCTCTCGAGATCCCTTAACCCGAATAAACGCAGAGAGCCGCGAGTGGTACCTGAGAGGAGCGAAGCGGCTCCGCGGTGGAGACGGCAGGCACCAAGCGGCCGGGGGTCGGCAGCACGGTCACCCCTCGGGGCGGGGGGCTGAGGCCGCGCACCCGCCCAGGCCCGTCCTGGCCCAACCCACAGCCCGCCCCGGGCAGGCTGGCCTCGCCTCTCCGCTGGCTGGGAGGCTGCGCGGGCCTGCGGCGGGGCCGCGCCTGGGCCGCGCGGGGCCGGAGCCCAGCCCGAGGGTGGCATCGCCCGCCGCCGCCTCACCGCGCGTCTGCCCCTCGCCAGAGGAAGGGGCCGGAGCCCGCCTGGCCGGCGGCAGGCCTGTTGGAAAGAGCAGAATTTTGTATGATAAAACAATTGCATAAAATAGTAAAAATTATTATGTTTGAGAAATTTATAAATTAATAGTGAGGTTTTGTATATTAGAAAATGCTGTGACTTCGTGGTTTTGTATCACGGCGGTTCTAATGTTGCAATATATCACAGCTGTCTTGTACCCAATGCTACAAAAACATAGCGTAACCAAATATGGTAAAAGGAGTGTAAAAGGATTTAGAAAAGTATGTACTGGAGACTATACCCAAGTGGAACCTGTGTATACGATAGCTGGAAGAGCATACCAGAAAGAAGATAAGAGGGTGCTAACGTTTGGAATATACTCAAGTGGGGGAAAGGTGAAAAGGACAACCTGAGGAAGACTTCTTACTTCATCTGAGGAAGACTCTTACTTCATCGGAACGACCAGCAGACGACCACCAGAGGGGGCCGCGCAAGCGCAGAAGAGGCTGATGTTGTAATAGATGGATATGGCAATCCCTAATGCATATGTATTAGTTAAATGTTGTAACCTATGATGAATATGCATTAACTGTGAAACTTTTAGGATATAAATTGTGGATGCGATGTGACGAGGTTGAAGCCAGATTTGGGCGAGTGCCCCTGGTTTCCCAGCGCTGCAATAAAGCGCCTCATATAACCATTCCGGTGGTTATGTGTTTAATCTTACGCTAACAGGCCGGGCGTTTTGTGTTAGCTGGGGCCTTGGCCTGACGCAGCTGAAGGCGCTCAGCAGCACGGCACGTTCAGTGCGTGTGCGTTTAAGCTCATTTGACTCACCGCTGAAACGGCTGTGTGTGCTTTAAAGTGCGCCCTGCAGAAACGGGGCAGAGCTGTAACTCTTGCAGAAATGCAGACCATTACTTTCTCATCCGGCGGAGAAAGCAATTGTGAGATACTGATGCAGAGTCCGCGTATCAATACGAACTCACTCCTCTAAGCAAGCTAACAAGGTTTTGTTGAAGGACAAAGTCAATAAAGCAAAAGCAACAGCGCTGGGCGCATGACCGTAGCCAGAGGCGCAAGGGATTAGTATTTGTTGCAGGTTTCTGTACTTTCACTATTGCATCAGTTACATACGTACTCATAATTCCTGCATATAGGCGGGGAATATTAGAACTAGCTCCAAGAACTTCTTATCGTAAGTCTCCTCCTCTTGGCGTCTGCGCAGTGCTCTGCGGTGATTGTGGGCGGGGGTCTTGAGGATGAAGTAAGCAGTCTTCCTCTTGTGAGTAGGGGTCTTCAAGATGAAGTAAGCAGTCTTCCTCACAGTGTACTTTTCACCTTTGGCACAGTTGGACGCCCCAGTAATCACACAACTAGCTGAAACCACGATTCTATCGATACCTAGCAAAGATTTAAAACAGTGTGACCTTCCTGCAAAATCTAATGCAGGATGGGCAGACAAGGAGTATCCCGAGCTAGCAGATGTTTGGGAGGCTCTGTCTCTAAACTCACCGATAAGTAGCAGGATGGTGGGAAATAACTCATTCATGTTTAGTGGGGCCACTAAATCCTGTTATCTCACCACAGACTTACAACACAAACATTGTTCTTTGAAGATACTTTAGAAGACTAGTGTGAAACAATTAACTCATGTTTAGTGGGGCCACTACATTCCACAGACTTACAACATAAACATTCTAAGTGACTCGGTTTTGAGAGTCTGACCCTTTTTACCTTGTTGTCTAATCTTGTGTCTTCAGCGAGCTTTGTTTCTGTTATTGTAAACTCGTACAGTTATATCCACATAACCACACCTGTGACTTGCGAAAGCCAATGCATTTATGTGTTTCTCACACGATACAAAACTAAAACACCCGAACCTGGATTCCTTCAAGTTTTGGGGAACTTGCTGCTAACTTCTGAGATCCCTTCGTTAGTCAAAATACCATGACTATTTGTTTGGGAGACCTGAGAACCGTTCCCAACAGGAGAAAATAACCCGTGGCACAGCTTGAAATAACTGTTAGATGTTCGGCTTCTCAGGCCGTGTGCTGAGATCCTTATTTCTGGACTCAGAATTGTGAGAAACGTGCTCACTTCTAAAAAAATTTATTAGGTTTATTAGTTCCCAATCAATAGCGGTAGGTTTCCAGCTATATCCTGCCTTGTCTACTCCTGCCTTTTCGTTACTAACACTGGTTCCAAACGTGTCCCTTCCTGAAATACAACCAATGCTTTCTTTTCTAGGCCCTCAAATCGGCCTAGTCCAAACCACCTGTGCAAAGACGTGTGTTCCCCTTCGTTGATGATTATTTAGTCCTTTTAAGAGTTACTTTCAGTGGGTCATCAGGTGACGTTCTAGTCCGTGTAACAGGTTCTTCTACTGGTCCTTTCACTGGAGAAGCATGGGTCCACCCTTTTTCTTCCGTTCGGATGGCAGTCTCGGTGGTGAGTAGTACCTGAAACGGACCTTCCCAGTCAGGGGTTAGCGAATGGTCTTTCCAAGCTTTTATCAATACCCAATCTCCCGGTTTAACCTTATGAATTTTACAGTCTAAAGGGCTGGTCTGAGGTAGGAGTCCCTTTTCTCGTAATTCCGTAAGTGTCTTGGCAATGGTGGTCACAGATTTACGGACATACTGATCTCCTTCCTCAGGGCTTACCATATTCCTGTCCTGGTTCTGCTAGGGTAACCCAAACATCATTTCAGAAGGAGAGATACCCATATCTTTTCGTGGTTTAGTTCGAATGCGCATTAATGCCAATGGTAAACACTTAATCCAGGACATTTGGGTTTCGATCACTAGTTTTGATTATGTTTGTTTTCGAGTTTGGTTCATTCTCTCCACTCTTCCTGAACTCTTGGGGTGCCAGGGAGTATGTAATTCCCATTCTACCCCCAAACTTCGGGACAATTATATATTACCGTCTGGTAATTTCCGTTTTCCTTCCACATCCCTTTTTGCCCAGTTTTAATCAGCTCCTTTTCTTCAGTTTCTGTAAACTTGGGATTTGCGAGCTCACACTTTCTCGGAGTATAATCCGCATTGCTAAATGTGGATTCATGGCTGCTTCCCTGGCCATTTGGTCAGCGATGTTGTTCCCTCTGATTTCTCTTGAAATTCCCTTTTGATGGCCTTTTCTATGTGCTATTGCTGTCTCCAAGGGAAGTCTTAACGCTTCCAGAATCTCCTTCATCAATTGTTCAGGGACTAGTTCCTTTCCTTTTGCATTAATCACACCTCTTTCCTCCCAGATTTTTCCAAAAGTGTGTACTGCCCCAAATGCATACTTTGAGTCTGTGTATATAGTTCCTTCTTTGTCTTTTAGATATAACAGTGCCTGTTTTAGGGCATATATCTCACAGGTCTGTGCAGACCAGTTTGCAGGTAACCTTCCTCGTTCGATTGCAGCCATTCTTTTACCGTCCACCACGGCATATCCTGACATTCTTTTCCCTTCAACGCACCGTGAGGAGGCATCAGTAAACAGTTGTTCCCTATATGGTAAAGGCTCATCAAGTAAATCCTCTCGGACCTTAGTCTGGTAATTAATCAATAATATCTAATATATATATCTAATAATAATCTAATACAGGGGCAGTAATTAACTTCCTTTTCAGATCCTCTTACCTGTTTTTCTCATCACTCATCCAAT
Source organism: Lathamus discolor (assembly GCF_037157495.1). Classification (NCBI taxonomy): domain Eukaryota; kingdom Metazoa; phylum Chordata; class Aves; order Psittaciformes; family Psittacidae; genus Lathamus; species Lathamus discolor. Next base: position 25,009,437 of record NC_088886.1, on the reverse strand, counting down.
AAAGGGGTCCTTCTTCTAGCAGCTTCTCAGAGAAAAATTGGACAGATTGTGTATATCCCTCTATCCGTAGCCTACGATAGCCTAATAACCCTAACGATTTTCGGATCTCCCGCTTCGTCTGTGGTGGAGGCAAGGAGATTAGTCCTGTAATTCTTTCAGGGTTTATTTTTTGTCTCCCAGCGCTAATCAAATGTCCTAGATATTTGACCTCCTTTTCTACAAATTGTAACTTTCTTTTTGAAACGCGCAAGCCCTGTTTCCCCCCAGAATTGAATAGTGCAACTGAGGCTTCCCTGACCTCCTTTTCTTCTACTCCAGCTACTAACAGGTCATCCACATGTTGTAACATTTGGGTTCCATAAGGTGCCCGGAAGTGTAACATAATTTCTTCCAAAGCTTGTCCAAATAGATTTGGGGATTCTGTAAATCCTTGGGGTAAGTTTGTCCATCTTAACTGCTGTTTTCGACCCGTCTTCGGATCCTCCCACTCCAAGGCAAATAAGTCTCTACTTTCATCTGCCAGCGGGCAAGCCCAAAATGCATCTTTAAGATCTATCACTCTAAACCACTCGTGATTGTGAGGAATTTTACTCAGTAGGGTATATGGACTTGGTACCACTGGATAACGGGACCTAGTTCTTTTATTTACTTCTCTGAGGTCCTAAACCAACCTCTAAGTCCCATCTGGTTTCTTAACAGGGAGAATAGGAGTGTTATGAGGGGACATACAAGGTTCCAGGGTACCTTCCCTTAATAATTCTTCTATTACCGGCCTTAAACCTTCTCTGCCTTCCCGTGATATGGGGTATTGTTTCGCTCTTATCGGTTGTGACTCATTTTCCACAGTCACTTTGATGGGAGGAATATCCAACCCTCCTCTATTCCTTTGTCCTGCCCATACTTCAGGCTGTATTTCTTTTCCATCTTCTTCTTGCAATTCAAAGATTTTTACTACCATTTTTCCCTTCTCTGGCATCACTCCCATTCCCAATTTTGCTTGTAAGTCTCGTCCTCATAAGTTACACCCAGCATCTGGTACTAGTAATAAGCCATCAATTCCGTACTGGTCCTCTCCTTGAACTAAGACTTTTTCCATTATAGGAACTGAAAACCCTTCCCCTTTTGCCCCCACTAGCCGAGTTGTTTCCTTTCCCTTTTGACATCCTTGTGGTAATTTAGTTATACAAGTTCTTTCTGCCCCAGTGTCAACTAGAAAAACAAAATCTTCCTCCCGAGGGCCTAATTTTAAATTTATCAAGGGCTCTTCTTTTATTTCTTCCCCTGGGAGGTAGAGCCCCTGACACCCCTAATCCTCTTGCTCATTCGGCTGGGTGTCTCTGAACACCAGCATATCCCTAGCCCGTTGTGGGCATTCCCTTTTGAAACGTCCTTTTCTTCCACAATAATAACAATTCCCTGGATTTTGTGCGTTTCCTCTAGGACTTTCTCTTTTATGAAGCAGGGTTTTTGGTCCCAGATGAGGTTTTGGGGAGATTCTTGGCCGATTTCTGACAGCATCCTGCATGGCCACCATAATCTTAGCTTTTGTTCTAGCTTTTTCCTCATCCCTTCTAACGTATGCCTTCTGAGCTTCCCTCAAGAGTTCATTCAAACTCCTAGCATGCCAGTCTTCCAGCTTCTCTAGTTTCTTTCTTATAGCTGGCCATGAGTGAGTCACAAAATTAACCTTTAATAACTCCCGTCCTGCCTCGCTTGCAGGATCTATTCCTGAATATTGTTGAATGCTGCGTCTCAGCCTCTCCAACCACTCGGTCGGGGTTTCTTCTTTACCTTGCTGATTATTAAAAGCCTTACTTACATTCTTTCCCCTTGGGGCTGCCTCTCTCATTCCCCTAACTATCAGTGACCTATAATCACCCATACTCCCCCTTCCTGCTTCAGTGGTTTGATTCCACTGGGGTTGGGTAGCTGGGAGTTTTTGATCTGCCGCTACCCCTCCCTGCTTTTCACGTTCCCGTGTTCTCGTTCCTGCAGCTCTAACCGTCTGCCTCTCCTCAGGAGAGAAGAGAATTCCCATGATTGACTGCGTCTCTTCCCAGGTGTAAATGTTTGGTCCCAGAAACCGATCAAACTGCTCTGATAGTCCCACTGGATCTTCTAATAACTTCCTCATTTCTTCTTAAATCCCCTTACTTCTACACTCGTAAGGGGAGCATTCACAAATCCAACCGCTCCCTGAATCCCAGGCATGGGGACTTCCCGTAAGGGATAAAGTTTAGTCCCTCTGCTTTCCTCCCCCTCCTCTTTCTCTAGCAAGGCAGTTACATGTCCGCCCCCTTTTTGCTGCTGGCGGGTCCTCGGAGGGGCTGTCGGTGTTGCTAGCATCCTCCGGTCATTATTTCTGTCCCCTGATTCGTGCCTATTCTGATCCCCTAATGGGTCTGGCAAGTCCATATTCACAGGATTATAGGGAGGAGGTAAGTTAACCAGTGGGTCCCATTTCTTTCTTTCTTTCTTTCTTCCTCCTTGTCCTCTCCTTGTTTTGTTTCCTTATCTCTTGTGGCCAGGTTTCACCGCTGCAGCATGCTGCAAAATCACTCTCTTCCTGACTGGAAGGTTCCTTAGCATCAACAAAAAGGGCTAATGCCTGGCAAATCCAGCCCTCCTAAGACCCGTACCGGGGCCAATAAAGTGAATCGGGCCTGATAGGACCTTTGGTCCATTCAAACACACAATATTGTACCATTTTAGTTTTATCCTTCCCTTTAGTGCAGGGAACATAAACCCAATTTGCCAACATCCTTGCTAATGGACTGTCGGGGGGGATGTCCGAAGGTGTTTTCCTGCTCCCTTTTGCTCCTGGACTGGGCTTACCCGCCCCTTGTCCCATTATTTCCCAGGGCGGTCACTCGCTTCGTCTCTTCACCGGCCCACTCCCTTTCGGGCTACGGGAACCGCTGTCAGAAAGACTCCGCACTCGCTTCGTAGGCCAGTCCTGCGTCTCACACACACTCCTTCCACTTCCCCTATCCCAGCCACCCGAGTGATACTGACAGTCCGTCTTCTTCTCACCCGAGTCTTGTGCACAAGTATTATTGGCTGCCGTGGTGTTTCCCTGGGAGCTCCTTCCCCTTCTTTGGTCCACGAGTCCCCTGCCGGGGTCGCCGCCGTCAACCCTCGCTGGTGCCTGAGGGAACCGGAGAGACCGCTGAACTCAGCGGGGTGCACCTTCTGTTCGGGACCCCCGAGCCCCGCGAAAGAGAGGCTTCGAGTATCCCGGACGAGGCCCCAGTTGTGAGAAACATGCTCACTTCTAAAAAAATTTATTCGGGACAAAGTCAGTGGATCAAAGAATACAGCACTGGGTGCATGACCATAGCCAGAGGCGCACCGTGGTACCCGTACACAAGCTTTTTATCCATTCCATATTGCATCAGCCGAATACATATTCATAGTTACCCCGAGAACAGGGAGGAATTATTACAATTGCTTCTCCGAAAGGATTTCCATAAGTCCGCCCAGGTCTCCTCCTTTTGGCGCATGCTCTCTGCCTCCTGGTGCTCACCTCGGGGGTCTTTGGGGATGAAGTAAGGCGTCTTCCTCTAAGGTGAACTTTTCACCCTGGGTCTTGAGCCAGTTCTGGCCAGTCCTGTGGGTGTTAGTTCTTTCAGTTTCTCTCACTGGTGTTACATTACAGGATGGTCATGTTTGATAAGCTTTTATCTTGTGCAGGCCACATATGCTTGGCGAAAGCAAAATTTCATTAACCCTTTATTACCTCTCACAGAATCGTCTGATCCATGGACACAACTGGTGAAATCTTTTTAGCGCCTCAAGACAAGAGGAGGAGCCAAGACAAGGAGATGTTCCGGATGATCCAGGCAGACAACTTCAGTGTTTTGGTGGTATTTAAATAGCGAGAGCAGCCAGTGCTAAAAGTTAACATCCTAACAAAGTACGTAGAATTCTGCTCGCTGGAGCAGGCTCCGCAGTCAGTCCGGGAGCAGCCTTCCCAAATGTCACTGTGCCAGCTTTACTTACCCCTGTCTGTGGGAGCTCCATGAGTGGTTTTCTGAATTACTCAAGTGAAGTAGTGGAGGAAAATGGCTTGTGGGTCCTCTGAGTGATGCGCACTTGGTGTTACCTGTGCTGTTTGTAAAGGAGGCAAAGTTAAGGTGAGCGAGAAGGGCTGTCCTTCAGACAAACAGAGAGGAAGTGCAGACGTATAGCTAGTTGGATTTGGCAGTTGCTTCTGCGGAAGAGATGGGCTGACAAAACTGCCTTTCCACCATTTCCAGACCAGCACGGCAGACACCAGATGTCTGTTGCTTTCCTTTTGGGGATGTTTCTGGTGTGAATGCTGCGAAGGGTTAACCGATGTACAGGTGGGTTAGGGTTAAGCCGCTTGCTTAACAATGGTACTGCTTGTTCGTGCTTATGGTGCTTGCAGTGTACAAGGGGGTAGGTCAAGCCGCTTGCCTGACAATGTTATTGCTCGTTCATGCTTATCGTACTCGCCCTGTATTAGAACAAGATGGATATGGTTATTGCTAAGAGGTAGGGACCGTGACTTGATTCCCGTCCTTTGGACGCCCAGGCCGGCTGAAATCGGCTCTGCGGTTTGGACAATAACCAAGCGTCCAGGGAGCATGCGTAACGACTAAGGGTGAAAAGTTCAGGCTGGAGGAAGACTGGTTTAGTTCATCTTGAGGCCCTCGCCCACGACCACCAGGAGGCACTGTGCAAGCGCAAAGGGATAGGACATGAATGTGTATAGGCGTGTTGTGCAACCTCACGCATGTGTATACCTCTAGAGAATAAATGTAGAGGGAAAGGACGCTGAGGTGTGCATGCCTTTGGAGGAGCTATCCCCCATGCACCTCAGCGCTGAATAAAGCATACCTACTTTACAGCTTTAACGAGTTGTGGAGTCTATGCATGTATCATGAAGTTCTTGACAGTACTGAAAAAGATGGCATTGTCTTGGCAGACTAAGAAAGGCATTTTAAAATTCAGCTATGAGAGCATGAGGGGCATCAAATCAGAGAGACAAATGGCAGAGGCAGCAAGAGCTGAAACTGGAGCCTTGGGAGGCAGAGGTGAGATGGGGTCCTGACTTTCATGGCCAGGACCATATGGAAATATTGGCTCCAGAGGAGAACTGAAGTTCAAGCCTGGCTAGCAAAGCAGGCTCCCTCCAATCTACTTGCCCCACTTGTTCCCTCCGACAGCTCTCCCAGAAATGCAGCATCCAGTGAGTGTGGTTACTGCATTGCATTAGCTCCATCTGTGTAAGAAATAGATTCGGGATTGAAATCCATCATTTTTCCCTTCCATCCTGGAGCACTTCAGCTTTTTCCAGGACTGACCCATGACATCAAAGGCTTTGCTTCGACACGCTGGCCCACTGATCTGCTCAGACTGTCGTCCTGGGCTGAGTTTTCTCACCCAGGATAAAAGGATGGCATCCAAGTTCAGAAATGGGAAAACGCCTCAGGTCAAACCATGGAGTTTCCACAGTGGATCTACTGCTCAAAGCAACTGTATTGTGATGCTCCAAAGAGACCATCCCACCTCTGCTGGGAGGATGTGGCCTGTGGTGGGACTACTGACTCAGATCAGAATCTCAGTGTGGCTGGGCTCTGTAGGGCCCCTTGCACTCCTATGCAAGATAGCATTTAGCCAGCCAGATGTCCTGAGCTTCCTTTCAGCCTGAGGCTCTGAAGAGCTGGAGCCAGCCAGCAGGAAGGTCTGCTCACAGGGCCTTGAGGGAAATAGACGTTGCCTAATGTGGCTGTGGGTTTAGGGCGTAGCTGTGAATGCTGGTCACTGCCTGACAAAGGCTGATCATTATACAACTGTCTATACCTTTTCTGTCCCTGGTAGCAGTCGTTTACTTGATTACAAAAAGAGAGCCCAAGAACAAGTCCACCTCCCCATTTTAAGGTAGTCTTACCATTCTAAAGCAGCTTTTATCCCAGAAGGAACAGAAATACTGGCGTGAAGCTGTACAGATCAACTGTGTTTAAGCCAGCAGAGGATAAGAAGAGAGCTCAGTGAGGCAGATAAGATTAGTTGATGAGATCAGTGCCAAATGCATGAATGTCAGCAGGTAGTATTTTTTATTATGCCATCTACCTAAACTGCAGCTGAATGTGTCTTGGCAAGTAGTGTAGCCTGCAATTTACTGCAGAACTTCAAGTGGCAGAAACACTGGGGGCATTAATGCAGACAGTTCTGCTCTGCTAAATATACCAAGGATTAGGGGGACTAATGCCTGGTATGTTGATGCATTCATGTGGTGTCTGCTTTTCATTAATTTCCTAGAGGGACGGGGGTGGTTGTGCTTATTTCATTAAAGCTAAAATTAAAATTAAAAAAAAAAAAAGAAAAAGAAAGGCTTTGAAAGAAAAAGAAAAAACAAACAAAAAACAAAGTGGCTTTCAGACTGTGGTTAAATAATAAAAGATGTTACCAGAGCTCAATGAAAAGCAACAAAATACTTTCCCTTGGCTTCTCTGGATGTAGGTTTAGCGTGTGCTGCCTGATGTGACATCAGGCCCAGTGTGGCTGCAGTTATAGCTGATCGTGAGCAAACCCTCTGTCAGTGCAGAGGGAACAGCGTTTTGCTGAGCACAGGTTGCTGGGACATTGCCAGTGAACGAGCCGAGCAGTGGGTGGGTCTCTCTCTTGCAAAAAGGCATCTGCTCCGAGGAGAGACTTTGCATGTTCTCTGTGTTTTCTCACCTTCAGATTCAGCTCCTTGAAGAAGCAGCTGCACAAGCTTTTGAGTGGAAGGATGTCATATTATGGCCTCCTTTTGAAAGCATCTTTTCTCCTTGCTGGTGTCTCTGGGATTTTCCTGTCATGTTCAGGGCACAGTACAAACTAGCCCTGCTAGTCTCCTGTCTTTCAGTCGATTGTCCTCCCATTGAACTCTGTCAGTATGTCTCTGTTCCTCCCAAAGCAGCCTGACAAGATGGGATTTGATGAAGTAAGGAACTTACTTTACTGTTACTGTCTTCCCACTCCTTGAGGTCCTAGAGGACCTGGGTTCTCTCTGCTGCGGAGCTTCTAGCCATTTCCCTCAGAGTATCCTGACGCTTACCTTTAGCTCTCAAGCTCATTGCAGTCTTGGAGCATGCACCTGGCTTACATAGAGCTCATGATAACCTGCTGCAACTCGATGGGTAGCGGAGGTGATACTGACTATCCTGGGTTCAGCAGTAGCAGTCATTTTTCTCCTTCTCAGTAGCTGGTGCAGTGCTCTGGTTTTGACTTTTGACTCGGAACAGCGCTGATAACACCGATGTTTTTAGTCGTTGCTCAGTAATGTTTAGTCTGACCAAGGACTTCTGAGTCTCATGCTCTGCCAGGAAGGGAAGCCAGGAGGAAGCAGAGACAGGACACCTGACCCAAACTAGCCAAAGAGGTATTCCATACCACAGCACGTCATGCCCAGTATATAAACTGGGGGGAGTTGACTGGAAAGCCCAGATTGCTGCTCGAGTCAGGCTGGGTATCAGTCAGCAGGTGGTGAGCAACTGTATTCTCTCCCGTTGTTATTTCCCTTATCATTATTATTATTGGTGGTAGCAGTAGTAACTTAGTTACTGGACTGTTCTTATCTCAACCCATGGGACTTCTATTCTTTCAACTGTCCTCCGCATCCTTCTGGGAGCTGGGGGAGGAAGCAGGCGGGAAGTGAGTGAGCAGCTGTGTGGTTCTGAGTTACTGGCTGGACTTAAACCACAACACTGGTTTACTTGGACAGCCGTTTCTAGCCCCACTGTTGTCGAAACACAGAAGCCACCCTCATAAAAAACTGTAGGAATTTGAAGAAGATGCACGCCAGTAATGCTGGTGGTGTTACAACCAGTCCATACCTTGTTACTGGGTGTGATGTTGAAAATGAAAGCAAAGCTGAAGAAAGGTCGTAGCTGAAGGAAGGGTTACACCTACAGGGCATGCAGCTGAAATGTGGCATTTCAAGTTCTTAAGGGAGCAGGGAAGATGAGCTGTGGGAGCTGGAAGAAGTTCCAACAGTAAAAGCGATTAAGTAAACAGAGAGACAGAGGTGGTGTGAGGCATTAAACAAAACCTGAAACCAACACCAAAAAAACAAAGCCCCCAACCTGACACACAGTAAGAAAATCTAAGGTAAGAACATAGACTAACTCGAGGCAAATACTAGTGGAAAAAGTTTTAATACTTATGTATAAAGATTGCAGGAAAGCAATTAAAAAACATCTTTTTCATATATAACCTTATGGAAAGTGTAATTTTAAAATCAAGAACATCCAACTTTCACCTTAACACAGACACACACCTTTGAGTGAGCAATACTATACTTTAGAAATGATACCGTACAGACATCAATGATGCTTACACTGAAATGCAAAGAAAATTGAACTTCTGTTCTAATTTTGCCCTAACTCTGGGCAGAGGTTAAGGCTCAGTTACAAACTCACTGCCTTCACTGTCTCAATAAAACCTAAATTGGAATTCTTAAACTATTCCGACTAGGACGTACATGGTGCGACCTGTAAACAGAAGTGACAAACCTTATAGGTGTGTAAAACATTAACGATCATGCGTGATCGTGATGTTTGCATCATTGACCCTGATGCAAAGCATGTAACCTGAGCCCAGTTTTGAAAATCGGTGCCACACAACTGGAAGGAAACAAAGCCCAGGCAGGGATAAAATGCAGTATCTGAGTCTGATTTAACTAATACTAATGTATCTCAAAGATAGCCTTTTCCATCAGGGCTGCTTACGATCTGATGTCTTATTTACGGCTTTTAAAAACAAAATCTCTATGACTTCAAGGAAGCCAGTGTTCTGGGGAAAGATTCGGAAATTGTTAAAGTTTCACAGAGAACAGATGATTAAATTCTCTATTCCAGCTGACAGGATGTCCTGTGTCTGGGAATTCCTTTAATAGATGCATATAAAGAACAAGGGAGGTGTCTGTAGATTACGCATAATAATGCTACAAGTATATAAAAATCACTGGCTGGGGTAATGCTTAAAACCTGGCTATCTCAATACTCACTTCTAAAATAAAAGGTCATGTACTGTCCGCTCATGAATGAAAATGTGAGTTAAAAGTTTTGCTCTTGAAGAGTGATTGCACATTAAAAAAGAGGTTCATCAGTCATTTAAGGGTACATGCAAAAGGCATTGATTTCTGTTCAGTGGGTTAGCAAAGTAAAAGGATAACCACCCTGCAGTGGCATTAAGACAAGACCTAAATCCCGACAAGCAGCATTTGTTTGCCTTGTTCATGAACAAACTATGACATTCACCCAAAAGCAAGTGCAGTCTGTTTTATTAAAATTCTTTGGGGAAAAAAAAACCCAAAATAGGCAATTTTCTGGTGCAGAACAAGTGCAAACAGAAGTGTGCCAGCTGTGTGAGAGAGCAATACACATGCTTGCAGTTTCTGCTGTCCCCAGTGATGAGTACCCATCCTGATTTTTCGTAAATTCAAATGCCTCCTGGAGGCAGCAACTGCCACTGGCACTCAGCTCAGCCACACCTTCTGCAAATTAGTGCTCCCATCAGTCAGCTGGAGGCTGGCTGGGACCTCCTCCTTAGTTCCGGCACAGCTGTACTGAGACTTTTCTTCTCCAATTTTATAAAAATAAGTTTAGACCTTCTTCTGCGTAATACTGGCACAAAGTAAAATGCTTTCTCACAAAAAGAGTTGGTTTGTGTCATGTTCCTTAGACCAACGTTGCAGTCCTGTTTTCCCCTTTAACTGGGGCTCTCACCTTCCCTGGCTAATGTGCAAAACGAAACAACAACAAAAAATTCCAGTCCCTAGTGTCCTGTAAATCCACATCTGTCTGTCCATATAAGGCTGCAAGGGAGAAAAGACACCTCGCTGGCTGTAGGTCTTCTGTTTTCAAAGTTGAATACTGAGAAATCCATCTGCTGTTTTTCTGTAATACTGGATGGTAGCAAAGGGAGAAGCCTCAGCCAGCTCTCCCTGTGGCCTTGCCTCCCTCACAGTGTAATTTTACTGAGCCTATTGCTCCAACACCCCCGTTTGGCAGTTCTCGGGAGTGTTAGATTGCAGTGGCTCCTCATTTTCAAATCCACGTCGACCGAAGCTTTTTTCCGCAGGATAAAATCGAAGTTCACGTGGCTGTTCATGGCGTAAAACACATTGGCGTTGTCCGGGATCACCAGCTCTGCAAAAGAGGAACCAGAGCAAGTGTTGATTTGTAGTATTGCACATAGAAGGAAAGCTGCAAGAGAACAGGGACCAGGTGAAAAGATTGAGTGTACATAGCCAGGTAGTACTGGGCCCCATTTCTTGTTCTGCTGTGCCTCTTCAGCCAGAGCTGCATCAGGTGGCACCCACAGCAGCTGCCCCACAAAGAAGGGGAGCAGGGTTGCAGAGGACAGGAGATGGAGGACAAATCCAGGCTATGGCCAGCCTGGCAGAGGACCCGGCAGCCACTCCAAGAGGACACTGTACTCAGAGCTCCTCTGTTTGCATGTCCTGATAACATCGGTAGGATCTGGGCCTGCCCTGATCGCTGGGGAGTTTGCACTCTGCCACCTGACCCTGGTGGCTGGCTGTGCTCAGGGACAGAGAGCAGCTGCCATTCAGACAAGAGCTCTGCTGTCACAGTGCACATACAAACGTTTACCTGGCAACCCACAAGTGTGCTCTGCCTATTTGAAACAATGTGCTGGCTGTCATAATAAATCATCCCTGTGTATCCCTGGCAATTAGTCTCACTGCCAACTGTGACATTCCATGGCATTTCTAACATTGCTTCACATTTTGCTCTTTCCTTCAAAATCCAGCAGAACCTTTCGAGCAGTAGCAGAGTTCTGATTCCCCACCTTTATCCTCAGAGATGACCTGTACAAGCTCATAGTCCTCAGCTGCATCAGATTCCAGGTTATGCTTTAACAGAGCTCTCTGGAGAACAGCAGGAGTTTTGTCTTGGTTAGTTAGCTGAAAAGACAGAATTGCAATTAGAACTTCTGCTTGTCCATGCTATATAACAATTTGGCAATTAGCAAAGGCCTGCCTTTCTGCAAACTGCTTGGTCTTAGGAAACACTTCAGAGAACTGAAAAAATGATAGGTCAGTAACAAGGTACTAGGTACTGACATTTGGTGGTTTTAGTTCAAGGTGACAGATACTCTATTAGAAGAAGCAGTAGTTAATCACAGAGCAAACTCGTTGAGAGATGAGATGCTGCTCTCACCTAGCCATAAAAAGTCCACTTAAATAGCTGTGCCATCAATTAATCTGCAGTCTCCTGTCCTAAATACTTTCTTTGACATCCTGCAAAGATTTTTGGCCTGTTGACTGTGTTTATTGTCTGCTGTGGAAGCACTGTGCATCCCGATCAGACACTGGGCTCCCTTCAGAAGCTTATGCAGTCAGAAGGAAGATTGGTCTTGCCAGTAACCATATCTGTCAGGCTAGCGGGGACCACCTCCGCAATTTGGAGACATCAGACCATTAAAATTGTAAGGTAGCTAAAAAGTGCTAAGAACGATCCCTCTGTGTTTGTTACATCCCTCCCACATGCCACAGGTGACCAAAAGCATTTGTTCAGCAGCTGAGTGTCCATCAGGATTAACTTCAGAGATCGTGTACAGTACAGGCGAGTCACGTTGCCCGTGGTCCCACACAGACCTGCATGCAACTGGCCCACCACTGCTAGAGCCCTTCTGTGGAACCAGCATCAAGGGAAGCACCTTTCCACAATGGAAACACTGGTTGCTGCTCGTCTGGCAACCTTTGCCACAGAGAGAAGATGAGTAATTATAGGGCTTGTCAGCTTCCCTGTGTACAGCCCCCTATTTCCAGAAACCATCTCCTAGGGAAAGCTGGGGAGCAGCTTGGCACGTGGTGCCTTGTGTCAAAACTCTCACACAAATTCAGAGCTAAAGCATCTAGCACTTGCAGAAAGGCAGGAGCCTCAAAGCCAATCCTTGATCAGAATGCTTCAGTTTGAACTTGTTGATAAAGCACAAGCTTTAATTTCCAGACCGTAACTTCCACAAAGATGCTATTTCCAAAATTCTCATACTATGCTCCACATATTTTAAATTGTAATGTTTGTAATTTTCCTTTGCAAGGCAGGTTTGATTAGTCAGCTCGGTGAACAGGTGCTTTAAGAACTAAAAGCACCATTTGTTTAAGCCCTGGATGAGGACATCATCTACACTAACAGCATTTTGCTGTTCCACACCACTCACCAGGATACTCTTGTACATATTGCCATTGTTGTCTTCTGTGCTGATTCGGATGATGCACATATCTTTGTTCTGCTGGTTGTAAACAGGAGACAGTTCTTTTGAAGTAATGGGTGTCACAGAGTTAGAGCACTTGTCACTGGAGAACAGCACGGCAGGAGCTGAGATTACAGATGCCACCCCCAAGGGAGATGCATCCATAAAGTAGCTGATGGAACTGGAGGTGGAGGAGTCAGAGAGCTACACAAAGAAAGAAAAACACTGTCACAAGCCGGAAATCTTTTCTGTCTGCATGAGTAATTCTGGAGAAAGAACTTGAGAAAGCAGAAGGCATATAGAAAACCTCAGTCATCTGCACTCTGCCCAGCAGACTGGCAGTGGTATTCCTTGCCTCAGAAAAAGTGAACTTCGTTTGATTCTTTTCACCATTTTCATGAAAACTGATTTCCAATTCGGTGCGCTGCCCACCGTGCAGCGCTTGCTCTTGCCTCCCAGAGGTGGCTCTGGAGCAGGCCAGGAGGTGGCAGCAGATAAACAGAATCAGGTTGTAGGCAACCCCGGCTGGGAAAGAACAGAGGGAGTCACGGGCATCACTGCTCCTGCGCCAGGTTGTAGCCTTTACAGGAGTGAAGATGCACGCACATCTCCCTGTCTGCCATTTCTCCTTGAATAGTCTCTCCTTAGTGAAATTTGCCCCCTTCCTTTCTTATTCTTTCCTTCCTTCCTTCCTCCCACCTTTCTCAGGGCTTGGCCATTCTCTTTCTTGGCCTTGTTCAAGAACTGCTGAGAGGATCTTCCGTTTCCCAACTTGCTTATCAAAACCATCATTAGCAACTGTTCCAGCTAAACAGTTTAAAAAAATTATGGATGCCAGTGCTTGGGATTTTTGCTTAATTTGATTTAAGAACATTTAGTACAATGTAATTTAAAATACCCATCAGTTAAACCCAAAATAACTCTCTTCAAGAAAACATCCCTGAAAAGGGCTTCAACAATACAGTTAACAGAATTTAGTTCAAAAGGGCAGTGTGTGTGTGGCTCCCCCTATCAGGTCCCTTCTGCCATTTTCCTGTCTGTATAGTTTGTCTCTGGATGGTCACAGCGCACACCCCACCTATCTGCTCTCAGCACAAACACAGCTTCAGCCTCACACTGATTTTGCCGTTGCATGTCCCAGCTGCCAGGGTGCAGGGCTTTGCCTTCTCTGCAAAATGGTATGGATTCCAGGCGCCCTGGTTCAGTTACTTTGTGTAAGACACTGGCTGCATGTGCTAAGAGTGAGCTGGTGTGCAGGAGGAGGTGCAGCAGCTCCATGCTGGATACTGACTTTCCAAGTGAAATTAACCTGAGTCAAGGCAAGGCATTCATTTTGGCAGGGGCAGCTCATAGGAGGTCAAACCCACAGGGTTATTAGTCAACCCTGACCGTACCTGCCTGTCACGTGGGCAACTGCAGCTGCTCTGTCTTCCCCGGGGTTAGGCCATTACCAATGCACACATGCTTCCACACCTAGAAGACACCTTTCCCAGAGTGGAGGCACAGCCTTACTGCAGCTGAGCTTTGTGAGCACACAGCTGCTGCTGAAGCCGAACTTCCTTTTCCAGCTACAGCTGGTTGAGGATGGACACAAAAGCAGGCTCCTGACAGCAGAGTAAGTCATCAACCCTGAGATATTCAAGGAGACAATGACTGGCTGTTGATCTTACTACTCTTCAGCTGATCCCATCTCCTGTTTCATTTGGTTTTGTTTGTGGGGACTTATAAATCCTCTTGTCCATTTTACTGCTAATGTGGCATAAGAGAGTGCGATGCTCAGGCTCTTCACTCCAGGCTAGAAGACAGAACTGTCACTAACCTGCCCCATCCCTCTCAAAATGGAGAGTTAGAGACTGAAAGAAAAATTCATCTTGTGCTTCTCTATGGTCTTACCCAAGCGAAGAACACTGCCAAGCACAAGAACATGAGGTTTCAGGGAAGGAGAACTTCAGTCTGCCTCGTATCTGAGCAACATGGAAAGGATTGTGCAAAAATCCTGACTGCATTGCTTCCATTTTTACACATCTATTTCCAGAGTCTCTCCATTCCACTCAAAGCAATGCTCTAGCCAAGACCAACAGGCTTGGGAAAGCGTCTAGGGCCTGCCTGTGTGTCAACAGCCTCTTACATGCTATTTATATATGTTTATACATATTTAGAATCATAGAATAGTTAGGGTTGGAAAGGACCTCAAGATCATCTAGTTCCAACCCCCCTGCCATGGGCAAGGACACCTCACACTAAACCATCCCACACAAGGCCTCATCCAACCTGGCCTTGAACACTGCCAGGGATGGAGCACTCACAACCTCCCTGGGCAACCCATTCCAGTGTCTCACCACCCTAACAGGAAAGAATTTATAATTTTTTTATATATATATGTTGCTGGCAACAGGCCCAGACTGTACCTTTTTCTGAGACTCATGAGGAGTGTCAAGAGTGTCAGGAGTGTCTACAGGACCGATGCAGACGTCTTCAGCTTCAGAGTGGTTAAACTCACATGATGAAACACTGGCCGAGTCTGTGCTTTCACCAGAGCTCCCACCTGGGGTAGATTTGGGCTGCTCTTTGATGGGTGTGCTATGGGCAATCATCTCAGAGCCTAGAAACAGTCTGGTATAGAAAACAAAGCATAAAAGCCAGTAAGTGAAAGCATGACAGAGCTGGGCTAAGCAAAGCTGTCACTTGGTTCAAAAGTCCTATGTATTGTTTTGGTTTCCTACCTCCATTGTCCTGTTGTTTTCATTTCCTCTATGTTGTTTAGACAGTTTGTCAAGAGAGCTTGTTATACACTAACATAATACCTTCTTGACCTAGCACACCCACCAGCTGCAAGGCCAAAATCATAGCTAATGTCCCAGTGTCACAAACAAGGCTCCTCTTTGGACTGTTAGATTTTCAGACTCATTTGCTAGGAAATGATTGATGGTAAATCCGATGTGTTCACAAAACACGGGATGAGGGGCAAGTTCGAGGCATGGCAGCTGGCTCCACCTTATGCAGTCCTGCACTACTGTCACACCCTGACAGCAGGCCAGGACTGCGTACACAAGGCAGCTCAAGACCTACTCAGTCACCATGAGTGAGTGAAACAGTGCACTATCTTGGGTTCAGCAGCAGCAGTTGTTTTTCTCCTTCTTGGTAGCTGGTGCAGCGCTGTGTTTTGACTTTTGGCCTGGGAACAGCACTGATAATACCGATGTTTTTAGTTACCGCTCACATGTTTTAGTCTGACCAAGGACTTTGTGAGCCTCATGCTCTGCCAGGGAGGAGGGGAAGCCGGGAAGAAGCAGAGACAGGACACCTGACCCAAACTGACCAAAGAGGTATTCCATACCACAGCACGTCATGCCCAGGATGTAACCGGGAGTTACCCGGAAGGGCTGGGACTGCAGGGTTGGACGAGGTATGGGTCGGTGCTCGGCCGGGTGGGGTTGGGTGAGTTATCAGTTGACTGGTGCTGAGGTGTTGTATTCTCTTCCCTTGTTATTTCCTTTAGCATTATTATTACTCGTAGTAGCAGTAGTGTTTTGTGTTATACCTTAGTTACTAAACTGTTCTTATCTCAACCCGTGGGAGTTGCATTCTTTTCGATTCTCCTCTCTGTCCCTCCAGGAGCAGGGGGAGGGCAAGAAGGGGAGGAGTGAGTGAACGACTGCGTGATTTACGGCTGACTTTGTTTAAACCACGACATGCATGAAAGGTGATGCATGGCCATACACAAGGCAAAGGTTTCAAAAGGCAAATTCATCCCTGCTGCAAATTTTTCACTTAATAAAGGAGCCACAGCTACCAGTTTCTCTAAGAGTCTGAAGAAAGTGTAAATTACAGGCTTGCTCATTCTCTCTGAGACTCATTTCTAAATGCAGCTCAAATAAATTTAAAGGAGTGTCAAAGGAAACAAACTTGTATAATATGTTAAGTAGAGAAACAAGGTGAATTAGATGTTAGTTGGCATGCAGTTAATGGTTTAAGACAATTTAGAGAGGTGTCACTCGCTGTTCCTGGGATGAATTATACCAGCCTTTTCTACAGTATTGATTTGCATGAAAACACATTCAGCGTGCAGATGAAACAACTCTTTAGACAAAGACTGCACAGTGCAAACAAACACAGTACGGTAAATGACAACACAACACTGAAACACAATCAGAAACGAAAGAATAAAGCCTATGCTCTCCAGCAACACCTCCTGTGCACAGTTTAGGCACAGGCGAAGGGAGACCCAAATGACAGGCACCGTCATCTTCAAAGGTCACATCGTCCTATCACCAACTCAGACTGACTCATTGAAACACTTTCTGAACAGCTTCCTGGATTTTTTTTGTGTATCAGAACTCAAAACTCTAGATTGAAAACATCTATTCTTCTTTCAGACCCTAACCTGCAGTAGCACTGATATGAAGTGAACTGCAACTGACTGTTCTGAGGAAACTATGTACAAGAGTCAAGCAGGAAAGGACAGTTAAGAGATGGTAGTGCAGTCAACTTCATCGTTTTCCCCCTCATCTTGATTATGCCGCTGATATACGGGAGTCCCTTCATATGTCCTCTCACATCAAGTTCAAATTTCTCACCCTGAAGATATTTTTACGTCAGTCCTTGGTCTTTGCTTTCACTCCCTGCAGCTTTCCCTGAATTCTTGCTAGTCTATTGTTTCCCATGTCTGTTGAGCTGTATGCCCCCATTCTCCACCCATCTTCTGTTTGAATCTCTGTGGTATAAGACAAAATCGGACCACATTCCCATGGTTTTTTTTTCCTTCTTTAATTTAAAGGTAGTTAGGCAGATTGTTTCCCTTATCAAATGCCTTTTTGATAACTTCAGTTTTCATATTAAAACCCTGCAAGGAATTTTTTGCATGTGTATAGCAAACTAGACTAATAATAGGCCAGACTTCATTCTCCTTTACTTTGTTTTGCTACTGCATTCAGGGAAGTTATTACACAATACATATTGAATTTATAAACTAGCACTAAAATTGTTCCTTTTTCTGACAGCTTAGAAAGGCTTGCTTGTTTCTAATCTCTTTTGTCATTAATAATCCTCATGATTACTTATAACAGTAGACAGAGAGAGCTTCAGAAGTTTGCATTTCTAGCTGATGGTGTCTTCTTGAAGCAATTCAGTGCTCTGGATCCCCAGCCAGGTTTTTCAGCTGGTGAAATGAGTACTACTTGTGTTAATATAAGCCTGAATAGATCAAATACCAAATGCCCTTTCCTCCGTTATACTCACAGGCTGAACCTCTTCACCATGCTTTTCCGAGATTTTGGTGATGTGGTGCTGGTGTCAGCAGCTGCTTCAACCTCACGTGAAAGGTCGTAACTGCAGAACAGAAGCCACTGAGTTAATTTTTACAGGCAAGACTATTAGTCAGAGATCTCAAAGTAGCAATATTCAAGAAATTTGAGAAACCTTCAGGTATTCCTACTTCACAGGCTGCAATTCCACAGAGAGGAACATAGCTGTGTGTTCATTTTACCACAGTGAAGGGGATATTTCACTTCTTTAGAATAGTTTTAACAACTAGTGCATTTTTTGGATTATGTTCATCATGGATAAGCTGACATAGTTTTTTAGTATGATTCAGTACAATGCAGCATGTATCTGCGTTTACACTCTTAGTGCAGCAGAGGGGTATTCATCTACATAATGGAGATATTAAAATGCATAAGTAAATTGTCTCAGATTGGCCTAGCAGCACGTGCAGGACCATAGAATTCAGCAGGGCTGCAAAACCCACCCCAAATGCCTGGGGAGACATTTATCTGGCAAGCATTCAGTGAGCTCTGCGTGGCTGTGGCTACCTGCTGCCTGCATCCACCAGCTGAAGGCTCAGTGACTGCATCTTGACATCTCCCAGGATCAACGTCTGAGCACACGTCTGGGCATACAGACAGCCTAGACCCAACAGACTATCATACTTCAAAGTCAGGTCTGATATCCGATTTCAAAACTAAACCCTGCTAAGTGTTCAACTGGTTTTCTACAGCTGCTTAGCAGAAAGCAGATGTATTTTCACTCTCCCAGAGCAGCAGTATATACAAGCCCCTTTAGGAGGATAACTAAAGGCTGACATAACCTATTTGCAGGTGGGTGCGGAGTAAGAAAAGCCTGCTTCGCCAGCAGGACTTAACCTACCTCTCCTTGTCAGTTAAATGCTGCTGTCTTCTGAACCACTGGATGAATTTTTGGTCTGGTGCCATGCAATAGCTGTTACATGCTGATTGTAGGAGCTTTATTTGGGCAATTACTTCAAATTCCTAAGAAAATACATAATCAAAAATAAATTCTAAGTAGAAAACAAGATAAAGCAAAATTCATTCATATAATAAACATACAGACCAAAAGCGCCAGG
Organism: Lathamus discolor; assembly: GCF_037157495.1. Classification (NCBI taxonomy): domain Eukaryota; kingdom Metazoa; phylum Chordata; class Aves; order Psittaciformes; family Psittacidae; genus Lathamus; species Lathamus discolor. The sequence goes on along the minus strand of NC_088886.1, from coordinate 24,990,842 downwards.
ACAAATTTAGTTTGACCTGAAGTTCAGTTTCAGATGAGTGACAATTTCAAGAACCAGTTTTTCAAACAGTGAAGTCCTTTCTTAAGTACCAACTGAAGTGTAATGCTGGTGCAAACCCACCAAACAGCAGCACTGCTGGTTGTTCCTCTAGGAACAAGAGTAGCAAAGGTCATAAAACCTTCAGCCTAACCTACCCTCTCACCCCTGTGCTAGCCAGACCAGCTCTGAGAGAAGAATCATATTCTGAACTTAAGTGGTTCTCAGGCACCAAGCAAGGGTAATAATTAGGGGTGCCTGGGATGAAAGCAGAATCTGATCCTCCTCAACTTTGCACGTTGTGCGCTCAAACTTGCACCAGAGGAACGTAAAATGCCACCCTTAATACAGGTGACTAGAATGTGCATACACACTTTGCCAAAATAATCCTTAAAACTGCCTTGTGTTAGAGGAGGCTATAGAATCAGGATGTAGGTACGGAGCTGAGTATTCATCATGGTTCAGAGGGAAGCTTTGGCACTGGTTTGTATGAAGCTGGACTGATGGCCGTGGAGAAGCACCTGTATTGCATTATTAGCATCCTGAGCTATTTAGCTGTACATACAAGGCAAGTCCAAGAAGTGGCCTGTAGAACTGAAGCAGTTAAGGGAAGGAAATGGCTCCATCACAGCCAAATCCAAGTCTCCTTTCAGACCCCAGAAGGGAGATTTGGCGGGACTTACTTTAGACAAATGCAGCCTTAGTACCTTTACTCCTACATAGCATTATCTATCTGACCAACAAGGATCAGGCTGAAAGGAAAGACAGCATTTATTTCTCAGTCCTATGTACCTAGTTCATTCTCTGCAGCCTTTTACCTACAAATAGTTAACTGCAGCAGAAGGAAGATATTTACAAACTGTATCTTCTGGAATGCAAAGTTCTCATGCCACCAGGTCTTATTCAACGCATAGTCTTATGCCACAGATGTAAATCCCATGGAAGTAAGTGGCTTGAGCTCCTCTTCCCCTGTTGCTCACATCTAAAAAATAGGTTCTCTTCCTGCACCATCCCCACACACAGAGTTTGGCAGAGGCTCACAGCATTTCTAGGATCGATTCTTTTCTCATGAACTTGAATAAAATTAACAGCTGTTGTATATGCCTGAGCAAAGACAAACGGCCTCACTCTAGAAGAGGCCTCACTAAACTTAAAATCACAGAATGTTCAGCTTACCCTTCGTCTCTTCTCAAAATTTATCAGGCCACCCTGTTAGGAGGAAAGAGAAGGGATCAGAGTAGAAGAGCACATGCTCAGTTGAATTTCATCACAAACAGGAAGAAGTAGCAAAGTTTATGTAAAGCACAGACCTGCCCTGAGTAAGCACCTTCAAAAAATAGCTGTTTTCAGATCTGGTATAAACCACAACACTCATCTGAGTCTCCAAAGGATATCTGTCCTCATGGCCTAAATGGCAGTCTGCCCAAAAGGAAAAGCACAAGAGTGCTCCTAGAAGCTGTATTGAGATCAGGTCTGAAGAACACTAGCAGGATTTTGAATGCAAGAAACAAACTTGGCTTTTGGCTGGGCTTTCAGTTTAGCAGTGTTCCTCAGTGAGTTCACCAACTGAACACAAAGCATGGACAGAAGGGAACTGCCAAGAGTGACAAGTCTGAGTCAATACTGAAGCACTTCACTGATCGGTCTGAAGAGCTGAATTTGTCATTCTGTGTATTTTACCAGTTATTCACAGAAATCATTATACCTAAAATGTTTTCAGAAAATAAAACAGAAAAATGGAAAACCTACCATCTTCATCCTTTCTAACCTAGGAAACCAAGACAAAATACAATGCTAAGCTTTTCATTTGAGATACCTGCACTCAAGATTCTTGTTGCTAATAAAGCTGCATACTCCTTCCCAGTAGAAGATAGGGGAACAGACACACACAGTGGTGGGAAGGCAGGGAGGATTCAAAAAATCACGCCAAATTACCTCAACATAGTCCGGAAGGGCTGTGTCAAGCATGATGAGATCAGTGAGGAAGGTCCCAAGGTAAGGAACCGTGCCTTGCATTACTCCCTGCAAATGATCAGAGCAAAGCTGGATTGACTGACAAGTGGTAATAATTAAAATGCTAGAATGCTCCTGTATAAAAAAATGAAGTACAAGTACTCTGCTTAAACAGTGGTCTTACAAATTATGTTTTCTTTCATTACATGTATTCCTCAGTATCTAATCCAGAATTTATAGAATCGTAGAACAGTTAGTGTTGGAAAGAACCTTAAGATCACCTGGTTCCAACCCCCCTGCCATGGGCAGGGACAACTCACACGAAACCATCTCACCCAAGGCTCTGTCCAGCCTGGCCTTGAACACTGCCAGGGATGGAGCACTCACAACTTCCTTGGGCAACCAGTTCCTGTGAATCACCACCCTTACAGTAAAGAACTTCTTCCTTATATCCAACCTAAACTTCCCCTGTTTAAGTTTCAACCCATTACCCCTTGTCCTATCACTACAATCCCTGATGAAGAGTCCCTCCCCAGCATCCCTATAGGACCCCTTCAGATAGTGGAAGGCTCCTATGAGGTCTCTACGCAGCCTTCTCTTCTCCAGCCTGAACAGACCCAACTTGCTCAGCCTGTCTTCATATGGGAGGTGCTCCAGTCCCCTGATCATCTTTGTGGCCTCCTCTGGACTTGTTCCAACAGTTCCATGTCCTTTTTGTGTTCAGGACACCAGAACTCTACACAGACCTCACGAGAGCAGAGTAGAGGGGCAGGATCACTTCCTTCAACCTGCTGGTCACGCTCCTTTTGATGCAGCCCAGAATACGGTTGACTTTCTGGGCTGCAAGAACACACTGCCAGCTCATGTTCATTTTCTCATCGACCAGCACCCCCAAGTCCTTCTCTGCAGGGCCGCTCTGAATCTCTTCTTTGCCCAACCTGTAGCTGTGCCTGGGATTGCTCCGACCCAGGTGTAGGACCTTGCACTTGTCATGGTTGAACTTCATAAGGTTGGCATCAGAACACCTCACAAGCGTGTCGAGGTCCCTCTGGATGGCATCCCTTCCCTCCAGCATATCAACCAAACCACACAGCTTGGTGTCATCAGCAAACTTGCTGAGGGCGCACTCAATCCCACTGTCCATGTCTGCGACAAAGATGTTAAGCAAGACCGGTCCCAACACTGATCCCTGAGCGACACCACTCGTTACCGGTCTCCAGCCAGACATTGAGCCATTGACCACAACTGTTTGTGTGCGGCCAGCCAGCCAGTTCTTTATCCACCGGGTGGTCCATCCATCAAACTGATATCTCTCCAATTTAGAGAGAAGGATGTCGTGTGGGACAGTGTCAAACGCTTTGCACAAGTCCAGGTAGATGACATCAACTGCTCTACCCCTGTCCATCAGTTCTGTAGCGCCATCATAAAAGGCCACCAAATTGGTCAGGCAGGATTTCCCCTTAGTGAGGCCATGCTGGCTGTCACCAAGCACCTTGTTGTTTTTCATGTGCCTTAGAATGCCTTCCAGGAGAATGTGCTCCAAGATTTTGCCAGGCACAGAGGTGAGACTGACTGGTCTGTAATTCCTCGGGTCATCCATTTTCCCCTTCTTGATAATAGGGGTTATATTTCCCTTTTTCCAGTCGTTGGGAACTTCACCTGACTGCCATGATTTTTCAGATATAATGGCCAGTGCCTTAGCAACTTCATTTGCCAGCTCCTTCTGGGCCTGCAAATGGATTTCATCAGGTCCCATGGACTTGTGCATGTTCAGGTTCCTAAGATGGTCTTGATGACTCTCCTACAGTGGGCCCAAGGTCTTCATTCTCACAGTCCCTGTGTCTGCCTCCCAGGACTTGGGTGGTGCAGTCAGAGCCTTTGCCAGTGAAGACCGAGACAAAGTCATTCAGAACCTCAGCCTTCTCCAAATCCAGGGCAGCCAGTTCTCCTGATAGCTTCCTCAGGGGGGCTGTGTTGTCCCTAGCCTTTTTTTTGTTTGCTACGTACCTGCAGAATCCCTTCCTGTTATTCTTAACATCCCTGGCCAAGTTTAATTCTAACTGGGCCTTAGCCTTCCTAACCTGGTCCCTAGCTTCCCGGACAACATCCCTGTATTCTTCCCAGGCCGCCTGTCCTTGCTTCCACCTTTGATAAGCCTCTTTTTTCCTTTGAATTTTCCTCAGCAGCCTCTTATCCATCCAAGGAGGTCTCCTGGCCCTCCTGCTGCACTTCCTTCTAGTCGGGATGCAGCACTCCTGAGCTTGTAGCAGGTGATCCTTGAATATCAACCAACAGTCTTGGGCCCCCCTGCCCTCTAGGGCTATATCCCATGGAACCTTACTAAGCAGGTTCCTGAAGAGGCCAAAGTTTGCTCTCCTGAAGTCCAAGGCAGTGAGCTTGCTGCACACTCTTCTCACTGTCCTGAGGACCTCTTCAATCTTAGCATTTAAGTCAAATCCTAAGGAGCCCAGGATCTTCTTACAAATACTGCCATGTGATTTTATAATTACAGCATTGCCACCATACACTGATTTCTAACAGTGGGTCACCAGGGAAATTTGCTTGTGGAAGAAGCGTAGAGCACCAGGGAGAGGGTCTCTTGGTTGCCTACTACAACAGAAAGAGCTGAGGAATGGTCCTAGCTAGCCCATGTAAGCAGTTTCTCCGCTTCATTCCAGTGGGTATTTACTTAATGATGTTACACCATGTGACAGTCAAGACAAATCAAGTCACCGTTTTTCTTCCTCCAAGAAATGACCGTCTTCCCCAGCCACTCACTGCATTTTAATTACTTAAATTTTGGACTTTCTGGGCTGCTGTTCAGGCTGTTTCTAAACTTGTGAACAAAATGCTTGTCTGCACCATCCAACACGATCCATATTTTTTTCCAAACAAATAGACAGAATATCATATTCAGCACTTTTGCCTCCAGAAGCATCCCAGATTTCTCTCCCCCTGTCCTTTTAAATCTTTGCCAACTTTGAGACGAAAGCCATTTTCACCAGACTGGAAACCAGGTATGTTTTACAAAACAATCTCTGTAAAAGTCTGTGCAATTTTGAAGCTAGTATGGCAGAAGATTCATTAGCTTGTTTAAAAGTGAAAAGCTTTCTGTTCTGGCCACAGCTGATTTTCTTTATCACAAGAATTTCAGTATTTACATTATGTATTTTACTGCATGGCTTTCATCGTGTTTCTCTCTAAGGGTTAACAAGAACAGTTAATGGAATTCTTTCTTGTACGATAGAAACAAGAGAGTTGAAACTTAGGAACTCATGTTTATATTCATCAATCATTTGTTACTTTTTTTTATATGACACGCTTAGTAAATCTCAAAACTTGAAACTAAGGCCAAACTCCTGGCTCAGTGTCCATCCCAAAGAACAGGCTGGGATGTTAAGCATTTTCAAGTGTGAACGGGAAAAGCAAGTCCATATACCCACTTAACTCTTGCAGGGGAAGACTGGCACCAGGGAACATAAAGTGGCCCCTGCATACATCCACCAAATCCTGCAATCTTTGAGCATTCCCAGCATCAGATCACTGAATGCATTGGCAATGCTGATGCTTTGCATATCCATTTCCTCCAGCATTTCAGTACACAGGCGGGTGATCACAGAATCACAGAATCACAGAATCCAAGGGTTGGAAGGGACCTAAAAAGATCATCTAGTCCAACCCCCCTGCAAGAGCAGGGTAACCTACAGTACATCACACAGGAACTTGTCCAGGCGGGCCTTGAATATCTCCAGTGTAGGAGACTCCACAACCCCCCTGGGCAACCTGTTCCAGTGCTCTGTCACTCTTACAGTAAAGAAGTTCTTCCTGATGTTAACGTGGAACTTCCTATGTTCCAGTTTACACCCATTGCCCCTTGTCCTATCACTGGATATCACTGAAAAAAGCCTAGCTCCATCATCCTGACACCTACCCTTCACATATTTGTAAACATATGGGTGATGCTGAAGTAAAAGGACAGCTGGGTTGCACTAAAAGCCATTCCTGTCACAGCTTGACAGGTCAGCTTAGGCCCCAACAGCTTGAGCTGGGTGCAGCATGAATCCCACTTTGTAATTGTTTGTATATCCAGAAAAATGGATGCATGTGTGGGATCATCTCTTTTTCTCTCTCTGCACGTTACATGTACGCACACATAGTATTACCTGCTTACTACGATCCACAGCATGAAGGCAGTACGGCTTCTGGCATATATGTACAGGGACAAACAATTTGACTGCATACTCAGTCTAAACATTTTGGTTCACTTGCTTTGTATCAGCTAATCAGTAGCATTGATATGATTGTTTTTCTTGACAGGAGGCACGTTCATGAGTATTAAGTATAGATCATTCACTTTGTTAAATACTTTTCTAGGTTTTGCTGCTTCTATAATTCACCAATTAGGGTTAATCATGTTACCAGGTCAAAAAGGACCCCAAACACACCATATCTTTTTGAAGTTGCAGTCGCCTCTGTGTCCTTTTCTGATTTTCTTTCACACTGCTGTCCAGATTCGCAAATTTGGATGTTCCTTCCTGTGAGTTAAAAGGGAATTAAAGGCAATTAACGGAGTAGCTAAGCGGTAAGCTGGCAACTACGTTTGTGTAAAACAATTGCAAATACATTTAACCAGGCAAGCCAGGCCAGCAAAAACATTTGCTGTCCAGCTAAACGTGTGTATGTGCGCTAATTTTCTGGGGCTCATACACTGATTGGGAATTTTGGACAAAATCCCACAGGATGACTATAAGGGAATCTTTTGCAAAATGGCTCTACTCAGGCCAAAGCTAAGTGCTGTTGAAAATCTCCCAAGAGCTCAAATCAGAGCAGCTTACATATACTTCAGGTGTCTAGACGCTTTTCTGAACTCTATCCTGAAACTCCTGACCCCAGAACTTTGGTTGAATTTCCTAATCAGGAGTACTACAAGTAAACATCTCTATCGTATGTAAGGCTTTGTTGTTTTTCTTATGCCCTGACATAGAGATCTGGCAACTACCCTCTGTGGCTTATTTACTAATCCAGAAACACACAGGAAATTAAAGTAATAGGTTTTTATCTCCGCAATATAAGCTTTCTTATGAATGTATGAGGTATTTCACAATAGACCTGTAGCCTTTATTTCCTTGGATCCATAAGGGGTGCTGGGAGTTACTGTTATTTTTTTCCAGTGGTAAGTTAGATAGGGCATGAATCATTATCAGTGTCTTTTAAGAGGCACAAAACAACAGTCTGCACTTGTAAAGAGACTCTCATTACAATGCTTAGTTCTCTCAGTCAGTTACTGAACAGATCACTCAAACTGTATTTCCTTCCTTGGCTAAAAAACAGGAGCAAGTGAACAAGAAGTGTTGTTTCAGTATCTTCAGGATACTTAAAAGGTAAACTCAAGATTCTCTAGCAGCAGCCGGCAGGCAGGCGCAGAAGCTAAAACTGCAGCCTGCAGCAGAGCTGTTGTCTGGGGAGAACACAGTGCTCTCTCTCCATGCCAGCCGACCTGTCTCATGGCATTTTGTCTGCTCTTCATTTAAATTGGAGGATGGATAGGCAAGGTCAAACAAAGCTTCCCTAGAGAGATTATTTATAGTAAAATGAAACAAAGGCTTTAAGGATTCAGTGGACGTGAACACTCCAGTCGTTACAAAGCGGTCCAAGACAAGGAGTAGGAGAGAGGTTCTAGCTATTCCGTGGAATTTTTCTCCTCTCACTACTTTCAAAATATCTCACCTGCTTTAAAACTTAGTGACAGAGGTGGATAATTCATGGTAAACAAAGCAGATTGACAGGTTTGAATGTGCTCACCCATCCTTCCTGAGCAAAACACAGCGTTTCAGATACCAAGGCAAGGGGGTAAGGTACAAATGTCAGATTGACTGGATACAACTGCCAAAAAGTAAACTGATCAGCCAGGTTCTGGAAACATTTTTATGCAAACAGAAAATACTGCTGCAAGCATTCCTTAGTTTTCTACAGAATATAAACTTTCCCTGCTGTTCTTCCTCCCTCCTTTCAAGCTCCTGAACTTGGGATTCACCCAGGAGAGCATACAAGTCAAACTTCCAGAGAGAGCCTGCTTTGCTGTCCATCTGGCCACACACAACAGCAGGAAGCCTGTTCCTTCAAAATTCCCTGTCCCGTTTTCTGGGTCCGAGAAAGCTACAGGATAGATGGATAAACATCTTGCTTTCATTCCTCGGCTGAAGCTGAGGGGCAGTGCTCCAGTGAAGTCAAAAGTACCACAGTGGTGCAGCCCAGTTGAGATTCTCATCTGGAGCCGCACTGCACTCACCAGGGCAAACCTGAGCCTTTCCAGGTCTGCTAAGAGGTACACAAGCGAGAGGCTTATCTCTCTAGACAGAGCAGCATAAAGCCAAAGCGTGAACCTGTAACCCGCTTCAGCAAAACTATACCACACAGCACCTCTTCACTCTGGTTGTGGCTCCAGTGCTGTCACAGGTGCAGTACAGCACATAGAGCTATTCTGGAGCTAGACTTCACCATGCCCAAAGGAGCCTTACCAAACTACAGCAGTGTGACATTCAACTTGAAGGGCTCCAAGCGATCCTGACCTGCTGTCTTGTGAACAAGTCCCCACTGAATCTGTGCTGCTGCAGCCTGCTGCTTGTGGGTATCCAAGCTCAACAGGGTAATGCTAGTGTAGGTTTTTTTCAGGAACAATGAAATCACCTCTGAGCCCAACAGAAAAGCACACGTTTCATGGACCTGTCTCCCCTGAAGCACCACATACAGCAGCTCAGGGAGAGACGAGCCTTGGCAGCTGGTTAGAAAAAACATTAACCTCAGCTTTAACTGAGCTCACAAGCCTTGCAACTCAGCTAATTCTCACCTTCATCAGTAGTTCCCTGCTTGTCAGATAATTGTCATGGTCTGAGAAGATATCACCCAGCTCTTCAAACATCAGCATTATGTCCCTGTACAGGAAAAAAGTAAAGTTTGAGTCATTAGTAAGCACTCTAAATAGATCAGATCACTGTTTTTTTCTCACAAATCATTTACAGTTGGGCATATAAAAAGATTAACACAACCAAACTGCATCCAGTGAGATGCTGCACAACTCCTATGAACCTTCCTAGTGCTCCCAATAAAGTAGATCTTATTTGACAGCATCACTTAGAAATACCATATACATGCAGACCCTGAGCAGGGTTTTTAATTACACTGCAGACTATGAGGTTGTTGCAAGAAAGGATGTAAACGGATACAAGGGACAGAAAAACAGCTGTCTGAGGTATCCTACATACTTCGGTTTTGCCCTATTCCATGCACTCCATAAAGCTAGAAGCATTTTAATTGAACGAGTCCCTTTCTATTGTCCAACATTATGTTTACAAGATGGCAATATTTTGACCAGGAACAGCAACGCAGGGCAATGGAAAAAAAGATCCACCTCTCTAGGAGAAATGCAGAACTCTGCTGCCTGGCAGTGACATCTTCCTTTGTTTATCAAAGGCAAAGAAAAGAAATCTATTCCTCCCAAACTGAATGACCAGAACACCATCTTTCCTACAAGGAGATTTCTGGTGTCTCTTTGGCATGCAGTAAATATGCCAGGTATTCCCATGTATGAAGTATTGTCTTTAATACAGGTTTGGATTTTGTTGTTTAGGGATATATTTAAGGACACGTCAGGACCAGGAGAGGATTAGTGAGGGCTGTAGCAACCTGGACCTCCTCCAACTTCATGGGAGAGAAGATAACAGACAAGTATCATGGGGCTCTTTTGCTGACTGTCTGAGAGCAGTGTGTATGCTCTGGTCAAGTAGCTGGTAGCACAGCTTTTTGGAAGAGGTTGTGGAAGATCCAGTAAGATATAAAGGACAGAACAGACCCAGTATCCCCAAGAGCAAGCTGTCCCCTCAATATGTAAGAGAGCTCACAGCAACCAGACCCAAAAAAGGGGTCTGAGCCTCGCAGGAGTGAGAAGTTCTAACAGAACAGATGTCCACAAAGGAGCAGAATAGGAACAAGATGAAAAGAAAGAACAATGAGCTTTTTGCCTCTGTTTGGGACTGGCCATAGGAGCAGAGCGAGAGGCTTACTTTGGAACGCATGCCCAGGTCTTCTTCAGCCGATAGATGGAGTTGGACTGCAGTGCTGAAATGATGGCCCTTAAGGAGGAAAAATTCTTCAGGATCCTACATTCCTGTGAAAGAAGCCATTAGAAACATGGGAGCATTAAATTTCAGCATTACAAATACATTTATGCTCTTCTGTTTGACTGGTGTCATGCTTGCTACACGTTCTCACATCTAAGCAGGCAGCAGTGCAAATATTTGGCATCAAAAATATCACTCCCTCCTCCAGCCACAAAATACTTTCAGGCCTTGGTACTTTAATAGTGTTTTCCTCACTTGCATATACTTATGGTGATATTTTAGTGCTACAGCTTTCAGTGCTCCTAGTAACAATAAAAGGGGAACCCAGTCCATGAAGCAGAGCCAAAAAGCACAGATGTTCACCTCTTAGAAAGCTCTTTAGAGTTACCAATCCCTTTTACCCTTTAGGGGAAGAAGCAGGCTTTGCCTCTTCATATGTGGTATTTAGAATATTACCCTCAATCATCCACCTGTCAGTTATAAATAAAGACATGCACAGGAATAGCCTGTTATTCAAGTACATACGCAAGTAAAGAGAAAAACCTTTCCAGCCTCTCCAGAGTTGCAATCAAATGCTAGCTGAGAGGCTGGTTCATTGACAACTCTTATGCAGCTTCTCTGTGGCAAAAGCTTTGATGGAAAAGGATACTGAAAAGCTTAATTCTTAACACCCTAGCAGATTCCTGGTAAAGCAGATGGAAGCAAGGGGAAGGGAGAAAGTCTGGCCTTGGACTTTTCAAGGCAATCTACTGGTGCCTTCCTGGCAATCTGTTGGTGACCCATGAACTAGAGCACGGGCACCAATGACTTAAGGAACTCTTGCAAATACAAGCTCTCACAAACACTGTGCATGCACATTAAGTAGACAGAACACCTGCCAATTTGACTGTTGCATGTAGATGAGAACGTACTCAAACTACAATTCTTGCTTCTGCAAATTTTTATGGGGTTGATTATAACACAGATAATGCTGATTATGTAAAGGATCCTTACAGTGAAAATTGACATGATTTGTTTCCTTCATTGGACCGAACAAATGTAAAACAACCTTAGCATAAACAAAAGTCAGACCTTACTATATCAGCAACTCTGTTCATGAGTTGCATTTAGACTGACTGAACAATTAAGACATGTACATTTACTCCCATTTATTTACCTAAGGGAAAGAAAAGAAAAAAGTATTTCTGCAACTTAGAAGGCCACATTTATAGTGTGGCTTAAGAAGACTGACTGGGCAGACAGCACTTGAGGTAGGTATGCAATTTGGCTACATAAAGGCCAAGTTCAAGATCATGAGGTAGGACGCACATGGTCTGAAAGCTATTCTTGCATGGACTGGTGACAAAGAAGCAACATAACAGTTCTTCCTCAGAGATTGACACATTTAAGAATGAGCTCCTTTTTTTATGTTCAACTTGAAATTCAGGCTGGAAAGAACACGAACCGGCACAAATTTTCAGCATTTCTTTTATTCCAAATACAAGAGGAGTATGGACTGGAAGATCCAATTTGGAATCATCTCGACTTAGCTGCCTATTCCATAATTTAAAACACATTAGGAATTCAATATTGGATTTTGTGTTCTCAGTAATTTAACTGATTGCAGACTAAACTTCAGCAAGCTTTCATCTGTATAGAAGAAGTATTTTTAAGACCGGTTTGAATAATTGTTTCATGCTGTGCCTTTCACAAGAGCAATACCAGAAAGAATCCTGTGCAGAAGCAACTTTGATTTAAAAAAATGAAGCATAACAAGATCCTAATTATTTCACTTATTTTTAAAGAAAATATTGTGTGAGTGAGATCGGCTGCTTCTGCTCAGGAAGCTTATATCTGAGTAGACTGGAGAGGTCTGGAGGGCTGGCAGTTAGAGAAATTACTCAGTTTATCTTGTAAACCAAGAAACTGGATCCAAAAGTCACTAACAGGAACAAATGTGGAACTCCATGCTGCTAAGTTACAGTTAGTTGTGTAACTGCACACTAATGAGTGGCTTATTTTCTAATTCAGGCTTCTAACTATTCAAAATACTAATTTGCATGCAAAAAGCAAGCAAGTTGCTTCAGAAGTGGGCAGCTAAGTATAGATGTTATATATAACCAGCTGTTCTATATACACAGTTATTTTGTAGAGCATGCACATGCATTTTCATGTGCTTGGCTAAGACTGGCGTATTTCACTATGTGCATGAATTAAGTAAAGGGAGAAGTACTGCATCAGTAGAGGTGGAGAACAAAGTTCACCATCCACAGAACACATATGATGAGAGTGATGCCTCTCCTGGCTCCCCCAGGCCTCCCTGCTGCCCCGTGATGAGCAGAAGGCTGCTTCGTACTCACCTGCCCAGGCTGTGGCCCAGGCTGCCCATAAAGCCTGCTTTAGCTATTATCATCTGCGGTTTAAAGATCTGCACACAGAAAACCAGAATCAAACTTCATAATCCATTCACGTGGCTTATAAAGCAGCCATCAGATGATAACGTAAGTTGGTGTAAGTGCCAAAAGAGGTGAAAGTCTATTTCCCCATACCAGTTTCCTCAACCATGCAGTTGCCAGAGCTTAGGTGCCAGGACTAATAATACTCTGGAAGCATAGAAGTGCATTGTCAATGTTGGAAAACCTCTGTTTGCCTTGAGCTTTTTATGACTGCTTATTTTGTATAGCTCAGAAAGAATCCATGTGATTCTTAAAATAAAAGTCAATACGTATTCATATGAAAGTGCTTTAAATGTTCTCTTCAAAAAGAGAGATTGAGCGTACTGCCAGCTTCCCAGCGCTCTGAGGGGAGTTAAAAAGGTTACAGTAAGATATTAAAGACAAAATCTAAGCAAACCAGAGTTATGTAAAAAAAGGCACACAAAACCCTTTCACGCAAAGATTAACAAACACACAATTTCCTACAAGATCCTCTCCTAGATACTACTCTGCTATGGCAGAGAGAGGACAGGGAAACACTTTGAGACAGCCAAAATGGCTTCATCAAGCGCAAGTCCTGCCTGAACAATCTAGTGGCCTTCAGTGGACAAGGGAAGAGCTACTGATGTCATATCTGGACTTCTGTAAGGCCTATGACATGGCCCCCTACATATATCTGATGTATCTCCCACCATGTCTGATTTCAGCCCATGTGGTGTTCACAGATGCAGGGGAGGGAGCATGATGCTCATTGACTAACTATGAATGGCCAGAGGCGGGTAAGCGCAAAGCTTATTCCGAATCTGGCCACTGCCTGCACCACTGCCAGTCCTAATCCATTCTTGTTAAAACTTTCTTCTGAAAGCAAGTCTAACCTTTGGATGATATCAACCATCCCTTAATTGCTTTCACTGATACGAGCAGTATTTTCTTCCTAGGGAAGTGAACTGGTTGAATTCATACTTATCTTACCATAAATGTTACATTATCAAGTACATAGCACTTCCCATGTGCAAGACACAGTATCTGACACCCTTCAAGTAGCACTGCCAACACTGTCAAGATACAAGCAACAGCCCTCTTCCCAGGATGGGGAAGGAACTAAGGAGAGGAGGGCAATACTTCATCTGCTATTACAAAGAAAGTCAGTCAAAACCATAAAGAATTAGAGCCAAGATGTTCACTGGCCTGGGGCCAATGCATACAACCTCCTTCTCCCCTTCCAACTGCCTCAATCCAAGGCACCCAGCACAAGAAACATTAAACAGCCTAGAACAAATGCCTTACATGTGCAATACGAATCCACTTCTCCATGATCTTGGCTCTTTGCTGTGTTTTGAGTTCCTTGCTATTCAGGATAGTGCTGACAACACAGTTGGTAACTGCATTGAACTGAGAGATAGTAGCTCTGATGGTAGGTGCCACGTGCTTGTTTTCTTCCTTATCCCTTTGAGACCAGATGCATCCCAAGCAGTGGTGGGGCACAACTTTCTTGAAGAGTTCCTAGAATGAAATAGAGGTGCCTAAGTCAGCATGATTCTCAAAGATCTCTACTGTCCACAAGAAGAAATGAGTGCTTACAGTACATACTGGATATAAATCTAATATGGTATTAAAGAGTAAATAGTTGTTTTCACTTAGTTTAAAATACATACTTTGGCATATTCTTTATAGGCTTGATGCCCTAACTGTCAGCTAAATAGTCCTGGGAAAAGAAGAGACACCCTTATATCAGCTGCACAACCAAAGGGGAAAATTTTTTACAGGATGATAATTTGAAGGAGTTTGATACAAACCAAATCAGAGCACTACAGTTGAGAGCACCTATACGTCTTCAGGCCAGGCAGCAATATAGCCAAAATGTGCTATTTCTCAGGTGCCAAATATTAAACTTTGCAAAAAAGGCTGTACAGTGTAATTTCACACTTAAAAACCCCCAAAACACCAAAACCAAACAACAACAACAAAAACAACAACAAAACCAAACAAAACAGCAACAACAAAAACCCAAAGGACTAAAAGAAAGAGCTCAATGAAGAAAGCAAGTTTGGATAACCAAGCCAGAGGTGTGTTCTGTGTCCCAACAATAGACCTGTTCTGGAACACTATTCTTACACTGATGCAAAACTTAAAATTAAATAAATAAATAAACAAAATTTAGAAGCCCAGCCCTATTTCCACTAGCATTTCAAGTAGTACATATGCTCTACATACTGCATCCATGTATGTCAACTGCTCCGCCACAAGGTGTTCTTGGAAAGAAGAGAATTCTTCTGGACTGCAGATCTCCAGTTCTTCTTCATCACACTGGTTACTGGGGGAAGTGTTATGGAACTCATCTGTCCAGGATGGAAAACATGACTTGGTAAATTTATACAGCAAACAGTGAATTAAAGCAGGTGTTTGTTTAAGACATCACTGTACATATTATAGCAGAACACCCAAGTGGTCCAGGCTGATGCAAATGCCTCACTGTGCTGCATAGTTTAGTGGGAAAGATGACGACCCTAAGATTGAACTAGCAAAGAAAAGCTGGAAGATAAAGAAACACAGTTAGAAAGAATTCAGGTATTTAGAGTCTCTTAGCAGAGAAGTGGCTTTGCCCATTTGTTAAACATTCCTCCAAAAGAAAAACATCATCACCACCACCCCAATTCCTTATTAACATTGCAGAATTTTGTTAATCTACTTTTCAATATTTATGTCTTATAATCGAAAAAATACATCAATAATAAAACTGTAAACGGAGGAGTATGCAATTATATCCCCAAAAATATTGCACTAAGAATGCTCTTATATCCAGATTTCATCTCCTGTGTGTGGAAATAAAAGGAGATACCAGATTTCTTAGAGCCATTTGTGGCTACATGGACTATATTGAAGAGAGTTCATTCCAGCATCCCTCGCCTTCCCTCTCCAGGCATTTTTCCCAGAAAAAGGGAGCACAGTGAGCACTTACAAACATTCTGCTGAATGCTGCTTCCAAATTTGCACTGGGCAGCAGTGAAGAGCTGGGAGAGGAGAGCTGTCCTCACTGAGGGACTTGATCCAGTGCAGAAGGGAAGGGATTTCACAGATTTTTCCCAAGTCTCTTTTTGGCTCCCACAGGTTGAGAACAAAGCCACATTAAACACAAAGAAATGTGCCCTTGTTTCCCATGGTAGGGGAGGAAGTCAAACAGAAAATCCCTAAAAATAAATCCTCTTCCTCATCTCTTACCATAAGGTGACAGTAACTCCATAAGAAGGGAGGGGGGAAAAAATGGACTTGTTGAAGACTACCGACAAAGGTACTGAGTTTACTGCTAGTGAGATTTCAGTAAACAAAACCAACAGTGCATTTCAGAGTATCTTATGCAATACTTTATACCCAGTTTAAGCAGAACAGACATCAAAGCAGCAAAAGCAGATAAAGTGATACTTCATCACTGTTTTTCAAAATACTTTGCTTTTCCTTCCTTCCTTAAGTAACAACAAAACCTAATTGTGACTGTAAATTGCTACAGTTTTGATGTAATAACTTGTAACTACAGGCTGCATCCAGATTTCCACCTGCACATTCTAATTGCACCATTCATTGACAGAGCTAAATGCGACAAACGGAGACCTCTGTTTCAGCATTATTTTTCTGTGGCTGTTTCATAACATTATGCGTAATTGAATGGACTTCTAGTAAACCGTTACAAGAGTTACACTTTTTTCTCTCTTTTTTTGCTATGTGACTCCTCATTTTCCTTTCAGCTCTTGAAATTCAACTGAAAATCTGCATCACTGAGTTACAACCCTATTCCAAACCTCACAGTGCCCTTAAAACCAGGTCCTGGAGTACAATGCAAGACTTCCCTTTTCTTTTTTCATGCCTCTTCCTCCTTTCCCTCTCATTCTTCATGACTGTGTAACCAGTCTTTTCCCTGCTCTACCAGAAGCTGGAATCCTCTTCTACTCAAGTATCTCATCATCTTCAAATAGCTCTGATCCATTTAGCCCTCTCAAAGCCCAGCAGCCCGCTTGACTTCACTGACAGCAACCATGCACCCCTTCTGAATTTGCAGTCTCTGGCTTACCTAGCTTTGTATTGCCCAAGCTGAAAGAATTGATGGCAGCACTGAATGGAGGTCTGATGGCACAAATCAAACTGTAGGGTCAGGACCCAAATTTGTAAATTCATAGCATAATTTGAACGCTTTAGAGGAAACAAATGTAGAAGCAGGGCTGCTGGGAACTTCTGTTTGCTTGGAACAACAGATGAACCCAAATACAGCTCTTGTAAGCTTTCTTTGACATGGGGGAACCAAACCCAGGAAAGGACATCAATAGGCACACAATTAGCAATCCTGTTCACTTATGTGCTTTCAAGACGGAAAAAGCCTGGGCTCTGTGTAGTACTCCTTTTTATGTACATTTTAAGGACTGAATTAATTTGGCATTTCACAGTAGTATGCATTGGCATTGTATTTCTGGAACATCTGGCAGATATGATTTTTATGGGATGAAATTTGTTTTTTTCCTGTCATTTCCTTTATGCTTTATGACATGAATTATTCCCTCTCACCCCTCTACCAAAGCTGGGAGTTGATTCTAGTTCTCATTCACGCACTACGTGAGCTCCTATGACTCCTCAGTTTACGTAACAGGAAGCTTTCTGACCAGGATAAGGGTATGTGTCAGGCTTGTTGCTGCACACAGCATACATGTGTTACTACAGTTCACTCTTCTTTCTGTAGACTGTGACTCCCAATAACGTAAGGTTTTCCTCTGTCCTTGGATACCAGCCACTCAAATAGGAAAAAACAGCCACAGACACTTCCTTTGACATGATGGTAACTAGGAAGAAAAGCTTCATGACAACAAGGCTTGTGACTCAAGCTGTATTTTGTTACAGCTCTGTATTTTGCTTTTTGTTGATTTGGCCTTTTCTTGGGGGATGCTGGGGTGGGTGGTGCGTTGAAATCAGAAGACCAGCCAAAAAGCAGCTGTGTGTTTTATCTCAATGACATGGGAAGTGCACTGACAATTAACCACTTAGCTGCTGCAGCAATCTCAAATCTCTGGCTAAACATTAGAGAAGTGCTGGATTTCCCAATATACCCCAGAATAAACAGGCATAGGCACCTACACAGTGCAAGTCTCATCCCACACAGAACCTGCAGAGTCAGACAGAGAAGGGGCTTTTGGTGTTTTTTCTGTTTGGTTTTTTGTGTGTGTGGTGTTTTGTTTGGGTTTGTTTGTTTGTTTGTTTGTTTTTATGAGAAAAGTCACTGGTGCACCTCACAACATTGCCAATTAGCACGAGTTGATGAAATGTACTCCACCTAAATCCCTGTGATACCTTACAGTCTGAGAGAAGGGAAAGGTAACTTACCATCATTTTCCATTTCTTGGTTCTGGAACTGCTCCAAGAGGTTCTGTGCCCTTCTCTCTGGGTCAGAGCCAGATATATTCTTCTTTAGGTAATCCAGCATCTTCAGCAGACATGGGTAGTTGGGCGGCTCTCTGAAATCCTCAGGGCACTGATTGAGCCAGGCTCGTAAGATTGACGCTGTTGCACTAAGAACAAATACACAGAGAACTGGTTGTATACAGCATGTATTGATGCAATCATATGCATCTGTAATTAGTATAACAAAAAACCTCTAAGACTTTCATATTCTACGTGAAGGCAGTATGAAGACCTTCTGAGCACCGAACTGAATCTGCTGGTTTTATGCATGGAATCTTATTAAGATATCACCCAGATTTTCCCAGGGACTTCAGAGAAGTTGCTCCTGATTTGCACCCATACAAGTGGATACAGTTACAGAATCAAATCCACTTAAGCTATATTGACACCCTTCAATTAAATTCAGGATATCAAATAAAGGTAGATAAAGCAATGGAAAGAAGAGGAGAGGGGGAAGACAGGGAGAGGAGAGGGAGAAGACAGGCAGAGAACAGGCAGAGGACAGGGAGAGAAGCACACACTCTGAGATTGCTTCATCTGTAAAGATAAAACCCTAATCCTGACGTGTGCAGCACGGGTTGCACTGTGCTGCCAGTACCCAATATCAAGCTTGAAGCACCAAGAAGCTGAACCCAGAAGACACTGGTCTTGCTAACCTTAGGGTGAAATGCGGCAGAAGCTTTATTTTATCCTTAGCCCCAAAACAAGGAGGGGCTGTCAGATTATACCATGCAAAAAGGTATCTTGGTCATGCTGACAGTGCAGAAAAAGGATGCTTAGGAGTTACAAGAGTGTTGGATTTCATTCAGGAAAGTTATCCCAGACTTCTTAGACACATGCAACTAAAAAGTCACCAATGGCAGAAAACTGCCTATGGACATTCTACAGACTAAGTGGAATGAGGGGAAACCAGAGCTGGTGAATCAACATCGTCTCCACCCTGCCTGAAACACAGGGAAGTGGTTTGTTTATCTACTTTTCCTGGTTTATGTAGGTTTTAATCCACACCCACCTATTAGATTGGTTCTTAGATACTGCACAAAGGTAAGCTTATGGGAATTTCTTTAAAGCCTATCTTTTCAGGGATTTTTCATTGTTTGAACTTGATTTTGTAAGAAAATAAGACTTACAATTTACACTATGGTTTTCCAGAACTAACTTAGAGTTTTGTTGACAAATTTCAACTAAGTGTGGAAACACTGAAAGAACTCTGGAAAAATAACCTGATTTCTTCAAGGTCTAAGAAAATTCAAGCCTGGCTAAAAAAAAAAATTAAAAAAAAAATATTAGCAATTTATCTTTTCTGCTGCAGGAAAGGCTGCGAGATCTTTGGTTCTTCACAGCAATGTGCAGGTAACTCAGTGTGTATATTTTTAACACTGGCCACAGCAAAATTAGAGGCTAGGAAGACACAGAGGGCATATCAAGAAACACTTTAAAGAGGATTTTGTTTACCTGAGCTGACAAAGAGGTAAGGGAAAAGGAGTTTTGTGTGCAGTCACATAACATTACGCACTGGCCACAGCCACTGTTTCATGCTAACCTACTGTGGTGCTCAGAGTAGGACATAACGTGAGAGGGAAAAAAACCCTTGTTCCAGAATAGAAAGCACAATAAACATCTAAAGACCCTGAGAAAAGGAAGTTCTGAAGATTTCCTCTGCGACACTGAAACCATCCCAGTATTTCAAATCTCTTCCAGCCAGTAGTCGCAAATGCTGTGGCAGGCACAAGAGGTGTTGCTACAAAACACAGTTTTCCTTCTGTAAGGAAGCAGATCTTAGGAGCTCTACTGCCATCAGAAAAAGAGCTGAGATGAGCAAGTGACAACAGCCCTAGTTTGCAGCAGGCTCTCTTTCTGCAAATGCTTTCTGCTCTGCTGTGTAGCTAGCTGTGAGAGCTTAGCCCTCCAATGAACATATTTTTCACATCTACAGAAACCTTCCCTGACACCTATTCCAATAACCACATTTCCAAGACCCTCGTGCAATAACAGTATTCCATACACCCAATGATATTCCATGAAGAAGAAACAGGCTATGCTCCCAGTAAAAACCACTAAACATGAGTGTCCAGTTACAGACACCAGTGTGTCAGCTCAAAGAGCACCTGTGCTCATGATGATCAGGCACCTGGCTTTTAAAGTTCAAATTCTAAAAAATACGGATGTAGTGGTTCTGGGTCTATTGTGTTAATAGCTGCAAAATGGAAAGGGAGAAGCAAGACAGGAGGACTTCTCTTTCCTCAGTTTATGAGACCGTGAAGAGAGTTCAAATATGAACATAGATTTCACATGTAGACAATGAGGATCCCAAAAGCCAACCCAGAAAGCTCTTGTATCAGAGCTGCATACTAATACTGCCACGTTTGTACTGTAAGTAGGGAAACCACAGCAATATCTGGTTAACTCAGCTGCTCAATGTAATTCAAAATAAACTAATAGCTAAGAAAGAGTTAAAATAAGTTTCTCCCACTCGCCTTGTCTCATCTTAACCAAATTAGTTTTTTCCTCAAAACTCAATTAACCTTTAATCCCATAGAGATGTCATTTTACAAGTCCTATTCATTTTAGTCTGGTTTTTGTCTGCTTCTTTCCCTAATATTGTAGCAACCTTGAATTTCTAATGAGACTATTTGGAAATCTGTCAGTAATACTGTTTGGGTAGGCTTGCCGACAGGAAAAACTCTGGAATTACAGTTTCAGTGCTACAAAAAGTATTTACAACTAAAAATTAACATGAAAACATGTTCCAGATTTCAGGTTTCACTGCAAACATGAAACAGATTGTGCAAGTTGTAAGAGTCTCTCCACATTTGAAAACTATTTTGGCCTGAATTTTCACAACTTTGCTCAGGCAAGCTACTACCATAAATGCAACAAGTATGTGTTCCACAGTTTAAGCCAGAGGTGGCCAAACTTTTTATCTGGAGCTTCGAGACCATTTTTCTCAGTCAGGACAGGTGTCACACAACAGCCAGTGCTCCATGACTGCCACAGCAAAGCCAACAGTGCTCCACATCCCAAGGTACAAGAAAGGCCACAACAGACATGTTCACAGCAGTGCTCCCAAGCTCTCGCTCCGCCCTCCTCTAATATTTTTAATCCACTCTAGTCCCACACATACCCTGAATGCTGTGTTACAGCAATACTTACACAAACACCAATGCCCTATGCCCACAGTATTTTCATTTCTCTTCCACCACAGGCAGGAGAACACTGTGCCTCGCTGCATGACCTAATTGAATACTTACTCCTGCTCTTATGCCCCTTTTCCCCACCCATATCATGAGCTCACCACCATCCCTGCTGGCTCCACCACCAAAAACTAGGTTCTACATTCTTTTCTTAGGAGCATTTACCAGTTCAGCAATGATTTGGAAGGAGCCTCTCCCCAGGATAAGATCTTGTATTAATATTGTTCACATGCTGTTTAGACTAAGCTCAGTTTCCACAGGCTTGGTTGATGGCCACTTTCATAAGCTGAAGAACAAAGAGAGTTCAAGACAGACCCAGTTTCCCAGAGCACGGTGAACAGTTCACAACTGTTACAGACACTGATTTTTGCCAGCAAAATCATTTCATTCAAGAAGGGAAATAGGAAAGAGAAAAAAGGTACACTGTGCCCTACTGAATTCCTATCGCCCAATTGTTTAATTTGTGTGTCAGAAAGGCAAGATTTCTGAAAACAGGCTACAGAATTGCTCATATCTTGCAGTAGTAGCTTTACATTTGCTGCCCTTGAGAAGAAACTCCCTGTACTTGACAGACCTAGAGACAGATACGAACGGAAGCCTTCCAAGATCTCAGACAAGAAAGAAACATCACAGAATACATTTTTAACGGATTGATTATGAGCTATAAAGTTTTCCTTTCCTTTAGAAGTAGAAGGGAAACTTGACAATTAAGAAGGATAAGGAGAACCTCAGTTGCAAAGAGAGATTAAATGACTGGTTTCCTATTAAATTAGACAGGAACATGTACAAAACTATCTGTCATTTGCCAAACGCATACTTAAGACCATCAATGGAATAATCTTTAGAGACAGCTCTTCCTGCTCCTCCACTGTCCATGCAACAGTTTTCAGGCTAGCTCACACAGACTAAATTAAGCCAGCTGTATTTTCGCAGTTTTGCTTATCAAATAACAACATGGGCAGTTAAACCTCAGCTTTGAATCAGGGGTAAAGTGTATGTAAAGTGCAAACAACAGTTGCTGTAAGGGTAGCTTCTTACGCCCAGTCCATTTATAAATAACATGCTGATGACTTCCAGCAAATGATCTGCTCTTCTTGTGATTTGGGAAGAACTGGTTGAACAGTATGAGGGGCGGGGGGGGGTGGGAGGGGGTGTTTGCTGGGACACACATAAAGTCACTGAGGGAACAGGTTGGCCGGTTGTTCTGTGTTTTGACATGCCAATCTTTATTTTTCTTTGCTGTTCTAATTGTTCTTTTTTTGCTTCGTTCTGGTTGTTTTCATAACTCTTCCACTCTTCCATTGCTTAGACTGCGCTGTGTTTGACTCCACTTCTCATGTAACCACATTGGTTTCTGCTGTTGTTTTAGCTTAATTGGTTTTACTGGAATGAATGCTGACTGTTGCTCTCCCAAATGCACCTTAACTGCTTCCCAACATGGATTTCCCAGGCATCAGAAACTTCCAGCCAATTTTGTTCCATTTGTCTCACATTCCTTTGGTGTCTGTTCTCCTGGAGTACAACGTCTCAGGAGCAGTTTTATTTCTGCAGGACTGTAACAGTCTTCCAGTCTTGTTTTCCAGCACGACCATTAATGTCAGTAGGAAACAAAACACAAGTTCTCTTTCGGGAAGATCAAAAATGCTCAAGAAACCATAGGACAATGTTTTTTATCACTATGAGAAACTCCAAATGCTGCAGTATTACATTGAAAGTTTTGGTATTTGCTGGTTTAATGCAGAAGAGGAGAGGTAAACATGCAAGACCTGCCATGTGGTAACTGAAGAGTTCCTTAATTTTATTTGAACTGGTTTACCCAATTGCTGTGGAATGAAACGGAGATTTCAGTTCGGGTTCGAGCTGCTTTGTCTGCGGTTTTCACTTGTGCCACATTCCAAGTTTTAGTAACAAATAAATTCCACATTTTGATAATAAAGCAGATGTAACTAGGAGCTGACGTTCAAGGCAACAAAAAAACCTCTGAGTATTTTGATTCATTTCTGTGGCCTGTCATTCATCTGGGGGACAGCACCAACAATCTACCCCAAATCAGCAAACCAAAGCCAGTGGCAGAAGGAAATCACAACCTTATGCTCCTAGAGGAGGCTTGAAAGGACTTTTACTGTTACTCAAGCTCATTTAGGATTTAAATGTCTCTGAATTCAGCCACGGCAGTGCTTGGGAGTGCAGAAGAGAAGGATTTGAGGGCTTAAAGCTCTTTAACTTTTTGTACTAAGCAAACTGGTTTTTCTTCTCATTCAGCTGGTCCAACTCCAACAAGACTCCTCTCTTTTACAGCACTGTAAGTATACTGCAAGTATAAAACATACACAGGGAAAAAATAAATAAATAAAATCTCCATTTGAAACTTCATCCTGCAACCAGGAGACCAGTTTTCCAGTTCTACCACCTTATCTTTAGTGCCCGTGAGAAATACAACCTAAACTGGGACTTACTTTTCTTTGGCTTCATCAGGAGAGATGTAAATGAACAGATCAGAACATGTCTTACTGTTTACAGCACAGCATTTCGTTTTCATTGCCTTTGCCCTGGCTGTGGACTCTTACTAGCTACAAAAACAAAAGTTGTTTCTATGTACAGGGAGGGATGGTGTACTTTTCCACTCCCCATTATATTTACCAACATGCCTAAAGAGTATTTTTAAAGAAAATGTACAAATGTTAGACCTCTAGAAAGCAAGCAAACAAACAAAAAATCATGGTCCAAGTCCATGGACCAATATGACAACACTGCTTCTTGAAAAACCTCTCCCACAGATAATCTCAGGTTCATGCTATTATATTTTTGCCTGAGGTCTCCAAGTAACTAGGTTCAGTCAACATTAAATTAGTCTTCCCCGAATGCAAACATTGCAGGCAAGCCTGGTCTGCCAGGCTGAACATCCTTCTGTGTACACTGAACAGGAATGAATCACTTCTGGAAACTTCCCTTACAGAAATCTTTAAAAATCTTGGCAACAAGCTTAGCACCTTTTATCCATGAAGTGTGATGTGCGGCATCAGCTCTACAGGTCTTGCAAGCCTGGCAAGTCATTTCAGTGACATGGCCTCAGCAAGCATTGTTTCAGACCCTCACATTACCCAGAGGCATCTCGGCATCCAGTGAAGCTACTGACTTCCGAAAGGTAAAAGCAGTTACAATATTTTGTACTTTGAAGGTTTTACGGTCCTTTCCCTGTCCTCAAGCAGCTCCAGCCACATCTTTAACGCCTACCTTCTGGGAAACAAGTGTTCTGTTCCTTTAATACACCACCTCTCTAAATTAATGGAGTCTGTGCTTTGGGTACAGTTGTCTGCCAGCAGTGGATTGCCCAGAGATTAAAATTAACACCATCTTTCAGTACAGTGGGGAAAACAGGGCAGAAGATATTCCACAATCACTCTGCATAGACAGCTCAACCTTTAAACAGGGAGTTAAAAGTTAACTGAGGAACTCTCCTGCTCTGAATAGAGATCACAGTGATCAGGACATATAATCTAAAGCATTGTTTCTTACTGTCTTGTAGGCAATATACACAACCATTTCAGAAGGACTGAAGTCCCCAAACAGCATTAGTTGCCTGGCTTACTGATCCCCTTACCAGAACATGTAAAGGTGCTTGAGATCTCTTGGATGCAACTACCTCTTTGAAGTTTCCCATACCTCCTGGCTGGTAAGGTGTGTAGACGACCAAGAGAAAGTATTTCTTTTGGCACTAATTTCTTTCCTTATTTGCTTTTTGTCAGGTGACATGAACCAAACCAGACAACTGAGCTATACAACCTCATTTAAAAACAAAACCATAATTGAATCATAGTGCAAATTCCTTACAGTTCATGTAATGTGTACTATCATATGGACCTCTCTAATTCTCAATGCTGATAATTTTTGTGTTTAACGTATGTTATGGTTTTATTCTGAATTGTCATGTCTTCCTGTGTTCTATCAACTAGTATTTCTCAAAGTCAACGGAAGTCTAAGCTAAGAAAACATGCAGTAAACACAGAGAACTCCGAAGGCAACGATGATCTAAGATAAAGAGGCAACTCCGTCACACCTCCACACAAAAAACCGCAGAGCTGAGAAACAGCACCAGGCAATCTTGTTTATATAATGCAAGGAAGAGCAAAAAGAATCGCTTATAGGAGGAGAGAGAGGGTCAGGTTACTCACTCCTCACTACTCTCTTGTCAGACAACTAAGAGAGGCAAGGCATCATATTTCTGGAAACACAGACATTTCACTGGAATTCCACCTTTTCTGGATTTTATTCTTCTCTTACTTACAGCCACAAACTTCCTGACTGACTGAAAGCAGTAAGAACTGTGGAAAGCAAGCTACTGAACACGAGAAGCTAAGCTGGCTCCTGATAACTAAGGAAAAAGAAAAGAAGAAAAGCAGAGTCATGCATGGCAGGGTATTTTTTTGAGCTCGCAGACCTTTTGCGGGTGTTCTGAGCCTACTCATAACTCTAAGGTCCAAACTCTGCGTATTTGTAAAGTTACAAAATTACAGTTCCTTTCTTTAAGCTGTGTATTACTGAATGCAGTTTTAAAGAAAAGGACAATAATAATAAAAAGCCCCAACGACATTTTAGATTATAGGTAATTAAACCTGATCCCTGACGAAAAATACCTTTCTTTTTTTGACCACCCTAGAGGCCCAAAACTGACAGGAACGATGCATAAGTGAACAGAAGAAAATGCCCTTTGCAGAACGGATCCTTAGAAGGCATGATTTCGAACACAGCTGAAATGATCTTGGGTCAGTAACAACTATTACGTCACTGCAACAAGTGGGAGAAGTAACTGCTGGCTTGGACCTCAAATTTGGAAACAGCGGGATAGGTTTATAGCTCCCCCAAGTCTCTCAAATGAGGCTGTGCCATAAGGGTCCTCAAGCCCTAGTGTAGGACTTGCAGGTTCTGAGCTACAAGAGCATGAGGTAAAACACTAATTAAGGAAAAAAAGGGGGAAAAAATATCAAAACAGAAAACAAAAACTTATATCAGGCATTTTTTGTTTCAAAATTCATCACAAATCTATACAAGTACAGAAAGCACAGAGAATTTCAATACAGAAAGTAGTAACCTGTGGGCTTACAGTATACCACATACAACATGATATTCCTCCCATACGTACCTTAAGATTTTGTAAAAACCCATCTCTTATTTAAAAAGGATATTTGAGCAGCCATAAATCCTCTTCCTACAGTTGTTTTTAACTTCTGTAGCAGTTTTCTTTTTTGTCTCAAAACAGTGGAAATGCTTTAAGTTGCATCCCTATTTCTAATGCCCCAAATGGGTTTTTAAAGCATCTGAACTGTTGTTAACAGGAGTCTGATAAATGCAGACCTCTAGCTACAGACCATAGGCTTCCCCATGAGATATTTTTCTCTGAGGAATACAGAGTTACTGGCAAGAAATAACACAGCTTTCGTGCTCTTTCCTCTTATTTCTTCAAGTCATATAATACTGAGAGCAAAACTGTGTCATGTTTCCGTTCTATGAGAAAAGATGGTAAACACAATTATATTGGAATTATCCCAGACAAGACAAAACATGAACTACTTGAACTACATGTTTCACAACAGGACTACAAAGCCAACTTCTTTTCCAGATACCATTAATCATGTGTAAGACAGAAGTAGCCAGAGCAACTGAGAGCAATGGAAATTTTTAAGGCAGGAAAGAGAATTCACACTTATACAGCATCTGTTAAAGCACATACACCTGACAGATTACTTTCTTGACAACTTCATTGTTGAGCTTTCTATAAATAAGTAGTTGAGTAACAGGTATCAGATTCAGACATGAAAGGCATGAGGGCCAAAGGATCAAAAGATTTCTGGGTTATAATTTTGGATGTGTTTTGAGACAAATGATATTTGGCCTTTACACAAGCTTGTTTAAGCAAGCAAACAGTGCTGAGAATTTTCAAAGGAAACAAATGGTATGCTGCCCACATCTTCCTCCAATATCGAACTGCGACTAGAGCTCGCTGTGCAGGGCAAAACTACACTTACATCCTGACAACTGCTTTGGATTCAGAGGAATTCTCGTTTTCAACTTCTTCAAAGCTTGGGGTCTCCAGGGATCCATATCTGAAAAAATGAGATGGGTGTTTAGAGGAACCTCTACTGCATCAAAGCAAAATCTCAAATAGCATAATTCATACACAATTATCATAAATGCTAAATAGCTTTTCTAGCTCAAAATAAAAATACAGAATCTAACAGTTGGGCAAAAATAAGGAGTTTGAAGATTACTTCATTTTGAAGGGGGAAAAAAAATTAATCTTAGAGAGACAGCCAGTGTCTTCCAATCTAATTTGTTAATTTAGAGAAAGCAGCCTGCAGACACGAGGAATCAACCAAAACAGTTTCTTTGCTCAGAGCTCCAGGACCCTTTCTGCCTTTTTTCACTGCATTTTTTCCCAGAGCAATACTCCAGTGTGCAGAGAGGCTATAACACAACCACCTTCTCCAACACAGTTTCTGTTTCTCTAGTATTTGTCATTCCTTTTAACTCCAACTGTTATTTCACGCAAAAGTTTTCTAGGTGGCAAGTGCCCACTTGTGCCAAAACTACTGATACAGTTGTTATGAGTGGGAATGGCCCCTGGCACTGTGAAAATGCCACTGGGAAAAAGAAACCATAGACTCAACTCCAACAGCATGAAGCAGAATCTCTTATAGCATAGGAAGTGCATGTGCCTTGAAAGCAGTATTATGGATTTCGTTTTCAATGGGAGTGCCCATTGTTTCAGATATACAGCTCCATAAACAATTTCATGATTCCTTAGAAGCAGCTTTAATGAAGGCGGACAATTACACATAGAAGAGATTAAGGCAAGCTGATTTTACACATTCTGTGCTCAACTAACTGTGTCAGGCACCTGCGATTAATCTGAATAAGCCGGAGAACAAGTATTTGTGCTACAACATCCTAGTAACATCAGACAGAGAAAACATAGTGGGCTGTCTGTTTCCGCCCTGAAGGTTCATGTGAGAACTGTAACAAATTCATCCAAAGTATTTCAAATTATAAAAATGTGGTAGTTTTAGGCTCCTCTAGAATGTCAGTCTGAAGTAAAGCTTCCTATTTAAGAATCCCAGATCTGTAGAGAAAGTCAACCAGTGTAACTGAATTCAAGCTCTCGCCACCAGATTTGCTGAACTGTAAAGAACAAGTTTTAGCACCACCATCCACCACCCTCATATTGATATTCTACCCTGCTACGGCTAACAATCTCAGAACTCCACAATACTTCAAAATAAGAACAGTTTCAACAGTCTTATGACAAGGTCTTAATGTTGGATATATCCACTGTGATGGGGAAGCTGAGGCAAAGAAAGATCAAGGGTTTGCATATTATAAGAGTGCACTGTAAAGTAAACCCAAACTAATAAAGGCAAACAAGTCTGAAAGGAGCAACATAGCCACAGTCATAAGGATGTCAGCTTGGGCTTACTTAGCCTTGAGTACTGTGCTAAAACCACTTGCATTATCTGAAACAGCTCATTTAAAACCAGATCTTGAATCTCCAACTACATTGAAGGCAGACATAACAAAAATTATTTGTTCCGATTGTTTTGGAAATCTCATCATTTTATCTGTCGGGGGGGGGAAGGTATAACATGCACAAAAACTTGCAAACACGTGTTTTGAAGTGTCCAAATTCTTCTCAGTCATCCTGAAGCAATCCTGCTGGTCCTGTAAGACAGCAGCTGTATGAGAGTAGGTTTTAAGGGCTTCTTAAAATGCATCCTTAGAAATTGATGTATGTACAGGATAGGCCATTTTGCCACTGAGATTTCACAGAGTTAATCCAAACATCTGAAAAAAAATATGCTTAGCTAAACTGACAATAAAGTAAGAATCCACTTCTAAACATGCTGAATAACACCTCGATCCCTTGGTGGTCACAGTGAATCACAACAAGAGCATTCACTGCTCGGTACAAGAACAGCTGTCAATCTTGTTCTGAAATTTTTTGGTGCATCAAGAGCCTCTCTGCTTTCTTTGACATTCTCCCAAGCAATTATACACCCTGCCCATGCTCCTTTTACTGAGATCAGCACTACTGAAGCTGTAAAATTGAATAGATACCTTCCTTCTGATTCTTGGCTATGCCAGAATTCACTGCTTAATCCTACCTGGCCTCTCAGTTATATCCTAAAAGCTAATTTACTAGTGTTTGCAACTCAAAGCGAATGCAATTAACTATCTGAGATACTTTCTACTGCTTTACTGCAAGGATGCAATAAATCAGAGGGGTCCTAAGAACAACACTCCCAACACTTTGCTAAGCTGCAGAGTAAAGCTTAACCTATTTTTATTAGATTTAACTCCATTGGTTTCAATATTTGGTCTTGCAGACCTGTAAATTGTTCTGCTTTTCCAAATACTGTAACATGAGGTAACATACCGTATCAAGACGATACAAGAAGAACATAAGGGGATTTCTAGAGATTTATGCTGACACCTCCTCAGTGAAGATCACCCAGGACAGAACTGAGACATGCTGTGGATATAACGTACATTACATGCTATGAAGGCTGCTCCTGTCCTGTTGCTAAAGGGCAAGGATTTCACTCTCCACTGCTGTCTGCTAGGTAAGATGACTAAAATAAATCTTAGCCAAGAGATAAAAGACATTTTCCCCCTACTGGGAGAAATACGTAAGGACAGCTTCAGTTTTTGAATAAAAATTAAATTTAAATTCCAAAATTTATTGCAATGACTCACAATATCACTGTCCTGGTTATGTATGAAATATAAAATATGTATTTGAAAAACATTAGGCATTTACATTTAAATGTCACTAGAGAGATACATGCTGATTTTTATAATATAGATTCCTAACACAGTAATAAAGGGCAGTCAATTTTCTGTGCAAAACTGGAGAAGTATATAATGCTTCATTACACTGCCAGATGTAAACCTCTGCCTATCTCTCATCGAAAGAGCTCTGCATGAACAACAGGTCATTAAATACAGATTAGGAGGAGTTAATGATACATCTGATGTAAAGAACAGTGTTTCTGCAGACTTCAACTGCTCTGCTCTCATCGGGTCTTGGACAAAGAGCCATTCACTAGCCAGCCCTGTATGAATGCTTTGCATACAAAAAGAGACACTGGAAACAAAAGGATCCTGTAGTCCACAGAACTTTTCAGCCTTGCTTGGCGTTTGGGAAGTTATAACTTACTCAAAAAAACTGACTAAGCAAATGAGACCAGAATGTAATGGGCAGTACTGACTATTTAAATACTAAAAAACAGTAGAAAGCACACCCCTGCATCTCTTTTAAGAGGTAAGTGAAGAAGAGGGAGGAAAATACTTTTTGAATAACTCAAAAATAATACAGAAAGGTTGTTCTTGTCAAAATCCCCAAACAAAGCCCTAAATAAGGCTTGTAAGCATTGAAACAAACAACTTGGAGCTACAGATACTCCACAAGAATCATGAGGTACTTTGAATTATACACACATAGAATAATGGAAATGAAATAACTTTTTCAGTTGACAAACCACCTGATATACAACAGAGGAAAGATCAGATACTACAGCAACAGTGAGCCAAGTGCAATATAAAGCACCTGTTCCAAAAAGTGTGGCTCTGCTACCAAAGCACCAATTCCTTCAACGTCCCCTCTCTACCTTCTTTTTCCCCTCCATTTACCCTCTATAGAGCCATTCTCCAAGCAAAAGGAATGAACTGTAAATGTAAAACTAACTTGCTCTTTTTTGCTGTTATTATCCAGCTTTAGATCTCCCATTAAATAATATCAACTCCCTCCTCTGTAAACTCCTAGAAATAGGGACCAGTTGCCACTTTATCTGCAACTGTGCCAAGTACAGCACAGCCCCACTTTTAAGTGTCATTGCAAGGAACATGATTACTAGGACAAAATAAAGGACATAAGACAGGAATTTAGCCTGCTTCTGCTCTCATCTGGACAGCTAAACATCTTTGGTTTCCACTACACTTGTGAGGGGTTAATTCCACAGCACACCCAGTGGCACTGGCGCATCGTGCTGTACCCTCACTGACAAGGGCAGGAAGAGCTGGCCTCCTTTTCCTCTCCAGGAACTTCCATTGAGTGTTTTCACATCAAAATGCCAACCAGATTTTTTTATTTTAAATATCCCTGTCCACTTCCATAAAACAAAGAGAAAATATCAGAACACATAGTGTTAAAGACCTGGCAGGTTTTCAAAGCTGTCTGCTGCATTTCGATGCCAAACTTCCATGAATACTAAAGGGATGCGGATGTCCAATTACTCTTAAATAGCTTTGCAAATACAAGTCATCCCCCTCATTTTTCAACATACCAGCTTACGCCCAAGATTTTGTTTAGTTTGACTTCTATGTTAAAAGAAAACCTTTATAGGCTGAATCCAGACAAAAGAATGAACAGGGGTTCAGTCTCAAATTTAATAAAAGCAAAACCTTCCAGCTTAATTTGAAATCCGGGGGGAGGGGGAAGAAAAAAAAGAAAGAAAAAACCAAACAGCCTCCCCAAATCCAAACAGATTTATTCACAATCTCCAAGAAGTGTTAGAAGTTACTCAGAAATCGTGCATTTCTGTGATAACTGTACCAGCATGGGCTGTGGGAGTAAAAAACACTGCAAGGACTAGCACTGCACGACTGTACAATTCCTATCATGAAAAAAACAAAGCCACGTGTTCTTGGCTTTGGGAGGACTTCCTGCTGCCTTCCAATGTCATGTGAAGAGGAGTAAAGGCAATGTAAGCAACGCGTGGTAGGACAGACTAAAGAGACACACAGGAAAAGAGAAAACTACCAACTCCTCTGCAGCCATGCAGGAAACATGCAGCCCAGAAAGGCCACCTAGGAGCTACCTATGGCTGCAGAGCCTCACGCGCTCACAGGACAGATTACAGCTTATTTTAACAGAGTAAGGCCCACGCCTGCAAAAATGTTTTGTCCATAAGATTTCACAAAACCTCACCGCAGCGTGGGCTGACTTAACGAAAACAAACATGATTCTGCATTATCCACACCTGTTAAAAGTTCATTTTTTCTGCCCTAACACTTCAGTTTCTCATAAGTACAGCATCTGCTTTTTCATTTGCCCCTGTCACTCAGGGAAGATCGTATCACCTTATTTAGACAGAATGTTTCCTGCATCAGTTTTAGTCGATCTGTTAATGCTTGCACTGCTTGGATAGGATACTCTGCAGACAAAGCACCAAATGACCAACACATATCCCCACATAATTAGGGTACAATATGTTCAGATTTCCCAGGACACTTTTCCAAAGAGACCCAGGACTCTCACTGTCTAATCTGGATTTGTGTATCTCTAATACATACATCAGACAATACCACAGCACTCGCAGTGAGGGGTTTATCCACAGTAAATCCGAAATAAACTGAATGCAGTGCACTTAAGGGCTCTCCAGCTTCCACACATAAGTTTTGGAAGACGTCTGTCATAGAATCATAAAATAGTTAGGTTTGGAAAGGACCTTAAGATCATGTGGTTTCAACCTCCCTGCCATGAGCAGGGACACCTCACACTAAACCATGTCACCCACGGATCTGTCCAGCCTGGCCTTGAACACCGCCAGGGATGGAGCATTCACAACCTCCCTGAGCAACCAGTTCCAGTGCCTCACCACCCTAACAGTAAAGAACTTCCTCCTTATATCCAATCTAAACTTCCCCTGTTTTAAGTTTTAACCCGTTATCCCTTGTCCTATCACTACAGTCCCTAATGAAGAGTCCCTCCCCAGCATCCCTGTAGGCCCCCTTCAGATACTGGAAGGCTGCTATGAGGTCTCCATGCAGCCTTCTCTTCTCCAGCCTGAACAGGCCCCACTTTCTCAGCCTGCCTTCATACAGGAGGTGCTCCAGTCCCCTGATCATCCTCGTGGCCCTCCTCTGGACTTGTTCCAGCAGTTCCATGTCCTTTTCATGTTGAGGACACCAGAACTGCACACAATACTCCAGGTGAGGTCTCATGAGAGCAGAGTAGAGGGGCAAGATCACCTCCTTCGACCTGCTGGTCACGCTCCTTTTGATGCAGTCCAGGATACGGTTGGCTTGTAGGTAGCAGGTGATCCTTGAATATCAACCAATAGCTCTGGGCTCCCCTGCCCTCTAGGGCTATATCCCATGGAAACTTACTAAGCAGGATCCTGAAGAGGCCAAAGTCCGCTGTCTTGGAAGTCCCGGGCAGTGAGCACACTGCGTGCCCTTTCTCACTTTGGTCACATTGGGACCAATGATCTCAAACTTGACCGCCTCATGATCGCTACAGCCAAGGCAGCCCTGGTGCACCACATTCCCTGTTGGTGAGCACGAGGTCAAGCATGGCACCTCTCCTTGTCAGCTCCTCTATTACTTGCAGGAAGAAGTTGCCTTCCACACAACAGAGGAACCTCCTGGATTGCTTGCGCTGGGCCGTACTGTCCCTCCAAAAGATATCAGGACGGTTGAAATCCCCCATGAGGACAAGGGCCTGCCAGCGTGAGGCTGTTCCTATCTGTCTACAGAGCGCTTCATTCACAGAGTCCTCCTGATCAGGCGGTCTGTAACAGATCCCCACAGTAATGTCCCCCATTGCTGTTCTCCCTTTGACCCTGACCCGCAAACTCCGTTGACTGATCACCTGACCCCACACAGAGTTCCATACTCTCCAGCCTATCACTGACATAAATAGCAAGAAACCCTCCCCATCTGCTGGGCCTGTCTTTTCTAAAGAGCCTATATCAATGTGTCAAGTCCTGCAAAAGAAATGTCCTACACCTGGGAGATGCAGATGCTGTTCTCTCCTACTCTGTGCCAAGGAGCTGCTCACTTGTGAAAAATCCAAAGGGCCTTTTTTGATCTGGCCACAGCACTGTTGTCCCTTGGACCAAACAAGAGCTCAGCACTGCCATTCATAATGGCAGTTACCTTACTCGATAATCCATAGTTACAGAGAATAAGAAACAGGGCTCAAGCTCTTCACATGAAACTAAAATTGACAACTAATGCCAAAATCTTACTTGTTTGAGGTTTTTTTGTTGTTGTTTTGTTTTGTCTTTTGTTTTAAATAGCTTCCCTTTTCACTACTTCTTCACTGGAAAACAAAATACAAGTACCTATAAAACAGATTATGCACTGACCCCCACTTTAGTCTCTGTACTGTTATTACTAACAAGTACCAGTATCGCAAAAATGCTACTTATTCTGAACTAATGTAGAGATGAAAACTAAGCTGGTTAAATTCAACTACTATCCGATTCTTTTTTTTTTATTTTCCCTTATAACATCTGCTTTTCTTCACAAGCCCATATTCCACAGCTGTGTGTAAATCATTCGAACTTTTATATCTTAAATTTCATCTAGATTTTGTCCCAAGTCATAAAAGTCCAGATTATCCATGATATTCAAAAAGCCAAGAGAAACATTAATGGATTCTTACACACTGTGCTCCTAAGATTTGTGAGAGGGGAAGGAAGTGGTGACCTCCTAGGATTTCCTTTGGATTCTATCATTCATTGTAAAAGGCTGGGGGTAATGGTGACAAGGTCAGGCAGCCTGTGTGCCCTTTGGCTGAGGGAGATATTATACCTTCTTTCAAGAGGCACACAAGCCAGTAAGATTAGAACTGGGCTCAGAAAGGAGAGCTCTATTCTGTGGAAACTTTTCCCTTGTGCTTTCTTGCCCTCTTCCGACATTTTCACCTCTTTAAAGCAACACCAGGAAGGCAGGGCTGACTTTGAGTCAAATATGCTCCAAACTTGCTGCTGTCCTAAACAACCGGACTACCAAAACTTACCTGAAATGTTGCTATAAATATCATTTAGGCTATTTGTTTGAAGCAGAACTGCAGTATTCAAACTTCTCTTGTTCTCCCTTCCTGCCTTCAACGCCAACCACAAGAGGATATCCCTCCTTAAAGCAGGGCTTCTAACATGCCAGCACATTACCAAAAACCAATACAATGGGAACTCGATCTCTTGAAGACCACAAGGACTCAGCAGTGCACAAGTCTGGCCCAAGATCCTTTCCCTCAATCAGCAGCCAAGAATGCAGTGAAAAACAAGCACATCAGCTTTAGAAAAGGACACCTATTTTCTTGTTAATTCCTCCTCGAATGCTCAAATGAAATCCCTTTTAAACTGGCTTATTCAAACATTTCAAAGCTCATTTAGTCCTGCCTGCATAATTTGTGTTCCAATTAAGGCTGGTTTTCTCTCCTCTGATAAACTCCTGAGAAAATGTAAGACTCAAGTCAGACTTGCCATTTCTTTTGTGCTACAATCCAGTTGTAATATGACAGATGAAATTCCCAGATATGAAAATATTAAGAACTTGGTTGCAGAGTTAACTGAGCTAAATTGCACCAGCTGTACAATTTACAGAAACCTTTCCTGCACACAGCTGGCATTTTCACAGGAGCCCAGAGAGTTTAAGTGTCCCATGACCACTGATTCTGAGAGAACGAGTACTTTCTTCAGGCTGTTTTTATAATCCTATTAATACATACTTTCCAAGAAAACAATATAGAAATTAAAGCACATGATGAATTTCATAAAGATCTTGACTTTCTCCGCCTCTCACATTCCTGATCTTTGATTATCTGGTTTTATAATTTCAATGTTTTATTAATTTGGAACATTTCTATTTTTAGCTTGCTATGATTTTCACTAGGGGAAGATATGGGAAGAAAACAGAACAGTTTTCTAGAGGACTCTACAAATTTCAATGCAAAAGCAAGAATCCCAAGTGACTTCTTCATTATCCTTAGGACAGTGCAGCCTAACAGAGTTTGAACATTTTAATGGCTAGTGAATCCCTACGAGCACCTACTGAATCCAACCAGGTGATGCAACCAAGAGCTCCAGATACTTGCACATGAAATAACCACCTATCCTGTTATACACAGGACACACAAAGTCTTCTGTGCAGAAGCACACAGAACAAACCATCCCAACAGCTGCAAGACCCCTTTCCTAGTCCTGACCAGGGGCTTTGAAACAACCAAAGAGCCAGCCCACCACCAAGGACCCAAAACAGCTTCCAGCACCAAGAACTTTTCTCCAGAAACAGCACTTTGGTGATTACCCAGCTTAACAGATTTGATACTAGATTCTAAACCTGCTTGTCAGATGCATGGGAACTTTCATAATCATACAAATCAAGTAAGTGTGATATATGAATTGCTCTTTGCATAACAGGCTTCTGCCTCCTAAGAACAGCAAAAAACAACCAGATATAAAAGTGTAAAAATATGGACATGTGAAAACTTACATGGAATTCCAAAACTGTCCCTGTGACTTAAAACCTACTCTCACTTTACCTCAGTACGCTCCCTCCTCCTAAATATTTGCATCATAGTGTACTCCTCTCACTGTTTATTAGCTGTTGGCAGTAGAGGGTCTTCATGGTGCGGCCTGTTGCAAAAAGCTCTAGGCATGTTTGGACAGTGAGTTTTAAAATGAAGACGCAGTCTCAGGTAGGACATTTGTTTGCATTCCTGAGGCACCTCAATAAGAGGGAAGTAAGAATGGAAACTACTAAAAATCAAAATTACGTTGACCATGTTGAGGAATGTACGTAAATACGCTTCCTGGCAATCTAAAGTGGACATATGACAGAATTAGTTGTCTTAAGACTACTTAAGTGCCTTTAATTGAAAAGCTTCCTGTGTACAATCCAGTTCAGAGCCACCTTTGAATGACTGATTCACATTATTTGAGCTCTTTGCAAGGTGTCACAGAAAAGAAAATTTACAGAAAGAAAATATCCCCAGATACACATCAATTAACACATAAGAACCACAAATGAGCAGTCTGGCAACCCACCAGTGCAGAGCAAGAAAAACTGCAGTGTTAGGGGAACGATACTGAAAATAGCCGCTTGGGGCAAAGCGTCCTTGCAAAAGATGCAAATTTTATTCATTCAGAATTGTTCATTTTAAAAAGTATCTTAATGAAAGTAAGTAAAATAAATCACACATGAAAGAGTACTGGCTGAAAGTCACTGCCTATATGCATACAGCTCTTGGATTCTCTTTGGCAATCAACATGCTTAGGCAGCAAGAGATCTCATGACACACTGTCACTTGGCAAGTCAGCTCCTCTCTAAAGTTATTAGAATCCACGCAAACTTGATGTCCTTTCCTATTTTATTCTTCAAAGATACGTATGTCAAAAATTTAGAATCCAAAGCTGAAGGCATACAAAGAATTACCCGCTCAGAAGAAGGAATTCCTCAACATTTTTCTATTCTTTCATATATGCCATTTTTATTGCTCCTCATGTTCTGCATCTGAATTGGTATGGACTGACAGGTAAAGCTCACCATAGTAAACCTCGCTGTACAGTCTGCTCACCAGGATGGCTGCTCTTTCCTCATCTGACTTCTTCCCTGACTGGGAAGTTGCTACACTTGAGAAACCACAGCAGGCCTGGCAGCTAGGCATTTCAACACTGCTATGAACTGAGCCGCAAAACATTCATTTAAAGCAAGCAGTACTATACTGCTTTTCAAATACAAAAGAAGAGCACAGGTAACTTATCTATGCCTTGGTTCCTTATCTGCCTAGTGGAGAGAGCCAAGGTTAAAGCCTGTGAGTTCTTATGCTGCTCTTCTATACTAACGAACACTAAAGCAGTTCTTGTCTGTCCTTAAAAAATTATGACTGCATGTTCATGTGAAGTAACGGAAGGTTATTGTCAAATTTTGCTTATGGCTGTACAATCCTTGTTTCAAATCAGCAGTCCCCGAAAAGCAGAATTCGGTCTGGAAATAGCAGTATCCAGCAAAACATAAGCATCTATTCTAGATACTTTGGGGCCCATTCTTTTACAGCCCATGCATTCTGGGTCCTTTTTTTTTGGGGGGGGGAACAATATTAATTGTCTTGTGTCAGTCCCAGTTTGTTTCTTAACAGTCAGACAGCACACTTTCTCTACCTGATGACTATGCTTTGAATGAGACTAACGATGTGGGCAACATGCCTTTATGCGCTTCATGTTTATGTGGAAATTGTGGAATTTGCAGTATTAGTGACATCTGTCCATCGGGTTAGTAAGTTCATGCGCACTAAATGTAATGGAAGGAATTCCTGACAACATCCACCTATCATGTAAACAATGGCTTAGTTTTCATTCATTGTACTGGCTCTTACCTGTCAAGGAGAAGTTCCAGTACTTCCTTAGCAGAAGCAAAAGCCCTGTATGTTGAGAGAAAGATACTGATGTAGGTAAAATCATTATCCCCAAAAGCTGTCAGAAGGTTCTCCACAAGTTTCTCCAAAGTTCCAGCTTTTATTGTCCTGATCTTGCATGTTTCATACTGGCTGACAGTGTGTTCTCGAGGTAACTGGTCTTCTTCAACCTACGAAGTCGAAAAAAACCCAAAGCACAACAATCAGACACAAGTCAGATCCCTGTCCAGGCTTTCACAATGAAACACAGATTAAATTCCATCTTTTCACAGGAATAAGTACATCTTTAATTACTAAATTATTTTGGCTCTCCAAACACCAAATGCTCTATCAAATAACAGACACTTTTAGTAAGTTTAAGATACTTCTCAGGCATGCTCCACGTAAGATTGTATAGCCTGACTGCTATCAAGTTATCTTACGATCCTACCGTGTATTAGTATCTAAAAGAATATCCATTATCCCACAAAGAATAATATTACTGGAGAGAACAACAGCGGTAATCCAGTGTCTCACTTAACTTCTGAATACACATGACAACTGACCCCAACTGCGGCATCGGCACTTGTGATTCCCTTGCTGAAAGTACCAACTTTGGCTCACCACACAGAACGTAAGGTCATGAACACATCCAGATGCGAAACATTTCATCGTACTTTTGCAAGGAGTTTATCAAAGTCATCTTGCAGACGTGCCATTATAACATTTCCATTTTCTCTCACGGTTTCCAGGAGGTACAATATTTGTCAACAAATCTAGGGTTTGGTGTTGGGGGGTGTGTGCATTTTCAACAGCAGTTGGTTTTAAGGCTTACATCCTGCTTTAAGTCTGAAGCAGCTAGAAACATTCCCTTCAATTCTACCACTATTTAGAGGGCAGTTCCGAAGATGACTTTTGTGAGTAGTTTGAATACTTATTTGTTAAGTAGGTGTGATAAAAAAGCTTTAAAAATGGGATTATAAATGAAAACATCAACAAGAGCAGCCTAACAGAAAATTCCTCTCTACCTTTTGAGTTGGCTGTCTCTGGGAAGGAACTTTCAGACCACTGATGTAGGAAAGGCTGAACTCTACAGAGGCAGCATGGGGGAGGTCTGCAGTTCCCCTCCCACTGTTGCTGTTTAGCGACCGATGTACTACATCGTCAGCTTGAGGAAAATGTGCTGTGACGCATCTGCGCTTTTGCCTTGATACAAATACGTGGCATGAATAATCACTATTTAACCACTATAACCGCATATCACTAGCAGCAATGAAACTCCAGTAAGAAAAAGAGCCTTTTCCTCCAGAGAAGGAAATGGCTTGAGCCTATTCGAGCATCTGCAACCATGAGAGAAAAGAAAAACCCTTTCAAAAATCCCCAGACATCACTACAATTTATGTAAATAAAGTACTGAAAGGTCATCTTAAAGAATTACATAAATTTTTGAAGTATTCACATTTACTGTGTTCAGAAGGTATTTTAAGGCAAGCCTTGTACCTAGCTAGGATTAATGGCATTATGCAAAGGGAAAATTAGACCATCATGAAATATTTCAAGATTGTGGCAAAAAAACCCAACTGAAATCTTTTTAGGTTAAATACATCAGTAGAAAAATACTACAGGAAATAAACTTGCATTGGGTATGAACACACAGCAGTCTATCTTAGTCATTAAAATACAACCTGCTGTCTGCATTTAACAAAAACACCCTCCAAAAACTAGACAGGGAAAGAAAAAACAGGAATAATATCAGTATCCCTCAATGTTCTTGACTTCCTAACAATAAGTGGGCCTGGGTACAGGCATGTTTTGGCAGAAAAGTGCCTCTGTGCCTGTAGGAAGCCCTGGAAGATCAGGAACATCTTGTAGGATAAAGACACAAGGCCCTGTCAACAGACCATAAAGAGTGTAGACACAGTACGTAAGCAAAGGTCCTAGGAAATTTGCAGCAACGTGTCAACTGCAAAATGACATTTTTCAGTTGAGTTTAAGTCACTGAAACAAGCCATGCCCAGAGGCCTTTTTCTGCCCACCTGCTACAGCAAACTGGGCTTAGAAAGTGGCCA
The DNA here is from genome assembly GCF_037157495.1 of Lathamus discolor. NCBI lineage: Eukaryota > Metazoa > Chordata > Aves > Psittaciformes > Psittacidae > Lathamus > Lathamus discolor. The sequence continues at coordinate 24,950,444 of NC_088886.1, read as the reverse complement.
AGCCAGACTCATTTCACTCGGTTGGGTCAAGTTTAACCCAGACTAGTTGCCCACCCTTGTCCACCCCACAGCTGCAGAAACACACCAGTTGATAAAGAGAAAACAAGCTTGTGCGCAAGATGTAAGACAAATTCTGGAAGCACTGCTGATTTACATCTGTTTGACTGTGAAACTGCAAACTAACTTGGCCTTGTGTCATGAGCCCATACAAATAAACAAGGCAATGCACAGTGCTACTGCACCAAACCCCACTGTTATCCCAGTGCAAACCCACAGGAAAAGAATCCAATTTCACCAGGATAACTTGCAAAATACTGTTCCATGGATCGGAAAGCTGTTTTAGAAGTGTATAATCTATTACATACCTGACTTAAAGGTGTATCTGGAACATATATAACACCACCATTACAGAAATACTAAAAGGATATATTGCTACTACCACTATATATCTCCTCCACTCAAATTTTCCCTAAGCAAACCCTGATTGGAAAAAAAAAAAGACCAAAAAACCCAAAAGAACCACCTTATTGCTGACTTTTCATCTTACAATTAAAAATACATTTTTGTATTATTAGTTAGACAACACAACCACTTTCAAACAGGGAAGAAAGTCAACACCACTGTACTTAACTATTAATGTTCTTTCCAACAGATTGCCCCACTCACAGTGTATTGACTTACAGCCATATTCTACTCAGTGCGTGTAAAAAAACACTCTCATTCACTTACGTGACTGCACCAAACAAGGGTAGAATCTGCGTCCAAGATTGCAACACTGCAACTTCCCCAAGACATCATGTTGGGAGAATGTTTAAAAAATACCTTTTCTTTTTTTTTTTTTTTTTTTTTTAAGAGGACAAAACAAGAAACAACCCCAAACTCTCAAAATCTAAAAACTGAGTTTTGTCAGTTAAACTGCTAGAAATCATTTTAGGAAATTTTTAGGGACTGTTTGTGTTGGTATTATTTTAGCAATTCTGCCTGTAAGTTTAAAAGGAAAAAGGACTTGGCAGATGAGGTCAATAACAGACTTTCAGAATAAGACATTGTGGGCTGAGTTAGCATGCTAGCAGGAAACTGCTCTGTCTGGATTTAATCAAGAGGCCATCTCTTCACTGACATAACCAGGCTACCCAAAGGCAAGCGAGTTTTAATGCTTGCTTTTGTGCTGTCTGCTCAGAGGAATACTGCTATTAAAAGATGTTTCTAAAGCTCTTTGCAAGCTTTGACAGTGGCACATAGTGATCACTGTTACATGGTACCAATTAACAGCACCATAACTTTTACACCATTTTGTGCATCAGAATAACAGAAAAGGCTCTCCAGCACCTTCTATTCATCTCCTTCAACATGTCCAGAAGTCTATCAAAGATGTCAGACCCCAATATCTCAGGGCCTCAGTAAGATTTTCTTGGCCCTTCACAAGGCTAACCATAAACAAACAGATATGACATTTTAGAGCCCGAGTTATTTCATATTTTTAAACAGTACTGTTTTGATTTTTCAGGCAACAGATGATAGCTTTGATAATCTGCAAGTGTAACTAATGAGCAAATACCTTCCAACCAGATAGCATTTTTCAAAAGCAAACGTAGAAAGGTTGAACTGAGGTATAATCTTGTAAGTCGTTGTTTTTTGAGGCTGTGCAGGTACTGATGATCTAGGGTAATTCTAGTATCTTTACTAATTCTCTGCAATGCTGGACCTTAAAAGGGGCACACTCTCACAATCATCTTGCAGCTCTGCAGAGCAAAACCTTACCCATGTATACAGCTCTTGATGAAACATGAGAGCTCCATGCAGACTGAAACACATTCAGACTAAAATGTTCCTCCAAACACAAACTGACTCCAACATCAGCTGCAGATGCCCTGTACTGAAGGAGCTATAATTTGGTTCCAAGCTGGTTATAATCAAGGGCCTGACCCTGCCCTGTACAGGCTGGCTCCTGAATCCACACTCAGTCTCACTGACTCATCAAGGCATTGTGAAAGTGCAGGATAGCCACACACACAATTGCAGGATGAGGAAAAGATATGAGTATCAGTATAATATCCAACAGACGTCTTCTCTCTGCAGTGGCCACTAACACAGGGTTTGAGGAAGCATGCCCTAAATTACAAGCAGCTTATTACCAACATAGCTTGTTACTAGGTGTGTAAATGCAACACTCCTTCATGGATCTGGTGAGATACCAAGTGCAACCTTCAATACCCCAATCTCCATTTCCCATCAGTTCTTCTCTGCAAAAACTGGAAAAGAGACGCTGATCTCTGGCCATTTTGCCTACCAATGACAGGAAAATGAAGCAGAACCTGCATGTGTCCCAAAGCTGCCAGGTATTTCACTCAGTTTGAAAGCTAAAATACAGACCTGTATTCCACAGCCCCGTGGGCCAAAGGCACAAATGCTACCTGGTGACATTCAATGGGATTATAAATTAGAAACTCTTCCATCTCCTAAATTAACGATACATCCTAGCAAGAGGGAGCAGAGACTCAAGATTAAAAAGCCAAAGAAGACAGCTCAAATTCTGAACAGTACAAAAGAAGGCTGCTGCCCAAATAGAAACATACAGAATTGCAGCCACTACTTCATAAATACCACTCAAAACTATTGCTTTTACAAAAAAACCCCACTGGTTTGCACTTTGTTTCCAATGCAAATATTATCTGTTGAGATTCTGAAAGCAAGAATTGTGGAATGAAACCAATGTAATAGTTTTTCATTAGGCAGACTGGAATAAAGTACTGAAAGAAAACAACTGGGATGAAGAAGAAGTAGATGAGATACCAAATATTCTTCAGGCTTAGTCATTTAAAACATTACCACTTTACTAAAGACTTGTTTTATTCCGGAATTCCGCAAATGTAGTCTCAAGATAGTGAAACTCGTCTCTCTGCAACACAGTTTCGACTGATTTTGACAGATCTTCAAAAGCTTTTCGCTTTCCTGGAAACTTACAGCTTTTCCAGATGGGGAGTTTTCCACTCTAGCTGTTTTTATTAACTTCAGGGACAGACACCCTGTGCTGGAATAGAACTGCCTAAAGTGCAGTAACTTATAATCTAACTCAAAATAAGGAACTCTAACCAAGAATGACTGTTTCATTTCACCGATTGCCTGACTGTGAAAATGCAAATAACCTTAAACCTTCTGAACGTAGGAATGAGATTTTTCTGTCATTTTACCCTTATTATTTGGACATTGCTTCCACACACTACTCTCTAGCATAAGCCTTTAATTAACTACACTCATCCTTGGGAGGGTGAAGGGGGAAGAAGGGAGGGGAAAAAAAAATAAATCAAATAATGGAATGAGTAACTTCAAAAGCTCCAGAAATAAAAGCATCTATAATGCCAGATGCAATATCTAAGAGAAGAAGAACCTCCATTTAACATGCAGTAACACATCACTGAAAGAAAGTAGCAGGGCAGATGAAACAGAAAAGTTGTTTGAAGAACAACCAGATTCCATAGCATAATCCACACAGAAAATAGCAGTGACAGGACTAAGCTTATCAAATGAAGTCAGAAGTATTTTAACTGTTGCTAGCAAAGGTCCCCAGCTATACTCATCGATGCTTCCTCTTGCAATCAGTTTGCAATGCTGGTAGTACTTAAAGAGCCTTGCATCCCATCACTGTCCTTGTGCTCCATTCTGCAGAACTGCCAGCCTGGAAAACACCTCGCATGAGACAGGACTCAGTTTAAAGTAGAATTTCCAGTCTAGGAAACGGTGGCTTGAAATGCACGATTTGGGTGGCCAGAGGTAGCATCTTCTGCAGCCTGCAGACTCCAGGCAGCACAGACACTTGCCTTTGCAGGAGTGCTGCGCTTATTGTACAGTACACTTGGAAATGAAATCACTACGGAGCTGTCTCCACTGCGCGAATTCCCATTTCCCTATTTTGGATGTTGCTGAAAAATCAGAATTCTGCATGTTGACTGCACCAATCTCAGAAGCCAAAACGACTTTATGACTTTTCCTCTGATCTGACAGCTAGGGGTATTCCTGGATTTCCAAACCTCCACCCTTTTCTTTCTTACAACATAAATAACCTTTCTGGGCAGCAACCCAGTGCTTCCAGGACCAATCCTCACAGCTCACAGCCCGACTGGTATCTGCCTGAAGATCTGGCAAGCAGTAATAAAAGCTATAGGTCAGATTTAGAGGTTAAGAGAAATAAAAAATAAAAAAAGCAAAAGCAAAAGCCTCTTACACAAATGCTGCTGCTCAGTTAGAACCCTTTTACTCAGGCATCTTGCAGCTAGTTAAAGCTGCTCTGGGAGAAAATGAGAAACAACATGCATACCATGGTGCTGAGCTATGCATTCTCACACCTTCTGAAGTTATGCAAATTTAGACTCATTTGGATATCAGTGAATTACATGGGACTAGCTCTAAATGAATCAAAGCAAAAGTAAAGAAGCCTAATTTACACATCATTTCCCACTGCATGCATTTAAAGGAGTTTAGGCAGGTGCATCAAGAAACTGAATTTTCAAAGTGGTCTACATTAAAATGGCATTGTCCAGCTCTTAAAAATGGAACTTGCTCAGCCATGGGAACACAAATTCTTCCTCTGAGTTTGTCCCACTTCTTAGAAGCGTCTGCGCACCAAAAGAATGCAGCCATATTATTCAGTGAGAATCAAGTCCTCTGTGAAGTTCACTATGCAGCAATGCCCTAACAGCTTAGCCCCAAATCTCCATCTCTTATCTTGTATGATTTATGCATTTACCTTTTCATTGCTTCTTACCTACAAACAGTTCTTTCTCATACTGACTCCCACCTCTCTTGCTAGAAAGACTTTTAACAAAATCAAGACAAGCCCTCCCACCCTCTTCTCTTGTCTGACTTACTCTTCATGGAGCCTGAAACATCAGACAACCTAAACCCTTCTCATTTTTGTCATGCTTCACAGTTCTACAGTTCACCACAATCTTGGTCTCTCTTAAACGTGCCAGAGATGTATTATTTTCATAATACGTCAGTATGTATAAATACTCATTGTTTTGGTTTTAGTCAGACATTGAAGCTTCAGCTAGTTTCTAATTTAAAACAGAAAAGTAAGAAACAGAAACCTGTAAGTCAGGTAAGACACTCAGCCATGTGTATCTTGCATTTTTTGAGGAATAGCTATCATCAAATGACATTTTCTAGAAACACTCTTCTAACCCAGCAAACGTGTCCAATACTAAATATCTGTCCAAAGCCCTTCCATATCAGAGAATTACTTTTGTAAAACTCAGCTTCCTCCTCTCTTCAATGCATAAGAACACCAAATGTCCAATCACCAAACTGAGCAGTAAATAGATACTCTAAATAAGTCAAGTTAATAGAGCACCAAAGCGAAGGCAAGGAAGCAGGTTTTATTGCCCATTTTGGCAGAAAAATCAGCCCATTTTGCAAAAATATTTTGACTCGTGAAGACAAACGTCACATAGTGTTACACAAGAGACAAGTGTTACATAGTGTCTCCATGTAGGAAAAGCTCTTCACAGAGTCTTTGGATTTGCATAAAACAGTCCATGATTAACTGTCAAAACTAACAAAAACTTTTACAGGTATGGATTATTGAGGGTCCCTAAAAGAGGAAAATAGGCAGTTGGCCAGTCCTGTGCCCCCAAAACAGTAAATAATAATTACTGTTTCTGCTAACAACCCTTATCTTCTCTTCCTTGCCATTCTCTCACTCCTTCCAGTCTGTGCTGGAAATTCATAGATGGCAAAGCCTGCTTACAGTTTCCACGAGAGTTACTTACTAGGAACCATAAAGGAGAAAGGAAAGGGTGCTGAGCAGGCAAAAACAGTACAAAAAGGTGGCAGACAGCTCAGATATTTCACTTGACTCTGAAACAGTCAATAGCTTTCAGTGATCCTGACTAGAATGCAGTGATAGGTATACTGTGCCTTTCATATGAGGAATAGTTCAAGCTCACAGCACAGCCGATGCTATATTTACATACAGAACGCAAGCTTCAAGTACGATTACCTGAAAACATGGCATGATCAAGCAGAACAACTGTTAACTGCAGATGGTAGAGAGTTTGGCCCTTCAGATTACAGCCTTGCAGGAAGAAGAGTCCCTCCTTGGAGGTCCTCAAAAGTGGCTCAAGAGAGTCTTAGCACTCTGGAAATTCAAGCCACAGTGATAGTAGCCACAAGTGGTAGAGCCATATGCAAGACCTCTGTACACTTCAGATTCTCCATCTATGGAAGGGAAGGTTAATACTGACATCCTCTATAAGGCACTTCAGAGTCTATAGATGACAGGTACTCCATTAAACTAAGAAATATCATGTCTACACTGAGTCCATTAGACTCAAGACGTAGAAGGCCACCAAATCAATCCAGTTTTGTTGCAAAAAGCAGTCAGCGGAAGCTAAAGACAGCAACTAAAACCATGACAAATACATGCATTCAGCTCAAAAGGCCAGATCCCAGCTCAGTTTTTTTTAAGGTCTGCTGGAAGCCTGAAACAAGCTGTGTTTTACCAACACGAACACCTCTTCCCAGGTCCTCCTCACCTATTTTACAATCTTTGGAGGAGTCACTTGCCAGTGTCACACAATACCAGTCAGTCTAGATCTTAATATAGGGTTGAGAAACCAGAGGGTTCAACATACGAGACCTAAGAGACTTTCACATGGCCTTAGCTTTTGTACTGTTACCGAGCGATTGCAGAATACTGTCATAAGCCAATAACTAAGGGCACAGCAAGCAAAGAGTAGTACAAACCCACATATGAGCAAATACTTTGAAAACACTACCAAAAATCATTGTGGGATTTTTGTTTAACAAATTTGACACACAAATATGTATTGTAAACAGCCACATTGAATACACATAATGGAATTCACTTAGTGTGTAAATGGAATTCACTTAGTGCGTAAATCTCCTACAGAAGAGCTAGCTAAACTCTGAAGTACGGCAAAAATGCCTAACACCATGTCAACTTTCCAACTTTAAGAATATTTCTAACAAATATGAACACACAGAGGTAATAACCTACCTTCTGCACTTCAGTAAGTTAGGCTGACCTAAAAGCACATATTAGTTCCTTTTTGTCCTTCCAGGACTCCTTTTGTATGCAAATATTAAAGAACTTTATACTAGGCAGACTGTATAAGCTACAAGACAGGTTACCTGATTCAGTGACATCTGACAACACTGTGGCCTCTACAAAAAATATTTTCACCTAATTTAAACTAATCGAGATTTCAAAGGCCTACAAAATTGGACCTTTCTCCCCACACCACCCACATCAATATCCTCCCAGATACAAAAAATACCGCTGCTAAAGTCATCATCCAAGCCCACAAATAACTCATAGTCTGCCTTGGAAGTGAAAGCTTTATCCTTATCCCAAGACTCGACTCATGATCTCATCCACCTCAACACTTATGCTGAAATAACTACGTAATTGGAATTTTAGTATTTCATCCCCTGCCACCTCCCTAATAAGAATCATAGAAACATAGAGTAGTTAGGGTTGGAAAGGACCTCAAGATCATCTAGTTCCAACCCCCTGCCATGGGCAGGGACACCTCACACTAAACCATCTCACCTCAAGGCTTCGACCAACCTGGCCTTGAACATTGCCAGGGATGGAGCACTCACAACCTCCCTGGGCAACCAGTTCCAGTGCCTCACCACCCTAACAAGAAAGAACTTCCTCCTTATATCCAATCTAAACTTCCCCTGTTTAAGTTTCAACCCATTACCCCTTGTCCTATCACTACACTCCCTGATGAAGAATCAAGTCCATCCCCAGCATCCCTATAGGCCCCCTTCAGATACTGGAAGGCTGCTATGAGGTCTCCACGCAGCCTTCTCTTCTCCAGGCTGAACAGCCCCAACCTTCTCAGCCTATCCTCATACGGGAGGTGCTCCAGTCCCCTGATCATCCTCGTGGCCCTTCTCTGGACTTGTTCCAACAGTTCCATGTCCTTTTTATGCTGAGGATATCAGCATATTGTTAAATGGCCCTTGATTACTTTGGCAAAAGACTAGACATCACAGGATTATTTCCACTACAACTGAATTTTTATGCCACTTGATACTGCTATAGTATTAGCCCAATAACATCACCACTGCACTGAAGTTGAAAATCTGCAATTACCTTCATATTTATAAGCTGAATGCTAAAGATGACAACTCTATATCTAGAATAAAAAATATCACAGAAAAGTTATTATACAAATTCTGTTTGTGAAACACTGGTCAGCAAAGCCATTTGCCATGCTTATTTCATGAAAAATGCTAAAACAAAATATGCTGATATTTTTTATTAAATGCCAAGTATAGCAAAGAGAAGGGATGATTGATATTACAAATAACAGACAGATTTAATATGGCAAGAGTCACACCATTTTATGAAAATTATATGTCAACATGAAAATACTGTATTTTGACTATTTAGAAACCTGAAGACCATTTTCCACCAGTATGTGTGTTGCTGGTAGTCAAAAACTGTGATACTGCTCCTGTGAAAAGTCATGCTATTTTCTTCCTCTTCCAGGAGGGTAACTGTGGAGCTCATCATCACTTTCTGCACAGTCAGTAGAAACAAAGAATGTCCTGTATGAGACAGCAAGCAACACTGCTGAACTCAAAATGGATTTAAGGATACCACAAGTAATTATTCTGTTGCATAATAGTAGCATGAATGCACATTACATAACCCAAAATGCTTTTATTCACCCTAATCATATTGTTGGCTTTCTTTTTACACTGTAAAGCTTGATCAGACAGTACACAGAAATTAAAAATGTACTGACTCAGAAAAATCAGTGTAAACTGCTACTGCACTCAGTGTAAACAACACAAGAGCCAGAGATTATAATAGTACAAATAGCTGGAAAACTGTAGGTGTGAGGAGATTAAATGCATTCTGACAGAGAAGAAAATATTTTGCAGAAGACTGATTCAGATTTTAAAATAAACTGAACTTGAAACATAAGGTATTTTTGTGGAAGAAAAAATATCCAGGAAATGTTGTACCATGTTTCATAATGAGTATTGTGAGCAATCTTTATTGCCAAGATTTTTTAATCTTTTATAAAACAAAGAATTTAGCAGTAAGTAACCACTTTCAGGACCACAGCATGAATACATACTTAAGCTGCATTATAAACTTCATTTCAATGGCTGTGCTTTTTACTACCCTTTGTTTTAAAACTAAGAGATCTCTCCAGGGTGGGGCCCGAGTAGAAAATGAAGTTATACTAAACTAATGTTACTTAATATTATGAGTTACCAACGTGAACATTGATTTAAGTGCTGAAAGAGTCCACAAATATTAGTTCAAGCAGTAGTTCAGGTCAAACTGTATTTCTACTATATTATCTGGACATAACAGGGCACCTGTTTAGGAATCTCTTAGGATTCTTCTCTTGTATACATACACACATAGAGAGAAAGGGAGTGTCTACCTTTAACGTCTGTATGTACTACACCTTTAATAGCAACATCCTTGTGTTAATTCTATAGGGATATTCTCTATGACAAATTCTGTGTGTTCTATGACAAACTGCATAAGCATATGGCAACTAAACATACCGCATACGTACACAAATTGCTGCATTCTTGTAACTACAGCACCCAGCCATTAACCCATTTCTTTTGATGGAGCAGAAAGTAGCACAGGTTGCATGAGTTGGCACAGAGCCCGCTGCAGACATTCAAGAATACTATGTTCAGCTGAACTTCAATCTTTAGTCAATGGACACAAATCAAAACACACACATAAGTATGTGGAAGTATTCAGTGAGAATACAAAATAAGTATAGCTTACAAGTAAGGGAGGAAGAAAGAGCAAAAAATGTCAGGCTGTAAGATAAAACAGAAATTGTTCATGTTTACTGCCTAAGTTGGTTTTGTCTTGTTGTTGGTTTTGAGGGTTTATGAGGGGTTATTATTTAATTACTCATCAGCCATTAATAGCATAACTTCGTTGTTCTCTGTCCTGTTCTAACCTTACGGCCACCTGGTGTTTTCTGAGCAAAATGACTGGTTCTGCATAAAGAATGCAAGCCTCATGGTTAAGTAAGTGTGCAAGAGTTCATTCACATTTTGTATGCCACAGGGAGCCAGCAGACTGAAAGCACAGCCAAAATCAATCTGAAGCACTCAATGGGAGGGATGCAAAAGCATAAGATCTGACTTTCAAATGAAATACGTTATTGTTACTCATGAAACATTTCCAGCTGCAGCACAATGGCTGCCATGTCAAAATGGAAGACCATCCCTGCCCTAAAGGATTTCTACTCTAAAAGTACAAAACGCACTGCAGGTAGAGCCAGAGATTACTACAAATGAAACAAACAGACAAAGGATGTGTGGGCCTATCTTCATAATGGTTTTCTTGTTGCATTTGCATGTAATATTTACACTGACTTCCAAATGGACCTCTGAGGATAACAGTTAATCCTGAATAGTGTACCAACTTGTCATTTGCATCCCAACACCAATAAAGCTTTGACATTATGAACCTCATCTAACGAGTTCTATACACATGAATACTATAAACAACTGAAAGACATTCTGCGCTTGATTCGAGTCAAAAAGAGAAACTCAATATGATTCAATGCATGCAAGCCTTTATGCAAGTTTACGTGAGGCATAAACTATATGTAGGAGGAAATAAACCCTAGATAACTTTTAAGCATGTGACAATCTATTTCTGCTTTGGGATATACAGATACTCAGAATTCTAGATCACTGATTTTTAAGAGCTGGAAGGAGCTACTGATACCAGGAAGTCTAAGCTAATATATGGGATATATCACAAGTCTCCAGTTTAAAGCCCAATAGCTATGATAATCTGAACACATCTCAAACCTGTCAGCCAATCCATATTCAATCATTCTGAGACCTTTCAATATAAAATGCCACTTTATAATAAAAACATGTTGTTTTACTTGCACATAGAGCTCATGGACTCCCTAGAAAGGAAGAAACAGTTAAAGACTAGGAGAAAGGTTGAGCCTTCACAAGGGAAAAGATAACTGTACAAAGCACTGTAGGGGGTGGAAAGGGAAAAGAAAATAATTATTTAAACAGCTTTCTGAACAAAAAGGTGGGAGAAACATAAAAGGGAAACAGGTGAAAAAACAGAATATAATAACAGGATCATTCCGCAAAAGCATTTGAAATGCCTACACCTTATTGGTGCCACTGTGGCACAGTAGCTGCATTGCTAGCTGTAGTCCACAGGCCACGTGCTGGAGACTCACGAAGAACTTGAAAGCCACTGCAACCCACTCAGGTACAGCAACTCATTCCACAGGAGAGGCGCTTCTCCACGTGCTGCATGGTGCATCCTTGGGGTCCTGCTGGAATGTTTTAGGAAGGAGGTAAACTCTAGTGTCGCATCCAACACCCTTTCTCTTCACAGAAGGGATTAGAAGAGCCAAGTCTCTGCACCTGTAAGCAGCAGAGTATATTGCTGTCCCAGATTTCAACAGTGAAGACTGGATAACAGAATCACAGGGCATATCAGGAGGATCTTGCTCTGCTACAGAACTTTTCTTGCTTGTCCAGCAGAGCAGAAGAGTTTTCTCTCTGACATATGTGAACACCCTACATTTGTGTCAAAACAAGAGTTTGCTTCTACGCTCCTCAGATCACTAGATCCGAAAATGAATAGTGAGTGTATTACAGGTGAGAACATGAAACACTCAAAAGTTAAACTGGTCAGTTTAAGCTACAGGGTGAGTCACTAGCCAAAGAATACTGAACACGGGACTCCTGACTTGCTGTACATTTCTAAATCCAGTATCATAATTATCCTTAAATTTGTATGACACAACCATTACACATAATAATTAATGTGCTCAATATCACCTGGATCAAACAGTTTATTCTCAGTGAAGATTTCACTTTAAGTCATGGGAGACAAAGGGACAACCACCACCAGTTTCAGTGGTGCTTGCAGTATGCAGTAACTTCTGCACTGATGGAGGGCTGAGCTACACAGAGACGACCACAGAAATGTGGACATAAATCGGTATTTGGACACAAATTGGTAGCAAAGAGGAACAAGTAAAAACTCCATCAGACTGCAACCCAGTAACCTGACAGAGCAAAAGGGTAACGACTGCTACCACACAAAACGGCAGAAAGCTTCACACCTAATGTAGCGGTTGCCGAACTTTTATTTCAATGCCAACGCTGCTAAAGGGTAGCTACACTCTGATGGGCAACAGATGGCTTATGCAACTAAATGTCGAGAAATATAAGAGGCCAGCAAAACAGTCTGTCGAAAGTACTACCCTCAAAGGTCGCAGCAGGGCACACACCAGAGGAAAGATCTGAAGGGTTAGAGTAGGCAGAAAATTAAATCATTCAGAACAACACTTGGAAGCAGCAACAAAAAGCAAACAGTTCTGCAAAGCATAAATAAAGGGTACCAAAGTAAGTCAAAGGACATTATTCTTCCAGTGCATAAAAGGTCTGATGAGACCACATGTAGAGTACCATACTCTGTTCTAGCTGCTTTATTTTTAAAGTGGCTGTTATGAAGTTGAATGGGGTAAAGCAAAGGGCAACCCACATGATTCCTACATTCGCAGAGTCTAAAACAGCGAGGACACAAACGTTTGTTTCACACACACACAAAAAAGGAGTATCTGAACATCCAGAGTTCTCACTGACCAGGAGATTGCAGGACTGCTGGAAAACAGGCCCACAACAAACTCCCATACTATGCTGCAATGTCCTGACATCTTATGGACATTAAAGCTCTCATGATTCTTTTTATGAGTGCCTGTGTTCAATCCTATTCTGCCTCATTAAATATTGGCTGCAAACAAATTGAAATCAGGACTCTATAAACAGCAACACATAATAATTGTCATTTTAAGTTAAACTAGAAGTTTTTCCCTCAGACAATGGCCAGATGCTATAGCGGAAGGTGAAGAAGTAACACCTGTAACACACCAGTCTAAAGGACAAAACTCTGCTCAGCTGCAGATGTTTGTTTTATACTTAAATCACAAAAAGTTACATGTCCTTTGTTTTAAATCTCATATAGCATTAATGCATTTTTTCTCATAATTTATAGAAATGTCTAATCGTTCCTGAATCCTTCTAGGCTCAGTTGGACTCTATTACTTCTTCCAGGAGTAAGTCCTTCAGGTTCATTACATGCAGCATAAAATTATACATTTCCCCTGTCCCCCTTGCTTTCAAAAGCACCAAATACTCCCTGGAGATAAAGCATCCCTTCTCCACTCGCTGGTTTAAATGCCTTCGCTACAGCCTCCTATTCAGTGCCAGTATCAAGCCTCAATCCTATGAGTATTTAACAGATGTTAAACCTGCACATCAACCCTAGCTGCACCAAGACACAGATTTAACAGTCCTCACCTTTTCAGTGTCTTCAAATGCCAGCAATCCTTACCTATCTGTGGATCCCTTTTCTAGGTTTTTTACCTTTGAGATGAGGGAACAAGCATCAGGAATGAATGAGGTGCTACTGTAATCCCCTTAATAGTATTTTCTATTCTAAGTGTTACTTTTTTCCCCACTACAGCTTAATATTTGGGCTTGCTTTCACAACTGCTGTTGCATGGTTTGTGAATGCGTTCACAGATCTCCGGACTCTCAGAAATCCGGGTCTTCTCCCCAAGTGTTTTTAATTGATCCACTTCTGGTCCTAAATTGTGTCAATGTGCTGCTCTGTATTGTTAGCGGCTCCTTGCAGTATACATGTCACGTGTGGAGAAGATACCCATGTGATAGCACTATGAAGCCACTAAATAAATATAACCATGCAACTTCAACAACTAATTCATCTCTCCCTTTTTCTAATGCTTCAAACTCTTCAGCAACCTCAAAACCCAGCCTTTCTGAAATCACATTGTACCAGAATCATTTTTTCTTCTTCTCTTTCCCACCTCCCCAAACAAAGAGGAACTCTACCAAATCCCAGGCAACAGCACTGCTGCTAAATTTTAAGCCCCACCCAAATCATAGTTTTGTACTATGCTATGTTACAACATATTTCACATAGTCGGTCTATGTGAAAATTTGTGGCCATGCTTTCAGAGTTATTTGGATGAAAGTTGCTGTAAGAATGCAAGATCATTATCATTTCACTTAGAAGTTTTTACTTTCCTTCTGGTCCCTAAATTATTGGTGGCATGGTGCTGAACTGGACTACAGTGCAGCTGTATTCAGGCCCTAGCATGAGTTCATTCTGGTCCAAGGTAGAGTGATTTCATAAACAGCAAATGGATTTCTGTGTCAAAACCACAGAATTCCTCACTATACATTTAAAATTTCATTAACAAAAAAAAAAAAAAAAAAGAAGAAACCCATCTCCTCATATATCTCCATAGAATTCTTATTCTAACATAACACAGACTTTATTATTCGGGCACAAATGTAACCCTACATCCTAGCATACCACCCATGAAGAACTACAGGTCACTTCTTGAGAGCTTGTATGGCCACTGAACATGAAAACAGAGCATTTTCAGGGTGAATCAAGGACAAAAGAGGTTCTGGGAGACTGCAAGGCAAAGCATGACTACTCCTTGGAGATAACTACTGGTCAGCTGCTCATCCCTTCAGGAATTAGGTCTAGATGTATCTGTGTTAACTATGAGGAGACACAGAAAGTATGCAAATAAAACATAATTAGAGGATCATCTCAAAGCTCAAAGAATGGTCTATCAAACTGGTCCACATCCAGTGGACAAAAGCAGCTTTGCTGCTGTCCAAGCATTCTGCTAAGAATATAACATTCAAAACACAAATGGGACACAGTTTTTCTGGTGTTAAAAAAAAGGAGAGAGAAAAAAAAAGAAAGGTCTTATACATAATCTCTGATAATATATTACTGGGTGGTAACACTAAGACATCACACATGTTTTGCTTCTGGTTTAGAACATACTACACACTGGCTGCATAAAGACAAGCAACAGCAGGTTTCACACTGACTTAGCATTCATTTACCACTTTCACACAAGGTAATGCCATTTTCTTCAAGGGGACAGGCCATGATCTGATCACTTTGTGCTCATTTCATCACACAGCTATATACCCCCTTACAGTGCTGGCTATAGGAAGCTATTTATTTATAGAATAGATTACTACAGCAGTAGTAAAAGATGCAAGTTCAAAGCATGCATTTACACACATATTTTTAATTAGCTTTCCCAAGATCACATACAAGCATGACTAACATGCTCGCAATGCTCCAGCCTGTTTCTTAAATGAAACCATCAAAACCCGAACTGTAGAACTAATGGTTTCTCCAGGGCTATTCCCTTTACAGCATCTCAGTCCAGTCTGTATGCTGCTACTCCCAGGCTTTCTGACAACACACAGCCATGTTCATTGCCAACTCTTTAACCCAACAAGTGACCTAGATCTAGCATTCAGAAACAAAATGCCAGGGTTTTTTGCAGAGCAAGGTGATTCTTTTGTTATCTTTTTCAGTTACTTCTTCAAAATGCAAGCAAGATAGTATTTGGTGATGTTAGCAAGATAGTTAAGATACCAGAATCCAGGGAGAACCTTTAACATCCAAGAAGCCTAGTTTAAAAAGACAGGCATCCTGGCTATCGGAGGAATTCTCAGTGGAGATCAATGATAGCACAGGAAGTCATATATTCCTCTATATCACAGCTAAACTGAAAGTACACCAAAGGCAAGTTTTCATACATAAACTGGCTAGCTATGAGATTCTGAAACATAGTCACACACAACCTGTGCCAAAACAGAACACTGCAGTCTCCAGCAACTTTTACTCAAGAGGCCTCCCTTAGTTCTTGTTACTCCACTTAATATAACTACCATTAGCAAGAGATGCCTCTGCACAGCCTTACAGGGAGGGAGGCTGCCTGTGTCTTTCTAGTTCCATGTGGCCTTGCAGAACTACCCTACAACCTTAACTGTTAATTACTCTGCAAGATTAAAGCACTGCCAAGCTGTCACCCTTTGACAGCTTGGAATGAGAGGTTTAAACTCAACTGAGAGCATGACACTGTGCTACAAAGCCAGTTACCCTTCTAATTATACATTTTGTATTTGGAATTGGGAAAGTAAAAGATAGCAATCTTTCAGGCTTCCTTTTTAAAATTCATAGTAAGCTCAGTTTTCATTTTTGAATGTCTGTTCCACACGCAGCGTCTATTACCCAGCTGATGACTGCATTGAAGACTGCTACTTGGGATATCCCTGGAGCAGAGACCTGTGCCTGAACCAGGAAGTAAGGAGAAAAATATTCCATAAGAAGTCATTAATAAGCTACAGAACTATATGGTACTACTATGCCCACAGCTGAAGGAAAGAACAGGAGGAAAAAGCCTATGCAAAATCAAAAGGCAAGCTGAATGAGATGCCAAAGCTTTCTTTTTGATAGCCATATACACATCTATAGGTAAAGTAATTTAGCTTCCTCTGAAATCTCCTATGTATCTACTTCGTGGGTCTCCAGTATTTGACAGGTATCTTCCACCATGCAAAGTCAATGTGAGCACACCCCATCTTTCTTCTTTCTCCAAAACAGCTCCCCAGGCAAGATAGCACTTGGAGCGGACAATAGTACAACCTGGTTTCTGTACGGAGCCTGTCAGCTCCTTGGGAACTGCTTTTCTGCTTCTGCCAAACATACAGTCAGGACTACACCCTGGCCTTGGTCTGGGCAGTCAGGACAGGCTGCAGGAACCTGATTCCAAAGAGTGTGATTCAGCCAAAAGGGACTAACATATGGTAAAAATTAAGAAACAAAAAGCAAGCTGCAGCAAGGACAATGATCAGTCAAGTCCTTGCCTGCTGGTTACACAGGAAAATACAATCACCCAGAACATCTAGGACCTCGGAGCAAGATAAAAAAGAAATCACAGAGCTGGCTCAGAAGGGCATAAAGGAGAGCAGGAGCACGCTCACAGAAAATTTGAGGTTTTGCATGTTCCTAAAATGTTGATGCTTCCAGGCACCATTTAAATCTCAACCCATATTTTAGGAAGTCACTGATGGAAAACAAAACAAAACAAAACAAAACAAAAAAAAAACAAACCCCACACCAAAAGCCAAAACAAGCTAAAACCTCTGTTTTGACATATTGTTCAAGTCCAGGAGAAGGCTAGGCCCTAACTTCTAACAGGTTAGAAGTTTCTGTAACATTTTTCTGATGGAACTCTCAAACAGAAGCTTCCTTCTAATGTATGTGACTGTAAAGGTGTTTAGAAGCCAACGTGCAGTCATATGCAGTTCGAGACAACCATTCAAAATTTATTTTTAAAACACCACAAAGTTCTCAGAAAAGGTAGCTATCAAATAATATCAGTGTTAAGGAAACACAAAAATATTTAATGATAGATTTGGTACTTTTCAGCTGTTCCCCTTTCTGAATTTTTAAAGTATTTAAAAGCACCCTTCTATGGCAATTTGTTTATAGTTTGGAAGAATACGTTCTGCTATACACCCAATGCTACAGGATTAAAGGAACCCTGAGACAAATGATGTTTTGAATCAATCTCTGTCTGAACAAACCCAGAGCCAGAAATTCAGCTGTGGCCAAAAAAATGAAAGCAGAAAGAAAAAACAACACCACCCATGTATCTAAAATCCACTCTTGACATGTAACCAGTGGCTAACTATACATGGCAGCACTAGCTATAAAGGAGCATAGTATTTCTCTGTTCTCTGGATTAAGACTAAAAGGAAGAGCAGTCTATGTCATCCATCAGTAGAGCAAGAAACCTGGTGCTTGAGGACTGGCTCTGAAAGCTTCACAGTCATTTAAGATGTGGAGATACAGTCTCTATAGGCCTCCTCCGGTGCACATAGGCATGGAGGAACTCCGGTTCCTGGCTGCATTTCCTGTGACCTATCCCAATAACAACTCCAGAGGCAGAGTGAAGGTCTCTTCCTCTCTCCTTCTTGAATAAAGGACTCCTATGGGAAAAACATTCGTGAGCGTTATGGAGCCCCACCTGCCTCAATGGCTCATTCCTCACTGCTTCAGTGGTTTGGCGTTTTTTTAAATAGTGAGAGCAGTCAGTGCTAAAAGTTAATATCCTAACAAAGCATGTGGAATTCAGCTCCCTGGAGCAGGCTCCAAAGTCCATGAGCAGCCTTCCAAAATGACATTGTGCCAGCTTTACTTACCCCTAGCCATCTTGCTCCTTTGTTGGCAGCCTGCTGAATCTGCACTCTTTTCAGGGTGACATGGTAAACAGCTCCCTCTTCTACCTCTTCACCCTCATCCTGAATTGTGCTCTGCCAGGAAAAAGGGAAAGAAAGAGAAAGGAACGTTTTCCTTCTTCTGCTAACCACAATCTATACCAGGTGCTCTACCGCTTCATGCAGATTTGAGGGCACAAAACGGGCTGCACAAAGTAAATAGAAACAATTGAAGCAATACAGGATACTTTTAGATTGAGGGAATACTGAAGATATTCTTGGCAAGCTGTCCTTTCCTGTGGTATCGAGACACCCTGACTTTCCATTTAACTGTTTTTCCTAGACTAGCACATATTTTAAATAGTTGTATAAAGTCTTTTCTAAGGAAATAGTTTGGTTTTGATTAGCAGCCTTTTCTTCCCTCTCTCTCCCTCCCTCCCCCTCTCCCCTTTTCTAAAACAATTAATCTCTTTGGCCTTTCATTTATGGAAGGAATTGCGCTTTTTAAAACTGTTGAATTACTTAGGCAGACAGCCTTTAAACTTTGAAGCTAACAAGCATTTAAGATACAGCAACCCTTTCTTTCTTTTGACAGGAGCGACCTAAAGCGCTTGTGGTTTGATTTCCCAAAACCTCTTATTTCAAGCTCCAAAAAAAAAAAAAAAAAAAAAAAAGCTTTCCAGAGTCGAGGCTTTAAAACTCACAAATAATAGAAAGCAGATGGGGGGAAAAAAAAAAAAAAAGTATTCCAAACTTTAACCGAACATTTGCTGCAATGACTCCTCACTTCCTAGGTTATTGACCATACAAAAGAGCGCAAGCTGCTGCAAGGCGGACAGAAAACATGCATCTGAGTTTCTCTGAGGGGTTTACCAACTTCCCCCCCGGACCTCTCTCTTCATCCTCTGTAAGCGCACACACACAGAGGTACTCGCGAAGATAAGCATCACTCAGAAGCGAGGTAGAGCAGAAAGGAGATTAACACACGGCGTTTCCAGCGAAGCTCCGGGAAGCAGCGGGCGGCGCGCCCGGCCACCCCGCTGACACCGGCACCCCGCGGGTAGGGGAGGGGGAACGGGACAACCGGTTACCATTTTAGCTTTCCACAGCAATTTCATTCTCGATGCCTTCCCGTGCGCCTCGACGGGCCACGCCGCCGCAGTCCCCCCGCCGCTCCGCCTTGTCAGCGGCCGCCGCCGCCGCGGGCCGGGCCGGGCCGAGCCGTGCGGCCCCTCGGCTCCGCGGCGCGGGAGACGGGAGGGCGGGCGGCCGCGCCAGGCCACGCCTCGGCCCGGCCTCGCCGAGGGGCTTCCTGTTTATCGCGGGCAACCGCGGCCGAGAAGTTAGTGCGGAGCCAGCAGTGCGCGCCGGGACCCGCAGCGCGGCTGCAAGCGCTCGGGGGCGCCGGCCGAAGCGGGGCGTGCACGTAGCCCCCTTCGCGGTGTCCCCATAAGAGGGACAAGGTGCCGCACATCCTGCGCGGCTTCCAGCGGGACGGGGCACGGAGGAAGCGCCTCCTGCCAGCTCCGCCAGCCATCGCCCCTGTGTCAGCCGCGCACCGACTGGTGCCCGGGCACGGCAGAGGGTGCGCGGCGGTGCGCTGTGTCTGCGGGTGGCCGGGGCAGGTGCGGAGAGCAGAGGGCCGCGTCTGGGGCTCCCTGCCGCTGCTGCCGGATTTTGAACTGCTCCAGCACACAGAAAAACGCAGATGCACAAAAGGCAGGAAGTTTAAGCCAAACTTAAAAAGTACAAGTTTGAAAGCAAGGCAGTACGTTATGGTAAAGCCCGTCACCGCTGCGAGCGGCGGTACTTTACGTTGTCGTGGTCCTGCTCAGCAGAGGAGTGAAGTGTCTGTCCAGCACTCGCCCACTGGGCAATTCAGGTGGCTCAAACAGCAGAGAAGGACCTTTCTCCTCCTCCTGCGCACGCCAGCCAGACTGCGCCCGGGCAGGCACCCCCTCTCCTCCCACCGCCCTCTGCAAGCCTATCCTGTGACCATCAGCAGAAACCCTTCCCCTGAAAAAGATGTGCTGAGTGGGGACGGGGGATGCGCAGGTGCGTAGCAGCAGGTAAGAAACCACTGCTAAACAGCGGAGCCATGAGGAGCAAGGAATAGAGATGTGGGCTGTACATCACAGCTGTGGAGGTGAACAGGAGTGAGTTTCTGGTTTGAGGAGATAAGGTTTAGGGTGATGGGAAACTGCAGGCATAGGGAAAGCATTCCAACCCATATGACCTGTACAGCTGGTATTAAGAAACAAATCATGACTGTTTTTACTCATCTTTCCACAAGAAAATGACTCTTCCTGTTTAAGAAGAAAAAAAAATTCTCATATTGATTCTGTAAGCAATAGATTATAGTTATCATATTCCCCACATATCTATTTATATAGATTAAACCCACAATCTCCTTATTTTTATTTCCAGGAGTTCCTTGCTCACAGACAAGCCTGTATGAACCATGACAATCTTCTCTGTACAAGCACTAGCTGCAGATATCAGCATACTAGCACAAGAACCTCACAGCACCTGACCTGTCTTTAGCTACCTGCTTTTGGGGACATAAATGAAATTAGAGAGGAGTTGATACACAAATTACTGTACAAGTCAATGAAGGAGGTAAGAATTGAACAGCAGAGTTCATATCCCCCCTGAAATTCAGCAGTAGCAGCCAATGTATTAACATATTTATACACAAGTGTCACTACCAGTTTTCTCAGGAGCAGAGCTGGTTCAGAGAGACTATTCATCACTTGGCAGCTGTTAACATGAGGAAGCATATGAAAGCAAGGAACATTATTTTAAGCTACAAAACTAAGACTGAGCTGTGTTGTTGTGGGTGGCCTGATCTGATCATTTGCCAGGCTGTGCATTTGCTTTATTTGTGTAATACTGAAGTGATCCAGAATATGCCGAGGCAGATAGAGAGTTTAATATTCTGTCTAAAATGTATTGTAGCATACAAATCAAAGTCTAGATTTTCTGAAGTCCCTTGGTTTCTCCTGCAAAACTGCACAGAGCATTTTGAATACTTTAGATTTTGCAAACTGGTTTTCCACAGCATAATTTTTGGGTGCAAAAAAAGGAGTCTCCATTGAATTTGTGTAGCTGGCACAGCAGGCGTGCAAGCAGTTTCAGAACAAATTGCTGTTGAACAGGACAAACATAGCATATGAGAATGGATATCCAGCTGCAAGGAATATAACACCAAAGCCAAATAATTACTCTGTATTATTTCTGTATTGAAATAAAAGCTTTGTCATGGTATGATGTACAGCAACTGCACTAGTGCCACTACCATTACTCTGGATGGCAGTCACCAAAAAATTGCAGTTACTTTGGACTGTTCCATTAGAAGAAGATAATGACTGCAATTTAATATAGTGGGAAGGAACACATGTATTTAACTCAATTTAGCTTCTGTTGAATCATGTATTTCAGACTGGATCCTTAGGGATATCCTTGGAGAGATAAGCTCAGGACTTTTCATTCAAGGTCAGGCATAAGCCCTCTCATGGATGATGTTTCTGAATTCTCTCAGTCACTGACAAGAGGATTTATGGAAGAGGAATCCTCTTGTCAGGATTTCCCTGAGAGAAGCTCCCTCAGGAAGGAATATCAGATTAATTCATCGAGTTTAGCAAGTAGCAAAAATACCACCTTTTTATTAATTAGATTTCTTATTAGTCCTGCTTAGAGTATTTTCCAGATTACTTTCAGTGAGATACAGTGCCCAGACTTTGTAACATTAAACACAGATACACCTTTCTAAAGAAACCCAAACTGAAATCACAGTGAAAGGTTACAGGAGGGACAGTAATCAGGCACATAATTCTGTAGTACATCAAACTGCATCCTACTTTTGGAACAGTATTTTGAATGAACGGGTTGTCTTTCATCCTAAGAAACTGCAAGGACTGCACAAACAAGATACTGTATAAACTGCATCACTGGCACCTGGCCGCACCTGCAACACACAAAAAGGCACACAGGGAACTGAGAAGGAGATGGAAATTTTCGCTAATGTGATGAGGTCTGTATGGCAACAGACACATGTATTTTACTTGCACTCTTACAGATTTGAAGGTCAAGTTTCATACGATCTAAATCACACACAAATGCTAATCTTTACCCCTAGATCTCAGCTCTGCAAACGTGCACCTGAGATGGCAAATTGTTGTTATGTGGGTTTTTCCAGCATCATCCACCCTCTGCTGTCATGGGTGCTAAATGCCCTTGTGTAGGTAGATATACTTAAGTGGCAGCTCAACAGATTTCTCTTTGAGCAGGGAACACAATACATTTAAATGGGATATTTGGTTCCATAGTCTCCTCAGTCAGCTGACTTGGGAGGGAAGTATCAGAATTAGCCTGAAGGAAAAACTCATTGTCGATGCTAAGAGTTGTTACTCTTTAAGGATGAGGCAAAAAAACCCCAACCCAATATCACAATAGTCTTTTGTAGAAACCTTCAGTATTTACTTGATTGAAATCTTAATCTAGTTATTTTGTTTAGTTAGCGCTTAACTTAATTTACATGATTAAGCTTCTAGAAACTGTTTCCATTAACTAGTTTAGATGCAAGGGGAAACTGCACAATGGCTAGGACAACAGACAATGCAACTTAGTGTGACAAATTAATTTAATCTTTCTTTATCCCCTACCTAGTGTGCCAGTTCAGAAAGGCATGTAAGTAGTAGCTTTACTGTGGCATGAGCTTAAAACATCAGAGGAACTAAATTAATTCTTTGATGAACTGGAGACTAGACCCTGAAATCAAAGTGAATCAAACCTCCATGGGACTGAATCTTCTCCCTACAAGAATTATATCAAACATCATATTGCAAAAAGCCCAGCTATCACATTTGCAACAGATTTTCAGTAAAAAACTGTTTATCCAAATCCTCTGCCAATTCTGATATTTGCAGATCCTTGGAAGCCTGGATTCTATTGATGTAACTGTCTCACTCAGGAAAATTATATTTGTAGGTTGGGGTGGTATCTTTATGAAAGCAGCTGACAGGGGATGCAACAGTGTTTTCCAACATAGCATGCCTTTCTTATGCCACAGTATTTGCTTGCTTTCCAGCTGAAAAAAAAAAGGAAAATTCAAATATACTACCTCTCTTAACAGACTTTGTCCATATTTATATCATCAGATCTCATAGTCACAATAATGTTGTTGAATGGAATACAAGATATTTCTCTTGGACTGTAGAATCTTTCAAACTGAATGAAATACTGTACCAACTAAAAATGTAGCAGAAGGACTCATTTGAACTCCGACTCCATTAACCAATTAATTTTTACCAAAACAGTCACATGTGTGTATGTATACATAACATATATGTATTCATTTGATCTTTCATAGAGAAAGAATTATGCTCAGCCTATATTCCTAAAAATCTGCCCTATACCCAAACACTGATTATTTAATACTGTAAAGGAGGAAAAGCTTATTTACCTTCCATTTAGTTGCATTCTAAGACCACTATGTAGTGTTCAACCACTTATTTGAGACCAAGAGATGGGATCAGAATGCACAGGAAAACATGAAGACAAAAAGGCTCTGATTAATCTAAAAGATGTTCTGTAAAGCTTTCAAGGAAGCATCAAAAAGAGTAAGAACAGTCTGCAGCTCGGTTTAGTAGAACTGCTGTGTTGCTCTTTTAAAAGTCCTTTAAAAGACTTTAATCACAAAACCAATCTGTACCAATGAACCACATTCATGGTCAACATTGTGTTAAATATTTGGTTCTTTCCAAATCATGTTTACATGCAATAACTAAATTCCTGCCATAATCAACCTCTGTGCCTGCCCTTTATACTGAGTTCCTCTAATACATCTGAGCATATATTCCCTCCCCCTCACAAGAAGAAAGAAATACAGATCCACTTGTGAATGCAACCTTACACTTCTCAAAGTGAAATGTTATATAAGAAAATACTTTGAGGTCTGGAAAGTTCTCAAACTGTAGGCCATTGACTACTTACAACCCAACAAGAACTTGCCAGCTGTCCACAGAAAAATAGACACAGAGTGATGATTTCTGCTTGTTTTCAGCTATTGCTACAGCTGGCATGCAGATGCTTTCATGAGAAGACAAAGCAAAAGACCTATAAACCAGCTGGAAATAAAGAACAGCCAGTCTTACTGCCTCTGCTAGAGGCCTCACAGGAGGAGAAGAGGAAACCGAAGTCAGAGATACCCAAATAAGGAAAATATTCAGGAGGGCAAATTAAAAGGACAAAGTAATCAGGTGATGGAAGAATCAGCCCAGACAGCTTCTCTCTGAGAGAAAGGCATCACACAGCCTAAAAGGAAAGAAGCCAGGTACCAGAGATGTGCATGCAAATTATTTTCACTGGGTAGGTTGCTCAGTGGGAGACGGGTTAAGAAAAACACACAACTGTCTGGTTTTTGTTTGTTGTTTCTTTTTCTTTCTTTCTCCCCAGAAAAGGGAAAACACTTACTGCATTACAAAAATACGTAAGTTAGGCCATGTCTTCAAGATGTCCCTTACAGTAGCAGTGCCAGCTCAAGCAGTTTCCACTCCCTGGTGCTTGATTGAGCCAGGAGCTAGAACTGCTTGCATGTTGGATATGCTAGACATTTCCTAATGAAAGGCAAACCATGCCTTTGTATTATATGTTTTTACAATATTACCCTTTTTTTTTTCTCTCTAGTTTTTCTT
The DNA here is from genome assembly GCF_037157495.1 of Lathamus discolor. Lineage (NCBI taxonomy): Eukaryota > Metazoa > Chordata > Aves > Psittaciformes > Psittacidae > Lathamus > Lathamus discolor. The sequence goes on along the minus strand of NC_088886.1, from coordinate 24,925,602 downwards.
TCCTGTTTTTTTTGGTTTAGTTTGGTTTGGGTTTGTTTGGTTGGGTTTTTTTAAGAAGCAGTGGCTACCACCTCATGGGCACTATGTGTATGTGTGCAGCTGTTAATTGGAAGAGATTCCACAAGGCAGTCTGTTTATCCTGTAGAAAATATGAGAATCTTTCATGTAGAATAAAGCCTGTCTGAAAAGACAGCCCTGCAATGGATGATGCATTAGAAGTGCATGCTTACAAAAGGAAGTAATTACTGTTTCTATTAAGAGTATGTCATTAATTATTATTCATCTGGTTCCTATATAAGCATACTTAGTTCTTGCTTCTTATTTATGGCACATGCCCTCATAACAGGTGCTGCAGACTACAGTTCTTGAGACTGAAACTATTAAAAAAAAAAATCACAATCAGATGAGCCACAGAAACTGCAGAATGCAAGCACAAATCAGTTTTATATTGTGTTTTAATGACTGTGGACTTTGACCTGTAGCTTGGTTGCAGAGAGCTCTTTACCACAGTTACCATGTGAAAATCACCTGGTAGTATTCCTGTACACTGTGCACACCTGAGTTGCTGCTTTCCACTCAGACACACAGTTTGTCAGGAGTGCTTTAGATCTGGTTAACATTCAGTGCATTACAATCTCACCTATGCTGAAGGTCCTTTAAAGCACAAAGCACCTCACAGGCACATAGACATTTCCACCAGTACAGGGGCAATATTTTGCACATGCTGAGAGCTGATGTGGGTAACGGAGATGAGCAGAGTTTTCCATCTTTCTCATTTGGAAAGAAATTAATTTGGGTATTCATATTCTTTAAATGAATGAGATGCACTGTCACTACATGTCAGCTAGTAAGAAAAATTGTTTGGATCAAAAATTAAATTTGAATTGTGACAATGCAGTAGCAGCTCAGTAAAGAACCTATTACACAGATTCATCATTATCTGCCTTCATTGACACTATAACTAAATAGAGGCCTTCAAGTAGCTGCAAATATTAACCAGCTTCATTGTAGAATGCCAGAGGAAATAAAGCAGCGCTCCCATACATAAAACGAAATAAATGATTCATAAGGCTTCATAATTAACAATGCTAAGTCAAAAAAACATGTAGTTAAGGAAGCACATCCAGCCTTTGCTTGGCTCCTCATTACACATGTGATTCCAATTAGATAGGCATGCACTGTTTCACAAACTATGCTGTCCAATAGGATATGGTATGCTTTTGTGTAATCTCAGATCTAGACTGGCATATCTCCTTCAGGAACAGCAGGTCCTAAGACATCCATTTGTTAAGATATTAAAGCAGTGCTGCTTGCAAAACCCTGTTCATATCATCGATAAACTGTGCCACTTTCAACATCAGATTGAAAAACACTGGCATATTTTAGTTTCTGTTGCCTAAGCATTTTGACTCGAGTGTAAGTAGAGCTGGTCTTATACCTGCTCCCTACTCAGTCTGCAGAAACCTCTCTTGGATCTTTGGAAGTGACCTGTAGGAATAGAGAATGCAGGTCCTAGGAACTTGAGTCTCAGTTGCACATACTGCAAAACACCAGAAACTTTTCTTAGGCCATAAGTGCTTTACAAGGTCTTCTGAACATTTCCAGTCCCACGTGTCCCTGCTGCTTCAAAGCAGTATCTTTCTCTAGTTCTGTTCTGTGTAGCTACTTAGGTGTTCACAGCAAATGCTCTTGTCTGAAACCTTCATAAACTTTCAAGGAATACACAAAACCCTGAAGTGCACACTGAGTACAGGGTTTCCTGAGCTCGTAACTCAGTCAAATCAAAGCCAAAACTAAGACACTTCGTAGTTACGGCTATTTCAATGCCAAATTTTAGCACACAAGTCTCAGCTACTCATGCTGAGCTGTTCAAAAGAAGGAAGCAAAAAGTCTTTTTGGAGGAGAAAAATAGTTTTCCACTCTTCTCATACACATGGATGAAAAGTTTTCACTCAAACTTTCCAAAAAATTCACCTCTGAGGAGAGTCCAGGGGCCTCATTTGAACAATTTAAAAACTTTCTGCAAAGAATAAATACTTCAATCATATAAAAAAGTCGTTGCTCAGCTACAAGTTTGACTGTGGGTAATTCTCCTGACGTCAATTCCATTTCTCCCAATTATATTGTCACGATACCAGAATCAACCGCTGTGCCTATGCAGAACTAATAAAAATTATTACCTCCTTCTCCAACAGAAAGTTGTAGAAGACTGAAAAGAAAAGGCTAATATATCTTGGAAGCATTACATACCTGTAAGAACAATGACAAAAATATCAGCGCCATAAAAGAGCAGACAAAAATGCCTACACCTATGAGCTTCATAACAAAATCATCATGTCACAAGCTGAATGAAAAACGGTGGGAGGGGAGATCTCCAGACGCTTCTGAGGTTGAAGGGCACAATGACTCCCCATCAGTTCTCGCAGGACACGGTCAAATGGAGCTGGCCTTGGCATACAGCAAAGCTCCAGGACAAGCTGCTGACTTCAGCCAGATGGAGACTTGCATCCTGTGGCAGACCCTGCACCAGCACAGCCCACATCTTGCTCAGCTGGAAGTTTAGCATGAAGTTAGACCTGAACTGCCTACGAGCTGCATGAGCTTACTAGTCTTTCATGAGAATTCAAACGCAACTCCAAGAAAGAAAGAAAAAGAAAAAAAAAAAAAGAAGAGAACGTATCTACAATCTCACAAGGTAATGTTTTTCAGCAATTTCTTTGCATAAAGATGATACGAAACAGCCAGAAGAGGTCAAGAAGAGGCAGTGTCCAAAGCACTCAGATACTGCAGAGGGCTTGGAACAAGACTGTGTTGGGGGATAGCGGGGTATTAACAAAGCGGAAGTTGCTTCTCCTGTTCACTTTGCTCTGTTTGTAAACAAAGGGACTCTGTTCCTTTCTCTTATAATTTCTTCACAGAGGAACAGGCAAACATGCATAGAAAGGAGGAGGCAGGGAGATGGAGCTTACTGATTTTTTCAGTGAAAGGACTGATTTTCCCACCTTTTACACACACACACACACACACACACACATATTTCCATTTAACATTATCACTATGGTAACCACCAAGTTTTCTGCCACAGCTTCTAGACTGCAGTCAGATATTACGTCCAACAAACATGAGTAAAGAAAAATACCTTATGGACATTGTGATATAAATGGGTCATTTTGTCTGCATCAGCTGAATTAAGGAAAAGGAAGCCCTCTTCCTGATTTGTGACTCAAGTGGCTGTCACATACAAGTGTCACTCAAAAGATTGCCTTCTCTGAGTTGCAGACCTTCTTTTTCTTTTATTTTTGCACCTAAGGAAGGTGTAATCATTAGATAGGTCTTGGCAGAAAAACACATTGGGCTGATTTAGCAAAAGTCTTGTTTTCCCCACTTGTTCTCTTGTCCCCATAAACAGGCTGATTCTCCATAAGAAGCGTCTGACTTTCAACACATTTGCAAGTTTGTTATTTTTGTTTTGGTTAGTAGCTACTCGGTCCTTCTCCTCATTCCCAAATTCCTTGCCATAGTTCATGTTTTTCTCTAGCAAGCTTCAGTTTCCATAACAAGACAATTAACTATTCGATTAAATAGCTCTCCAAACTTCCCATTTACAAACATAACTTTCTTTTGCCTTTCTGCTCTGTTTCATTTTGCTTTGGTTACAGATATATTGCATGTATGCCTTTTCTGACACCGTTAACAGGATGCTTAAACAGTAGAAATCTCTGTTGACTATGAGGATTTTAATGTCTTTGGTTTGATTCTAGGCTTTTTTCAGTATTCGTCTTGAAAAAGAAATATTTCCTCACCGAGATTTCTGTAACACTTTGGGGTCTTTTAAGCCAAGCACTCCCCAGAGGACTCTGGCCTTAATAATTATATTGGATTGTCTATTATTTAAGATACTGGGAATACTTCCCACTCTACCTGGGGCCTCCTGTACCTCTGAGCAGAGTTCTGCCACCTACCTCTGTATTTGTATCCAAGCAGTTCAAAGCCTGAGGACTGTGTCCCTCCCACCCAGTGAGTTATAATCAAATGGCATGTCTTAAGTTTGACTCATTCACTTCATGCCTACATAGTTTCCAGAAAGACTAAATGAACTTTCAATTGAAACGCTGTTCCTACAACCAATCCTAGGAATCACATTTTCAGTAGCATTATGTATGTTAGAGATCACAATTAAAATGTCCAAAACTAACTCCATCGCTTAGATTTAAACCAGGAGGAAAATCTGCACAAAGCAATCTTCTGAAGTGAGAATCCCAAAACAAAGTCTGGCATTTCTGAACATTGTGCATAAACACAACACTCTTAACTTCCAAGAGGTCACTAAAATAATAGGGATAAAATAATTATAAAACCTTGTATTACAGAATCATAGAATAGTTAAGGTTGGAAAGGACCTTAAGACCATATAGTTCCAACCCCCCCACCATGGGCAGGGACACCTCACACTAAACCATCCCACACAAGGCTCTGTCCAACTTGGCCTTGAACATCGCCAGGGATGGAGCATTCACAGCTTCCCTGGGCAATCCATTCCAGTGCCTCACCACCATTACAGTAAAGAACTTCTTCCTTATATCCAATCTAAACTTCCCCTGTTTAAGTTTCAACCCATTACCCCTTGTCCTATCACTACAGTCCCTAATGAAGAGTCCCTCCCCAGCACCCTTACAGCCCCCTTTCAGATACTGGAAAGCTGCTATGAGGTCTCCACGCAGCCTTCTCTTCTCCAGGCTGAACAGACCTATCTTTCTCAGCCTATCTTCATATGGGAGGTGCTCCAGTCCCCTGATCATCCTCATAGCCTCCTCTGGACTTGTTCCAACAGTTCCATGTCCTTTTTATGTTGAGGACACCAGAACTGCACACAATACTCCAGGTGAGGTCTCACGAGAGCAGAGTAGAGGGGCAGGATCACCTCCTTCAACCTGCTGGTCACGCTCCTTTTGATGCAGCCCAGGATACGGTTGGCTTTCTGGTCTGTGAGCGCACACTGCGGCCGGCTTATGTTCATTTTCTCATTGACCAACACCCCCAAGTCCTTCTCTGCAGGGCTCTCTGAATATCTTCTCTGCCCAACCTGTAGGTGTCCTGGGATTGCTCCAACCCAGGTGTAGGACCTTGCACTTGGCTTGGTTGAACTTCATAAGGTTGGCATCTGCCAACCTCACAAGCATGTCACGGTTCCTCAGGATGGCATTCCTTCCATCCAGCATATCAACCGAACCACACAGCTTGGTGTCATCGGCAGACTTGCTGAGGAGGCACTCAATCCCACTGTCCATGTTGCCGACAAAGATGTTGAACAAGACCGGTCCCAACACCGATCTCTGAGGGACACCATTTGTTACTGGTCTCCAGCTGGAAGATATTATTCTCATAGTTTTTTGGGGTTTTTTTTTTTTTTGGGGGGGGGGTGGTGTTAATTGCTTTTCTGTTTGTTTTTATCTCCTCCACCTCTAAAATATCCCACAGTCATATACAACAGTCTGTACACCACTGACTTGCCTTCTCTTGGCACATCTCTGGTGAGACTCCCCTTTCTCTTCCACAGCATCCTTGAAGGCACATGCATTTCAAGGAGAAATCCAGGAACTGTTTGAAGAAAGCAGAAAGGCAGTTTTGAAATGTGGATGGCAATACATTTGTTTTCAATGTCCATTATATCTCTCTCCCTTTTGTGAAACACAACAATTGGATACGATCATTACACAGACAAGGAGGATGCTCAGTGATGTTCAATGGATGCAGTGCCAGCCACACACAGCCAGTGGCATGGTTACATACACCCAAGCTCTCTTCCTAGATCCCTTAAATTTCTGCTTTCTCTGACATTAGAGGAAGTGTTGCTATTGCAGTGGCCTAAACCAGTAAGCTAGAAAGCATATCAACTTCTCCCTCTTGACTGCGCTGCATATGTAAGTGCAGTGCGAAGACTTCCTCAACCAGCACAGCTCTACATTAAGAAAATGGGTGTTAAACATGTTTCTGGAAGTAACCTGTTTTGCTAGGGGAGCCACAATTGCTTTTACCAGCCTAAATCATCTCCAGTCTTTTCCCCTTTATGTTGTTATTACTCTTCTTTAATCTACTGCAAAATCTGAGCTTTCCAAAGCCCATATTCCTACCCTCCAGACCAATCAAAATGGAGCATCAAGACTTTCTTCCTCATTCAGTTATTTAATACTCACTTTGAAGATCACTTAGAATTTGCTCTCTCTTCTGACTTCCCTTATTTTCATCCCTTAGAATCTTCTTACCTCTGCTGATGCTTCTTCTCACAGATCAGTGCCTGCCAGAAGCTCCTAATAGTATAAGCTCACTGCTAGGCTTTTTGTTTTATACACTACTAATATACACTTGGTAACGATTTCAAACGGATAAACCCAGCTTTGAGATGCACCTTTATTCTAATGCCAGAAATGCATCTGTATTTCACAACAGTAACATAAAAATCCTGTTGGACACAAGTAATATTTCCTTTACTAACTAAAGTTCAAATGATTTACAGCCTGCAATTGATATATACCACTACTTATCTGTAACTACTTCCCCTCACTGGTGTTTACCTTCATACTTTGCCCTACCTCCTTCCCATTGTTCACTCTACCTGTGTTCTGCATTTTCATTTTCATTATATACTTTAAGACAGACTTCTACCCACTTTCAAATGTTCCAGGACAAGATTACTTAAACCCTAGCTGTGACCTTTAGGCACTATTACAGTGCAAAAATAGATTTTATGATGGATCCATAGAGTACAATATCCAACAGTCATGCCAGCTGATGCCACTTGGATGTACATTGAGTACAGCCCACTTGAATGAATTTAGATCAACAATTATTAGAAGTTACGTGAACCTTTGAGAGCAGTATGCCTCAGCATCCTTAGCTAAAGAGAAATCCTTCTTACTACTTGTGCTCTTGCTACTTGGCTGCTGCTGTAGTCCAAATATCACTTCCTTGAAGAAGTGCTGCTAGTGACTTCAGTGGATTCACTTGCAAGGGAAAGGTGACAGGATTAGAACCACATGCTGTAAACACTTGGGTACCCTCTGGGATTACATTGTTTTATCATTATTGGCACACTGTTCTCAGACAGTGCAAAGACATTAATTTAAGTATACTAGTTTCTATTTCCAGCTCTATTACATCTATTTTTATTTGAGCTTATTTAAAGACTACATTATCAACCCAGAAACAAAAGACAGGAAGGAGATGGAAGTCCACAGTGCTTGAGACTCTAGACAATGACAGGAAATGGCCCGTGTTTTGACCGTTTCCCCAGTTCTCTTCCAGATGATCTTTACTGAAGAATTAGACAAAGTCCAAAAAGCAAAACAAAAACATGAACAAAACTCTGTGAAGGGGAAATCCTCTTGTATTCAGATACCAGCAGAGTGGAAAATTTTAGATAGAATCCAGTTCTACAACACTGTGTTAGGAAAAGTTTGCATAAAAGCAGGAATAGAAAAGTGACATGACAGTAACAGGATGGAACAAGGACAAATGATTCCGTGTTCCACTTGAAGAAATCCCATTGTATGCCTCCAAGCAAAATTACAAACAAAAACCCAAAACAATAATTAATAATTTGGTGTGTTTTGTGATGGGTGTATTAGCAAAATATTTGACTTGGCTATTTGCAAAGTACCCACCTGTGACAGTTGAACATGGTACATGAATGTTTGATGTATATGAAGCTTCACATCCAATCCACTTCTGAGATCTCCATAAGCTCAGAAATGTCCTTTAGCTTATATATGCCTTCTTAATATACAAACCTAAAACCACATCTGTACTAGAGAAAAGTTAAGAAAACCTACCAACAAGCAAGCTAGACTGTAGATCATTTTGTGTGATTCTGAACAAGCCGTGAACTGGCCATGGTGCATTACTTAGCAAACTCAAATCCTTTCCACTGTTATCAGGATGACATTGCTAAAGGCATATTTTGAAGTTTTTACACGGACAAAGATCAAGCTGAAGTCAAACATACTTTCTCCTTAGTAAAAAACAAGCAAGAACTTCAGAATTGTTCAAGGTTGAACCTTGTAACATAACAGTTCAAGCCAAAGCCAACTGTTCTATTCTCCACAGCTAACTTGAAACACACCAAGAAACAGGATGGACGATACTCTTTTCAAGGGACTATTATAAACAGCACATTAATTGTGCAGTATGTTACTGTGCTCAGGGTGATGAACTGGATTGGAAATCAAAACCCAGAGTAGATAATTAGTAATGATACAATTATATTAAAAAAACTCTTAAAATACACACGAAAAAGTCAAAGGAATATTAAATTCTTTCACTCTGGGTTATAAACTGAACACTGACAGGATCCATTTCCTATATGAAATTACTCCATACTTGTCCACAACTGAACTGTCAGATGCTTTCCACTGTACAGGGATTTTGCAGCATCCTCAAAAAATCAGCTAAACCATATGGTCTTTCAACCACAAATAACTTCTTACCTGAAAATACCTTGCTAGAGAGGACTATTCAAACTGCAAGGCAATTCTTCAGTAATATTGCCAGCAAGAATCCCAGAAAGCATCAAATACAATAAAGGAGTTTATAAAATTGTCACCAGTGCACTGCAGACCAGAATAAGCCACCTTATGCATTCACCATCCAGTACCAGACAGCATCAAGTCACAGTATATTTCAGTCATTATGCATTTGTCCTGCATTAAACCTGCAAGCGAAATGACTGTATCTCCCTCTTCCCTCAAATATATGTCTGCTATTCTTTATAACTTCTTACTTAAGCTTTCTTTTACAAAGGAAAAAGAAAGCAGAGAAGCAATAACTTTTATATTGTATTTTGTTAAGAGAAAAAGAGAATTTAAGCTTACTGCAAACCACAGCCAGACATGCATTTATCACCATAACATGGCATGATGTGTCAGCCGATAATTTGACACCCACTTAGGAGAAGGAATTCTGCTAATTTTTTGTTCCACTAGCAAGACCAGAACTAAGTGCAAAGTTGCACAATCCATCCAACTTTGTTGGAGAAGCAGTATTCAGAACTGAGATTCACAGAAGAGGGACGGGGAAAAAAAAATCCAGTCCTCTTTTCTGGGTAAGTGGTTAGATATTCAAAAGCAAAATTTCACCAGAGAAAAATACTGCTCTTCTGCTTCTCCCGGCAGGTTTCTTGCTCTTCCAAGTGGACTCCAGACTTCATTTATTTCTCTCCCTCCCCCCAATCCCTGATGATAGTATTTGGCAGGAACTTTTAATTAAAAAAGACAAAAAATTCCAGATTGCCTTTGTGCTACCCCAGCACACCTCTCTGGGGATATGATGTTCTTTGCTCAGCAATTCCTGTTCAGCACAGAGTGCCAACACGAGGAAAACAGCTGGAGTGACTTCCTATTCTCCATTCAGGCCTGGCAGCCTAGGAACAAATCCCTACAAAAAGAAACAGCGACTGAACCAACAAAGAATCATTGACATGGAAATGCATGATGACTTTTGTAAGATGTTATTTTCAGCTTTTTTTTTTTTTAATGAATACATTCAGTCAGCCACAATAATACAGAGCTCATTAACAACCTGATCCAACTACCACCAAAGCTGTGGAAAAGCTTCACATCAAGTGGCAACCAAAACGGCAACTTTAATGAAGAAAGCAGGTCTCTTGTAAAGACTTCACAGCAATGACCTGGGAAATGGGCTTGAGCAGCTTTTACTACAACAGTCTGAACCTGGACACAGTCTCCAGCGCTAACAAATAACATCAGTAATGCAAAGCAACAGATATGTGTTCTGTGTCATCACCCAATGAAGGCCCTAAGGCTGGATATACATTTTCTAGGACAAACATGTCCTAATACAAGTGATCCAGGCAGCAATCTTGCCATACATCATGATTTTATCTCATTTAGCATTTTCCTTGAAGAACTTTCCCTCTCTATACTCCCCGAAAAATCTTGCCTTTCATTCACATACAAATAATTTTCTGTTTTCCAATACCTCAATATGGCTCCCGCAATAACTCCCTTAACACCCAAAACATGACGACAATGCAAGCATTATTACTTTTTAGGTCTTATAGTTACGTCATCCTCATACTGGGGAGGGAGGAGCTTGCCAGAAGGGATTGATACTTACTTGGCTGCAATCCTAACAGCTGTCATTCAGACACATAAGGATATTGTCCAGTTTAATCTGAACACCAAGAGACTTACTTTAAAACCCTTTCCCCCGTGTAGAAAAGCAATACTAACTATGCAGCTATCACCACATCACCCCAGGTTTCGAGATTATTTTGATGGACATTATTTTTTCCTGAGAAACATCATGTCTGTTTCCATGTGTAGGGAAAGCCAACATTTAATCCAAGGATTACAGCCATGAAGTCCTTCTATTCTAAATCTGCCTGCTTCTTGGGCTTTAATTTGAAAATCCATATATTACTTGCTAACTTCCTTACATTTAAATCTCAAAATGCAAAGCATCTGACATCATAGCTGAATTCTGGAAGAGACCCAGCAGGTAAATCTCCAGGAAAGTCAGGCAAGGCTGAAAACTGAGTTCAGACAAGGATTTATATTTGTTTTTTACTGCACTGATAGTGGATAACACTCCAGCCTTGCATTTTTCCCTTTTTTTCAGCTTTGCTCCTTTCTTCCTTTTAAGGAAATGTGACCTTTTTAATTGCCTCTCATTACTAGTCACATCTAGATAACAGTAACTAACAAACTCTTTACAACAGTCTGGCTACTAATGTTTTAGTGAGGGGGAAACGAAGAGAGAACAGTGTTGTACCGCTAAGGTGATAGACTACAAATCGAAGTTCTGTCCTTTTCCTTGAGGTTGTGTCATCACAACACTCACACTGCTTCCATCTGAATGACAGGATGAGTCCCCTTCCTCTCCTCCACACCTCTTTTTTTGTTCACAGCAACCTTGTTACCACAGCCTACTCAGCAGACAAACTACGAATTCCTTTGGTTCAGTCTGCAGCTGTTCTTCAAACAGTATTCACAAGAATGGAAACAAGTATTCCAAAGTAATATTCAAACAATTATACAAATATTGATTAACATAAAACTACATTAAAACAAAGTGCCCTGCATGTAACATGCAGGGCATATAACTTGTCTATTCCTACGCGTTAAATCAAAAGACTTAAGAAAAAAAATCACAATGTGTATCATATTCAAGTTATGACTAGTTTCAGGATCAGAATAGAGCACTAGCTATCTCCCATAACAGTTATATGGCAACAAACCTTTTACCTGTGCTAGCCTGTCCTCCATAATCTTTGTTGGGCTCCTATGCTTATACAAGAACAGAGTACAACACCCAGATCAAATGCAGCTATTAAACTGGTATGCTAAAAAAGAGAATCCACAGCAAAACTTAATTAGTCTCCATGGGAGGCAGACACAAGGGCAGACTATGGAGTCCTTCTTCAGAACTTTATTATGCTTATCGTGCTTGTGAAAATGTTTCTTATCTAGGTCACTTTTTACCTTTTCCTGCTCAATTATTTGAGGAATTGTTTTACAGCTTCCTTTGATCTAGGTATTCAGGCTAGAACAATGCAGCTTAGAGTGGCATAAATGCTATCTTAAACAATATTTAGTGAAGACCATAGAGAAATTTTTCCAGTTTATCATTTTTCCACTGCAAAGAAAGGTGGTGTTAAAACCAAGAGAGCACCTACATGACAGTAGCTCAAGAAGGCCTCTAAGATAAGCAACTACTGACCTGTTTGGGCATCCCCAATGTGCAGCAATCAATGTGTTTGTCATATATAATCTACCTAAATACCTGAAATTTATTGAACAAGGAATTGTGAGGATATGACAACTGCAAACTCATTCTTCATTAGACCTAAAGTTAGAAAGCCATTTTGTAAGTAAGTGTTGAAGAAGAAACTCTAAGTCCAGAGGTTTATAAATTAGCAGCAAGTCATAAAACTCCTAAACACGTAAGTCAGAACCTGATGAGATGTTGGAAAGGATCAAACTTATTCTCAGGGCTCAGCTGGCTAAGTCCTTAAAACGACACTGAAGGAATTAGAGCAGTATACTCTTTCAGCTTGATTTCCCAGGCAATCACACTCCCTGCCACCCTCCCCCTTAAAACAGTGAATTCAAGCCAGGTTCACCAGGAACTTAAACTGCTGTACGGCTGATGGAAATCTTCTACAGCTGGAAAGGAGGAAATGCTCTTCTAGCATCTCGCTGATAAAAATCAGCCCAATCTTGGGAAATACTTCATTCTTCTTAGAATCCAGAACCAATCACAAAGCACAAACTAGAGGAAAACCAGGCTTCATTAATTCTGGTCTCCACGGTTGAGAGTGCCTAAAAACACATAGTAGGGTATACTCAGCAAATCTCAGAAAACCTCTTATGTGGAGATTTGGAACAGATACAGAGACTTGGAGTATCCTGAAGCCCCATAAAGCAGACCTGAAAAAAATCTGTTTTGTGACCAAGAGAATGAATGCTTAACTTCTGATCAACCCGTGATAAAAGTCCTTTCATCCTTTTCTTCACATAACCCAACTCCCTTACAAACACCCTAATCCCTCAGTGTCACCCATATAGGACTGTTACAAAGAGTATGGATAAAAAAATGCCCTTTTCAAAAAGAAACTTGGATTAGAGAATACACAAGGTAACCACTTTTTTTTTAGTGCATCTAACCTGTATTCAGGACAATAGTAGAAATTAGGATCACGGAAAGTGAAACAATGAGTTACAGTACTACAGAGCGAAAACCTCACACCGTGCAGGCTAAGAAACCCAGAGATAGCAAAATACTACATCTTTTGCATTCCAGACTGGTATCACGGCATTTTTTAAGTTCAGTTATCAAGCACTTGAACATAAAACAGAATGAGATAGAAGAGGTCAATTAGGTTGCAGCCCCAGCTGTCAAACTTTAACCCATAATTATGAACACACATACAAACATATAAAAGTTAAGGATCAAAGCACCAACACCCAACAAACACACACAGGCCATTCTGCATTGTCTTTGATAGTGCTATTAAGAATTATGCAAGGTATTCTTAAACTCTGATGAGAAATCCAGACACAGCCCTGCTAAAGCATTTGAAACCCTGAAGAAGAAAAAAATGCAGTTCTTTCTTTAAGCATTTCCTATATCACAGTAAGATTTTTTTCTCCCATTCTGGGATATAAAAGCCTGAGCTCTTTGCAAAAGGCATTATACCAGATGTACATTTTCTCAGTCAAATATTTCATTTCTGTTTCCAAAGGATATGGTTTTACACTACAGTCTTCATACTGAAGTGCATCAAAAGGTTGTACGGAACAATAAATTACCTTCAGTTACATTCTGACTTTTGTAGGCAAACCATATGAGCACAAAAGATCCACTGTTAATTCCAGTACAGTTTGGGACATTACAACTTTTTCTTTTGTAACATTTAGCACTTTTGTTACATCCTTTATCAGTTCTCCTCGCATTTCACTGATTTTAACTGAACTGTACTTCCCACACTTCTCTAAGCAGCAAGGATGAAATGTTACAAGGATGAAAATTACAGAGCAGGAACTGAACCACTGGTTGTTAAAATACTGGGAAGGGCTGTGTCTGTGGAAGCACCAGGAATAAATACCAGGAATACTGATTTGGAGTTCTCTGCTCTAGCCAGCAGCTTCAGTCAGCATTCCTCTCCCCATATCTTCATAGTGCTATGTTGTCCTGGGTTCAGCAGTAGCAGTCATTTTTCTCCTTCTTAGTAGCTGGTGCAGTGCTGTGGTTTTGACTCTCAGCCTGGGAACAGCACTGGTAACACCGATGTTTTCAGTTGTTGCTCAGTAATGTTTAGTCTGACCAAGGACTTTCTGAGTCTCATGCTCTGCCAGGGAGGAGGGGAAGCCGGGAGGAAGCAGAGACAGGACACCTGACCCAAACTAGCCAGAGGTGTTCCATACCACAGCACGTCATGCCCACTATATAAACTGGGGGCAGTTACCCAGAAGGGGAGATCACTGGCGGGGTCAGGATGGGTATCGGTCGGCGGGTGGTGAGCAGTTGTATTATCTTCCCTTGTTATTTCCCTTATCATTATTATTATTGGTGGTAGCAGCAGTGGTTTGTGTTATACCTTAGTTACTAGACTGTTCTTATCTCAACCCGTGGGAGTTACATTCTTTTGATTCTCTTCCCCATCCCTCCAGGGGGAGGAAATAGGGGGAGTGAGTGAACAGCTGCATGGTACTTAGCTACTGGCTTAGCTTAAACCATGACATATGTGAACAGCAATTAGGAGCGAACAGTTGAAGAAATGTTGATTTAAAATTTTATTATTCAGGCTACTGTTCCATGTACATTATGCAGTGCAGTGTCAGCAGGAGGTCTAAGCCCAAATGCTAACTTAGAACCTGAATTCATGCATCCTAAGACCAGCATTCTCTACCCTGAGAGTTTTTATCCACCTTGCTAACGTATCAGCTAGACACAGCAAGGTAGGCAGCAAATTATCAGAACCTCCTTTTATGCTGAGCTTCTGTCAACCAGGAATCATGAAAAAAGCAGAGTGGGGTATAATCAGGAGACCACTTTGGTGCCACTTGTAAAGGAAAAAGCATGCAGCTCCTCCCTTTGACTGGTGTTTCAACAAAATAATTGCATGTCCTTGAGATAAGTTCCCAAAAGACCATGTCCTTTGGAATTGTGGTGAATGGACTAGCAAATTAGCAGCCCCATTTCTCCCAGCTCACCCAACATTGTGATAAGATCCAGCGGTAATGTGTTTATACAACACTGACTCTCTTTTCACCACACATTCAGCAATCGGCCACATACACAGCCATAAACTGTGTAAAGAAACATGTTCATTAAAAACACACGGCAAGAATATATGTATATATGAAAAAATATATCTTGCTTTCACCTATACAGTCTGACTCCATTGAAAGACAAAGCTGCAAGAACCAGGAACGGTAAGCTTCAAACACAATCAACATTGACATGAGTAAGAATCAATCTGCAGTACACTGGTTAGAACAAGCAAGTGGGCTGCTGGACCCTCATCTTCTGGGCAGGACCTGCCCACTGATGATGCTGCGTAATTCAGTGAGTTACAGGTGAGTCTGGGATTCTCCGAAGCATCTGAAAGTGGTGTTTGTGGCTTTTCTCAAACGTGATGCTGATCTAGTCAGAGTTCTTTGATCTGCTTCTATAAGGGCTGACTCTGATGGAATGTGAGAAAGCTACCAATAATGTTTACATCTGGCTTATGCTACAGCACATCTGGCTTATGCTACAGCACATCTGGGACATGCAAGCATCGGGACACTAGAAGAAATTGGTGTTCTGGGGAAATTTAGTCTCACTGCTGTCACAAAGCTTAAAAAATCTTGATTCTTTTCCTGGCTCAGGCAGTAACTCACCTGTACCTCAGTTTCTTGCTCTATACACTGAACATAAAGGGTCTTTTTCCTGTTACACTACACACTACTAGCACAGTGACTTCACGGATTTAGCTAGCTCAGAGAAATGGGCAATCTGTTTCATTGGTATTTATAAAAGTGGTTTAGAAGTCCTGAAAAAAGGGTCATATAGCAGAGAAGGGCACTGATACTTTGAAAATAGTTTTCAGTCACGTTCAGAATAAAGAAAAAATAACATGACATTCCTTGCCTGTAAGGCTATCCATCTAAAAGACTAGCAAACATTAAACCTTCTGGAGTGTCTGAACTATCTGGACAGAAGTATCAGAACAAGGGCTTTGAGGTATTTTCAACCAAACCAGAAGTGGAAAGGATCAGACTGCAGACCCATGAGGTTTAATTCGAATAGATAACTTCAGTGCTTATCTGATCTACCTCTGCAGTCTGAACCTTTTGAGGTTCATCCACCACCACTAAATAAGGACACCAAACTGAGAACACGGGAAACCTCAATCAATTTAGTCAAGAAGTCACGCAGGCAATAAAATGAGGTCATGAAAGTCTTGCAGTTTAACACTGGCACAAGGGAGAAGGGGATAAAGGAGGAAGGGAGAGGAAGTCTGCTATACCATAAATGCAAGGTACTCCATAGCCAGTAATAGTCTCATGTTTTTCCGTTTGTTTCAATCCACTTTCCTGTTCTACTTCCCCTTCCTCACACAATTATCAGTAGTGCAACTAACACGAAATGTCATGAAAGTCAAACTTCCCATTGTCTTAATGCCATCAACTATACCAGGAAATGCCTCGTTCTTGCCTAAATCATTCTGATGAAACCAGCTTCCATGGTACCATGAACACATCTAAAAGTAAGATTTCATACTGTGATTTTTACTGGACCTTGAGATGACTAAAGGAATTTAGTTTACATGGGTTTTAATGAAACCAAATAAGAGACTTCAGTACTGAACACAGAACTAGCTTTCCCTATTCAACTGGCAAACATGTAGAGCTGCCCTAGACATTTCAAAGGAGTCTATGTGAATTCTCATCATCCATACTGAATACATCACTTTATCCAACCATGACATGAAAGAAAAAAGCTGGCTCTTTTCTCATAAAAAGGAAAATAGTACCCTGAAATCACAGCTTCTAGGCAGCTTCCCAAGTGCACTTTGTTTTCATTGACTAAAACAATGCCTAACAATAGAAATTAAAAACAGATTTTCCTGCAGTATAAAAAGTCTTACTCTATTAAGAGACAAGCAGACCTTACATCGTGTTATTTAGCTAACACTCATCCCTGCATAGTGAAAGAACACATGTCCTCTAAATAGAGAAATATTAGTTATTCTTTCTCTGCTCTTCTACTGTTTTAATGACTAGATCGGAGATATAACTGGTCTGAAACAATACTTTGAGACCCAACAAACCATTTGGAAATGTGCACCACATAGTCCTATTTATTGGTTCTCTGATGACCATTCTTGTAAATAACCCCAAAAGTCACAAGGGCTGTAGAGGCTATTTATTTCGACAGAATAGGATTTTTTTTTTTAAGTAATCAAAAAGCAAATGAATTCCTGGGTTACTTCACCTATAATTTTTCCTTATACTTTTTGCTGTTCTAAAATTTAAATTGGTCACCCTGCCTATGATGGTTAAATATTCCTTGTCATTCACCTTAGAGCTTGCTCACTGCTATGGGTGGGACAAATCTGCATTTCAACACAAGAGATTCCAATATCTGTCTCATGTTTACAGTATGACTAATAAGGAGACTGCCCAAATTTAACGATAAACAGAAGCAATACCCAGTCTAAGAGCCACCAGGAGGAGAGAACTCACATTTCAAGAAGAGGTGAGTAGGAGAAGTAGGAGAACTACTCATCCTTACACAACAACTGGGAAACAAGCAAACAAGCAAAAAACCAAACACACACCTCTTACCAATCTTTGTCCACAGAAATCCACATTCTTTTCAGAATATTTGCTGCACGGCCATGAATTAGGATTCTGATAACTCACATGTTGAGTTTCCACTCCTTTAATGCCAATGGCACATATTATTCAGCAGTCTCCAGTTAATGAGTTGTGTGCAAACTCACAAAATCCATTATATTAGATTTAATTGCTGCAATTTCTGTTAATGTTTCCTAGGAGGATGCATACATGAGCACAGTATTTTTCTAGCACAAAAGAAATGTATGTTGTGAGCTTCACAAACTGAAGATGCAACAGCCTTTATGGAGACTATTATACAGGAGAATAAAACAAACCTCTCTCATTTACTGTACCCACATGGTTCACTGAAACCTGAGCACATCAGTATCTGGTTCTGACCATTCATCCATGTCAGAACGTGTAAAACATACCTTATGCAGGAAAGGATGACCCCTTTCTTTCAGTAACAGGGACTTAACTTGCACTTCAGACTCATGAAGTGCTGAAGGTTGGCAATGATACCAGTGCTAATCTTGGATCCTAATTTATTCAAGGCGTACGCAAAGAAATACGGCATTTGCATCTGCCACATGACATATATTTCTTCTAATTTTTACATTTTTTTCAGCTAACCACATACTGATCCAAATTCATATCCATGAGAGTAACAGCAGGTACCAACTTGACTAGTTTCATACAATGTTAACCACCACCCTCAGCAGCCAGTAACCTCCTTCATGCAGCAACTAAATAAGCTTCGACAGCTGTTGCTGTTTTAGCCCCATACCCTGCAAAGATTTACACATCTGCTTAACTTTATCCATGTAAATAGTCCCAGTGACATTAGCAAGAGCTCTCAAGTTTGTTAATTTAAACTTTGCAGAATCACAGCATTCCCTAGAATTCTCACAAGCAAATCCAATCTTAGTCTGAAATAAATATGATAATTTCTTCACTTTGTGTTTTCAGGTTCCCATTTTTCATGACACCTTCTCAAGTGACCTTAGATTAAATATGCGTCTCCAAGCTGAAAAAATCTTTTAAGGGCTCTTTTAGGCGTCTGCCTGTCTAAGAGTGAATGCCATCAAAAGGAACAGCACAATTCTTTGACAAGAAAACACCTGAATATCAGTTATGACCATTTGACTCAAAAGTTTTATAATCACGCTGAATAGCGACCTAGATAGACTATTTAAACTAAATGAACCAGAGGGTAGTAAGTAGCCAGCTTAGCATATCTATTTTTACTAAACTTGGTCTAATTCAACAGCAAAATTCTAGTTAATGGCCACCAGCACCCACCTAATAAAAAAACAGTAATAAATACTGAAGTACAAGGAGTGGTAAAGGTATCAGTTAAGACAGTTTGGTCTTTCTGATTCAAGATCAGGCGGTTTCTAGTTGTAACTCTCCCTCAGCCATTTATTCTACTGCCCATGGTAGCTGCTACAACTTATAGCATATGAGCTAAAAGATCATTTGTGTTTTGTTGCAGTCTCCAAGATTCATCCTCAATATGCAGATTTTCCCCTGCTTGATGCCAAGCTGAGGAAGCCTAATTTTCAGTTCCTCTAATACAGCAAATATAGAAATAACACAACTGAAGTGCATAAATACCCAGAATCACTTAATGGCCCTCTGCATGTTACAGTCCCAGGCCATAAAACCTCCATGGACATGCCATTTGCCTCTCACTAGCTCACATTTTCAAACATGTTCAATTTGCATCAACAGTTTAAACTTTACCCCAGCTAAAGTTCATGCACATAGTAGGTGAATTTATGGTATGAAGAACAATTCTCTGGTGAGTTTATCTATGTAATCACAGAATCATAGAATAGTTAGTGTTGGAAAGGACCTCAAGATCATCTAGTTTCAACCCCCCCGCCATGGGCAGGGACACCTCACAATAAACCATGTCATCCAAAGCTCTGTCCAACCTGGCCTTGAACACCACCAGGGATGGAGCACTCACAACCTCCCTGGGCAACCGATTCCAGTGTCTCACCACCCTAACAGGAAAGAATTTCCTCCTTACATCCAATCTAAACTTCCCCTGTTTAAGTTTTAACTCGTTACCCCTTGTCCTGTCATTACAGTCCCTGATGAAGAGTCCCTCCCCAGCACCAAATTGATGTCTCTCCAATTTAGAAACAAGGATGTCATGTGGGACAGTGTCAAACGCTTTGCACAAGTCCAGGTAGATGATTTCAGCTGCTCTACCCTTGTCCATCAGTTCCATAGCCCCATCACAGAAGGCAACCAAATTGGTCAGCAAGATTTCCCCTTAGTGAAGCCAAGCTGGCTGTCACCAAGCACCTTGTTGTTTTTCACATGCCTTAGAATGCCTTCCAGGAGAATCTGCTCCAAGATTTTGCCAGGCACAGAGGTGAGACTGACTGGTCTGTAATTCCCTGGGTCATCCATTTTCCCCTTTTTGAAAATGGGGGTTATATTTCCCTTTTTCCAGTCGTCGGGAACTTCACCTGACTGCCATGATTTTTCAAATATGATGGCCAGTGGCTTAGCAACTTCATTCGCCAGCTCCTTCAGGGCCCACAGATGGATTTCATCAGGTCCCATGAACTTGTGCATGTTCAGGTTCTTAAGATGGTCTCGAACCAGATCCTCTCCTACAGTGGGCCCAAGGTCTTCATTCTCACATTCCCTGTGTCTGCCTCCCAGGACTTGGGTGGTGCAGTCAGAGCCTTTGCCAGTGAAGACCGAGACAAAGAAGTCATTCAGAACCTCAGCCTTCTCCAAATCCAGGGCAGCCAGTTCTCCTGATAGCTTCCGGAGGGGGCCTGCGTTGTCCCTAGTCTGTCTTTTATTCGCTACGTACCTATAGAATCCCTTCCTGTTATCCTTAACATCCCTGGCCAAGTTTAATTCTAACTGGGCCTTAGCTTTCCTAACCTGGTCCCTAGCTTCCCGGACAACATCCCTGTACTCTACCCAGGCCGCCTGTCCTTGCTTCCACCTTTGATAAGCCTCTTTTTTCCTTTGAATTTTCCTCAGCAGCTCCTTATCCATCCAAGGAGGTCTCCTGGCCCTTCTGCCGCACTTCCTTCTAGTTGGGATGCAGCACTCCTGAGCTTGCAGTAGGTGATCCTTGAATATAGAATCATAGAATCACAGAATAGTTAGGGTTGGAAAGGACCTCAAGATCATCTAGTTCCAACCCCACAGTCTTGGGCACCCCTGCCCTCTAGGGCTATATCCCATGGAACCTTACTAAACAGGTTCCTGAAGAGGCCAAAATCTGCCATCTTGAAGTCCAAGGCAGTGAGCTTGCTGCACGCTCTTCCCACTGTCCTGAGAATCTCGAATTCGACCATCTCATGATCACTGCAACCAAGGCTGCCCTGGAGTGTCGTATTTCCAACAAGCCCTTCCCTGCTGGTGAGCACAAGGTCAAGCATGGCACCTCTCCTTGTTGGCTCCTCTATTACTTGCAGAAGGAAGTTGTCTTCCACACAATCAAGGAACCTCCTGGATTGCTTGTGCTGGGCCGCACTGTCCCTCCAACAGATATCAGCATGGTTGTAATCCCCCACGAGGCTGTACCATCGCTCCAACAGGTATCAGGGTGGTTGAAGTCTCCCATGAGAACAAGGGCCTGCGAGTGTGAGGCTGTTCCTATCTCTCTATAGAGCGCTTCATCCACAGATTTCTCTTGGTCAGGCGGTCTGTAACAGATCCCCACAGTAATGTCTCCCATTGTTGTTCTCCCTTTAACCCTGACCCACAAACTCTCTGTTGACTGCTCACCTGTCCCCAGACAGAGTTCCATACTCTCTAGCCTATCCCTAACATAAAGGGCAACTCCCCCTCCCCGCCTGCCGGGCCTGTCCTTTCTAAAGAGCTTGTAACCTTCCATTCCAACACTCCAGACATAGGAGCCATCCCACCATGTTTCTGTGATGCCTATTATATCATACCCCTGTAGACATGCACACATCTCTAATTCCTCTTGTTTGTTCTCCATGCTACAGGCGTTTGTATAGAGGCATCTGAGCCATGCTCCAAATGAAGCCGGCTCGTTGGCTGGAGTGGCTGGAATATCTCTGTATTGCTCTGAGCATTTATTATAGGTGTTGGCAACTGACTGGGTGTGTTGCAGTGGAATGATGCCCCCCTCCCCCAACTCATCTAGTTTAAAGCATCTTTGACCAGCCTGGCAGGCCTCCTACCAAAACCGTTCTTCCCCTTCGTCAGACCAGCTCCGCCAGCCCCTAGTAGACCTGGCCTACTAACTTGGGTCCTGTGTTCAAGACACCCAAACCCCTGACTATGGCACCACCCTTCTAACCATTTATTAACCTGGCAAAGCCTCCTAGCCTTTTTGGGGTCCTCCCCTGTATCCCAGAGAATTGAAAAGACAATCTGAGCTGCAGAGCCCCTAACCACCTCTCCTAGGGCTCTGTAGTCCTTCTTTATGTTCTCCAGGCTACTGCTATCTATGTAATAGATATGCTGTCTACCTATCTATGTATCTATTATCTATGCTAATAGATACTGCTATCTATGTAATGCTACAGTACCAAACAAATCAATACCACCTTCAACAAGAATCAGTGAAGTTTCCATTATTTTTCTATTCTTAGCTTTCTTAAGAAATTGAGGCAATTCCTGCTGAGACCTTCTGACTCAACTGGTATAAAATAGGACTTCCTCTTCTCTTTTTTTGCTGCTTCTGTATAGTTATTAGCCTACAATCCTAAAGCAACAAAGCATATGCAATCCTGCTGTCTTTCTGTTCTATCCTGTGTGATTTCTGAACTCACTGACTCACTTGAACCCATCAAACCCAGCTGAGAAATTAACAGAGGTCACCAACCTGCTGGGTTCCTACTAACTTCTGGAAAATCAGCAGAGACGGAAGAACATGCCCCCACTAAGCAAAATTTGTCAGTGTAGTTTATCCGATACCTGCTTGGCTTGCTGCCCATCAGGCATAGCTTCACAACAAGTCCTCCAAGTTTACTGACAGTTTGGGTATAGCAGAATGCTCTCCATGCCCATCAAGGATTTAATTTTCCTGATCACCATTAGCTGATCTACATGCTAACATAAGTGGAATGCAAGCTGCTTTTCATTATGCTGTTTGTTATCAGAGGCATCATAAATTTATCCGTGGATGGAAGATTTCAGAAGTAGCCAAACCTCATGTTTTTAAATTCTATTCTGAATAGACAGACAAGGGAAAAACACTTCTTTTTAGATGTAAAGATAGAAAAAGGGAAACAAACAAAAAAGAAGTGGAGCCCTGAAAAATCTCTGGAAGTGAGGTGATAATTTAAATCACTTTGAGGCTGGACAAGACAGGTGAGGAAAGTTTGGTGGAAGAGTTTTGTGAATGTCTGACTTTTACATGAGCTTGAGCAGGAAGTGTTTCAAACTTGGGACCTAAATCCTCGCTAATCTTTACAGCACAGTGGCACAATGCAAAATACAAGGGCTCTGCTCTGGAGCTGTGAGCCAACGTTCCTGCAATATTAGATATCCCAATCTCATGTGTTAAGTGAACTTGAGATTGTTGAGTGTGGACGCAAGTTATGCCACAACAGCTCAAGTTTAAATTGTCCATATGAATATGTTTTTTAGCAGTTATGGGTAGCATTCTGCTTCTTCCTTCACATCCTTTGCTTCTTATTGTGCTTACGACTGCACAAGAACATCAAGTCTCTGGCTGTTTGAAGGACCATGTGACTACTCTGTACTTTGAACTCAGATAAACTTCTTATTGAATGAAGTCATGTGTAAAATGCTTTCCAACAGAGATTATTTTGAACCAAGCTGTACTAAGAAATGCAACAGAATTTCAACACTCGTATTTCAGCCGCAAAAAGGAACCATTCTTGTACTGAGTGCAGTGCTTTGAGGGGAAGCACCAGATCCCCTCACATAAACAGAACTACACTTGTACTGGACTATGGAAGTAGATAATATTTTAGCTTGGGGAATAAAAACATCATCATACTTCCACATAATCACGTCAGGAAAAAAATCCAGCTTTTGCCTAATCAGTGCATGCAACTTTGCTTCCAAAAGACATCTTCATAAATGACAGTATCCCAAGTTCAAAACCAGTATCAGGCCCAAGCTGCCCACATGGATGGCACAGAATTTCTGTGTGCTTTTTAGCCTGAAATGATACCAGGTTTTAGCTAATATTTGGATTAAAAAAAAAAAAAATAAAAAAAATCACAGCCCTGATCATTATGCTTTTTTTCCCTAGGAGCAGAACATACGGCTTGTGTCTTGGCTGACTTCCAACCTGAGTAATTACATACTGACCTCATAAGTTTCCCCTGTGGTTTTAACTGGATAAAACATTCCTCTCCAGTTCCTCCAGTGAACGTTTATACCTTGTTGTGGAGCACTATTAAACAGCTACTGCCTTCTGCCCCAAAGATAGCTGCAGTCTACTAATAAGTGAAACAACTTCTGGAAGTTATAATTATATCCCTGACCCCTGCAAATAAAGTTGTGAGGGACAGGGATATAATTATAATTTCAAACATAATTGGGGAAGATATGGATCCTTTAAAATGCATTTTGAGTTCTTACTCATATCCATTAGACATGATCTAATATAAAGATGAAGTTTTCATGCAATGAAATTGGTAGATGGAGATGTTACTTTTCCTAACAACTTCAAGTGTTAAAAGACCTATCCTTAGGTTCATAAAATATATTTAAAATCAAGCCTTTCTGAGGATGTGGAACAGATTATGAGTTCATAAAGAGCTCTGTGTTGAAAAGTATTAATATTAGAGAAGATTTGAGCAAGCTTTCTGCTCAAAACCATGGGACAGCCAGACAAAGCAAAAGAACAGTTTGGATTTCGGGCTTTTATACCAGGGCATTAACTATTTTGATATGTGTGTTGCATTTGAAGGATAAAGAGAATGAGGCAGAATAAGCTCTACAAAACACTTCAGTCCACCACATATCCTGAAGATCTCAAAGCATTTTAAACCATTTAGTGCCAATAGGAGATACTGGAGACAAGCTTTAGGAGAGCCACCTTACAACGAGCTACAGAACCAAACTAGGTACCTGATCAGGTAAAATCCTGCCTCCCTCCCAGTCAGGATTGCAAAACCTTAAATCAAGATGAAAATTACCAAAAGGATGAAGCCATTTCAAGTACCTTCATTTTTTATTTCCCAACCTCAAAGCATCTGAATTCCAAATTTCCGACTTACATAATTAACTTTTACTAAAGTCCACATCATTTACTATGTCTGCAGATACATCAGGATCACTGTGACAAATCAGGCACCTTGAAAGTCAGAAGCCCCTTTAGCAATTTCCCTTGCATAGGATCTAACTGACACTAAGCAGCAGAAATATCAGCAAGAGAGCCATTTAGACCAATGTATATTTTAACCACTTGGTCTGATTTGTAAACTACTTTGAAGATGAAAAATGCTACTAAGCTGTTCAATATTACTAAGTAAAATCATGCATGGGAACAAAATTTTGTATTATGAGTGTTCCTATTAACTGATCAATCACATACACACACATATATGTATACATGTATACATACACATGTATACATACACACACGTCCGTATGTATGGGCATACATACATCAGCTTAAGAGATCTTGTGTAACACATTTCCATCTTGTTTTCTACTTTAGAAAAAAGTGTGCAAAGAAAAGGAAGAAAACACAACTTTCTGCTTTCTCATAAACCAGAAACGGGTCCATTCTGCGAACATCGTGAGTGGTCAGCTTGCTTCCATTTTGCTCGGCTTTGTAAACATCCTTCCTCTTTGCACCGCCAAAATGATCAGTTACAGGATTGACGTACATGGCAAATGAGAAGCCTCTGCCATTTATATTCACAGATTCACTGGGATTCTGCTCCCTGGCCCTCTCTGCTCGTCAGAGCTGGCAGAGGATTCAGACTGGTGGGAAGGCTGGAGCTCACAGAGGCAGAGCCAGCAGAGCCTTGTCACTGCAAGGCTCAGCAGGCTCATGAGGACAGTGCTGGCAAAGGACCCAAAGGCTGGTGCCACACGTGCAGAATTGCCCTAAGGTTGTGGGAACACTGTTCCAATTAATCCATCAAACTGGGCTGTGGCACATTTTTCCTATGTTTTGATCAGGCCAAACCAACAAACAAACTAACACAGTTTAGAAGGAAATATAAAATTTTAAGACTTTTAAACACACTGAAACAGAGTTCAAGCCATTGCCTCTATGAACACACATAAAATGGGATACATCTCTGGTGTAGAACATTGCCATCATGCGGCCATTCCAGCTCTGCAAAAACACCAACACTGACAGAAAGAATTGGAACTTTCTCCCAATTTGGAACTCTTAAAATTGTATTTAACAATATCGGCAAAATACAAGAGAACTGGTGAGAAATGCACTCCCTTCTTCAGACCTGCTCATTTTTCTGTCAGGTAGCAAATGTATTTTTCATTTTCTAAGATAAACTCCTGCCACAATTTTGTTGCAATGCACAGTACAGAGTACAACTGAACACAGAAATGTACAGAAACATCAGAAATGACAAATGGAGCATTCTTGATCTCAGGAAGCCAATCTTCAGAAGTAATTTGAATGAGAACAGCACAATGGCCGGGATCAGGAAAGAGCTCCAACACAGGAAAGTATGTGGAAGCTGGCATAGAGTCAGAGGGAGAAAACAAAGCAAATTAATCAAATTCGTAATTTAAGAAGAAAATGAAATACTGACAGTCAGAGGGCAAAACAACATGGAATGCAGAAGCAAGCTGTAATAAAATATGCAGATGGAAAAGTTGTACATAGTCAGAAAATAGTAACAGAATTAAACCAGATCCAGGGATGATGAGTGGCTCAATTAGAGCTGTAGTGAAGAAAAGTAATTATCAAAAGTTGTTCAACTACACAAAACTTGTGCTTCCACTCATCTGGAACCGTGTCCAAGCAAAGCAGGCATGATTTAGCTCCTTAAATAGCTCACTGCTTGCTTGAATTACAGCTTCAGTGAGGGATACACACACATTTCTTCAGGAAGTGACAACCTTTTTGCCTTCGTACAAAAGCATAAGCACAACAGGTGCTTTCTGCCCAGCTGGCACAACAGACAAATACACACAGAAATAACAATCACCTGGAAACAAATTCAGTAACATCTCTGTTAGAAAAACATCCATCTTTCAGATATAAAAATCTTATACTAAACCAGTGCTAAAGAAACAAAGAAAACTTAATCACTTCTTACAGGAAACAAATATTGACAGGCAAAGAACAGAGGCTTAACTACTACAGGTGGCTGGCCATACAAAAGAAGATCCTGTTTGTGTTCTTGTCTCCTAGCAGTTGACACCTGTGAACACCTACAGGAGCCTGCCTGCTGCCGCCATTACACCTGGAGCAAAGGTACGGCATTTGGGAACACGCATTCATACAGCTGAACTGCCAAAACTGGGTAACCAGGTAACTTTCTTCTTCACCACATAATTTTGCATAGAAAGCTTGCAGTATCACTAAAGTGGAAACTCTGAACCAATCCTAAAAAGCCAGTGAAGGAAACCAGCTAAATATTTACTATTACCCCAAGCTGGAGCTGCTGAGATGGTAATTCTAGCTTTTTCTTTTTTTGTTGATGTCTACTTGTTTGTTTTGCCAGATTGCATAAGGCTCATCTGCTAACAGATTCCTGAAAAGCATGACTCTGTTTGTTATGCAGTTTCTCCTGCTGGTGTAAGAGGGCAGAAGCAAAGTTTGTCACTTCAAGAGAGCATTGTTCTCTATGTCATCGACCAAGTTTCTGTACACTGCTACAAACTGCAGTACTTTTTTCTAAGAGTACATTTTGCTGTTTAAGTGCAAAGCCAATTGAATTAAGATATTACTTTCCTTTTCCATTCAGGACTGTCAGCTGTACAGCACATAAACACAGATTTTTCATGAATCCACGGGAGAAAACAATTTTCCAAGAATACCTGACAAATCAGGGGACTGTGGTAAAGCCCTACTGCTGGCAGAGACAGAACCACATCTGTGGGAGGTGTCCCTACCACATACGGACTGGGGAGGAAGCCAGAGTCCCTTACGCAGAATTTCACAGGGTCTTTGGCTTCCCATACAGGTCAACAGCACCTATCCAAAACAAACACCTTCTCTTCTATGAACTGAGGAGTTTCTCAGGCAGAGTAGTCCAAAAAGGCCATGCTACAAACTGTACCGACCAAGACAACCATCCAGAATCTATGCTATTTGACATGGGTGGTTATCTGGATGCAGTTACAGATGCCTATGAAAACGTTGGATGCATCATTCTCTATTCAAATTACTTGCCTTGTAATGAGGCTTACCACTGCTGTGTAAGCAAAATCTACAACTTCTTGCTGAAGTATCAAGAAGTCACACTCAGCATCTATTTCTCTCAGCTTTATCACACTGAGGACGGTTTCCCCACCGCCATGTGGAACCGTGAAGCTTTGAGGAGCCTCTCCAGCCTGTGGCCTCGGGTGACTCTGCAGAGACTGCCTGGGGGGGCATGGCATTACCTCCTCTGCAATTTTGTGTATGGCATCCCAGGGTCAACACTTCGTCATTCAACTGAACCATCAAGAACCTTAGCAGATAGACAAAATCCACACCAAATTAACAATTTGACAGGAATGAAACCATATTTTAGCAAAGCCTTTCCACAAGCAGTTCAGGAAAAGCCTCCTGTGCTACAGAAATTAAAGGCCTTTTCTTCTCCTAGCCCAGCCTCTCAACAGCCTTTTCAAATGCTGAAAGGCAGTCTGCTACCTCCGATGTCTCAAAGCCACCCAGTGCTTTTCCCAGGAATGTTTCTGCCCTTTCAGAGCGAACATCTATACCCCAGACCTAAAAATATCATAAGGCATTTAAAAATGCCAAAGGAGTAATTCAATTAAACTCCTAATTTTGAAATGTTTCCAAGCAGCAAACACCTACTCTGAAGACGATACAAATTCAACCACTTTTAGGCTGCAAATCTGAGATCATAGATGGCAAAAAACCTTCACCAATAAAGTCACCTCCTACAAAAGTTAGCGCACAGAATACCTGTGGGTGTGAATAATTGATTATGAAGATAATACGCTTTTATTTTAGTCCTGTATTTTTCAAACATAAACCCATAGAAGTAAAACTAAAACCTCAGTATCTTCTGCTTACCTCCTGCTATTAATTTATTTGTTGCCCTTAAGCCAGTTTCTATCAGAAAAATGTAAGCAGCCCACAGGCAACCACTTCCCAGCTGCGGCGGCTTTGGGGAACATGACATATCCAGAATTCCTCCTCCATCAAGGTGGTTCTGCAGGTAAGGCTGATACATGACTAGTTTTCCTACCAGCTGCTTCCTTTATAACCGGGGGAATTACGGACACAAAGATATGTGTGCATTTGTGTGTGTACTGTTTCCCTAGGGCTGCTGGCCTAGAGCAACCTCACAAAGCTCTGTAACTTTCTAATAGTAAGAAATATATAACAGGATAATGTAGATAGCACAGGTCTACACAGCCCGAGTGTAACTTGAAGCAGCAAAAATGTTCCTGTCCTTTTGAGCACTGTTTTCACTTTGTGAGTCAATATATTTGTTATTATACTACAGGTCATAAAGAATGGGCCAGGCACATGCCGCTCCCCACAGGAAACACAGGCTCCCTCCCACGCAACAGCTTCCCCCCAGCGCGCCTGCGCGGGGCGCGCCCCCGGCTCTCGCGTGCGCGCGGGTACGTGCGCGACTTGCGCTTGCGTGTGGCGGCGACTGTCGGGTTTGTCATGGCGAAGCACACGGTGTCGTCGGCGCGGTTCCGCAGGGTGGATGTGGACGAGTATGACGAGAACAAGTTCGTGGATGAGGAGGAGGGAGGCGACGGGCAAGCGGGACCCGACGAGGGCGAGGTGGACTCGTGCCTGCGGCAATATCCTTCCGCCGGGGTGCGGGAAGCGTTCCCGGCATGAGCGGGCGCGGCGGCTGCCGGGCTGCCTTTTACCGGAACTTCGTGCCCGGCGCACCCGCCGAGGGAGGGAGACGGGCACCCGGGGCTGGGAGGAGGAAGGCGGTGTCCCGGGGCTGCGGTATCGGGGAGGTGTCTGATGGGGGGATAGAGGGGATGGAGAAAGGGGGTTTCCTGCGGCGGAGAGAGCCCCGTGTGTCCGCTTCCACCTCCGGCTTCCCCGGCCGCCCCGGTCGTGGAGTAGCTCTTCCCAGGGACTGCTGCGGGGGCTGTTGGAGTGGGTGTGCCGAGCTGAGGCCTGGTCTCGAGGGTTATCGATTGGAGAAGTGATGGAGAATAATGTCACAATTACACTGATTCGTGCTATCTGTTGAGAGGATCGCTGCATCCACTGAACCTACGTGTTTTCAGCCATGCACGAGCCAGCTGCAAGTATTACTGTCCTGGGGCTGGTTTTGTTGCTTTCCAGATACTCAGTCTTTGATCCTTAACCATCTGGCACAGGGAACATGATGGCTGCACTGCAGGCGGCTCTGAAGAACCCTCCTATCAACACAAAGAACCAGGCAGTGAAGGTGGGTTAGTCCTTAAAATTTCTTACCTGTTTCTGTAACCTCTATCCCACCAGCTCTACCAAACTCTGCCTCTATCCCCTCTGCCTTCGGGGAAGCCAAGGAAGCTGGTTTTAGGGTATTCCCCAAAACAGCCATGATCTCTGGTGTTTTAATCTTGTTCAAAATACTATAGTTTGGATGTCATCTGTCCACATCCCTATAACTTGGTGCTGATCAGGTTTTGTGTGTTCTATTACCTGTGTTGGTTGTGTATGTGTGCCCTGGCTAACTCCACATGTCACCAGGTGCCCATGTGTGATCCAGACCTGGCAGCACATAATGGCAGTTGGTACTGAACAATTGGGGAACCATAACTGCAGTAGTCACCTCTGACTAATGAAACTGCTAGCACAGCCAGACTGTGAACCTACAAAAAAGGAAGAACTGATGGTTACCACATCCAATCAAAATTAAGCCGTTAAACCCTCAGAAAACGCAAGCGCTCCCCCTGTGACAGAACGTAGGAGCCTGCTGCATGTATGTATTTCTGAACCTTCCCAGAATAAACCTTGAATGGCTCATGCTTGCCGTGGCAATAGGAACAGGCAGATAAGGTGTGGAACTGCCCACATGGTGAGTGCCTGCAGATGTCTGTTCTCTCCCCTTAAGGAGAATCACACTGGAATGTTTCCATGCTGCTCACCAGGCCACCAGTGGAGATTATTTTACCTAATCCCAGACCTGTCCTGGTGGGTTTCACAGGATTTTAAGAACCAGTTGTTTTGTTACTGATAGTGCTATATAACAGATTGAAGAGCTTTTCCTTATAATAATGAGCCATTTCCATTAGCTGTGTATTGATGAATTTAAGAATATGCTGTGAAAGGCAGTGACTGAATTTTATTGGCTGTCTTCATTTTCAGTTGATCTTGTGGAACTTTTGTTTTTACTTGGAGTTCTTTATGTGAGAAGTCTTGCTAAGCCAAGCAGCTATGGGATATTACACTGGGCAAGAAAACTGATGTCTGTAATTTCTGTAGGAGGAAGCTGCTTGAAATATTTGTGGAATTACTCAAAAGTCCAACAAACCTGAGACCTTTTTCTTTTAGCCTCCATCAGTTAGTGACTGATGAACAGGAAGAGCTACTTTCTGCAGATTACATGGCTAATTGCTGCTTGCAAGCACACCACACACATTCCTGGGCCTGAAATGACATCCAGATCAACTTGCAAATGGTTATTAATGCAAAGTATTAATGCTGCCAGTGTGCCAGAGACAGAATTTGACTGCTTTGAAAACACATGGCTTCCAGCAGTCAGCTCTTTCAGTCTGGCCAGTGGTGTTTGCATGGATTATAATAGTTGTATCATGTTAAACAGTACAAAGGCATGGGAAAGGCTCTGGTGGGAAGGGAGGCCAAGACAATTTATTACAGTTCCTTTGGAAGTTGCTAGACCTTGTGTTTTGATGTGAAAATCTATTGTTTAGCCATAACTTAATTTAGTAAGTGCAGAATTACAAACACAGGCAGAGAGGCAGAAAACCTAGAGTAGGACAAACGCATTAAACTTCTACGCTGTTTATCATAGGGAGGACGTTATCAGTTATTATCATAAGCTCTCTTCACAAACTGCCCTATCAAACCATATTTTAGAATTGATAAAGAGAAAAAAATCTGGTTCTGTTTGAGAGGTGAGTACTGTTTGTATGTACCTTATATGAGAATGAATGCGACTGTGCTTTCCTTATTTGTTGACAGGATCGTGCAGAAAGTATTGTCCTGAAGGTCCTCATCTCTTTCAAAGCCAACGATATTGAGAAGGCAGTGCAGTCACTGGACAAGAATGGCGTTGACCTGCTAATGAAGTACATCTACAAAGGCTTTGAGAGCCCTTCTGACAACAGCAGCGCTGTGCTGCTGCAGTGGCATGAGAAGGTGCGTTTATAGCGTGTGCTCTTGCCTGGTTTATCCGTGGTAGCAAGTTCTTGGGTATGAGGCACGCTCACTGAGCCTGGTGAGAACCACCTTTTTCTCTGGTAAAACTGAATGCTGTATTTCATGGTGGGAGGAAGGTATGGTCCTGTGAGCTCAGAGCTGAATTATGTCATGTGCCTACTTCTGATAGGGTGCCCTGGGTAAAAATTCTACCATTAAAATTTGGTTTTCTGTTAGACTAAGGCAAACTAAATGGATCAATCCAGTAATTCAAGTGGATGGAAATAGGATTTCTTTCCTAGAGGGAAGCAGATTTGCGACTTAGCTATGCAGGGAAATACAAGCTTGTTAAATAGCTGTCTTTAAAGTGATTGTGATTATTCTTCCTTGACACCCTGAGTGCTAGTGTTTCACTCTTAATATAAAGGTGGGGGAAATGCTCATTTAAAACACAATTGGGAAGCCTTTCTGGTCTGGCCTCTAGCTGCCTTGACCCGATGTTAACTGCCATGTGTATCTTTTCAGGCCCTGGCTGCTGGAGGAGTAGGGTCCATCGTCCGCGTTTTGACAGCCAGGAAAACGGTTTAAATTCAGCAGCAAGTGGTTGTCTGCCATACACAGTGTGGGAAGTGCTGGTACAAAACCCAAACAACCAAATGCCATTGCTGCCCTGTGGGCAGCACCTGTCTCTCAGCTTGCCTTCTCACTGCTTCATACCTGACAAATAATGCATATCATGTTCTCCTTTCTTGTTAAGTTGTGGAAAATTATGAAGGTGCAATTTTATTTCTAACAGGAATATTTGGTACTCACAAACATTTCAGTGACACAGTAACATGTACAACTTCATGTTTAGGGTGATTTGCATTTGTGTGTAATTATGGAAAATTTGGACCTGACTTTCTGACGAAGTGCTGAGGAGCGTAGGGCAATGTCTTAATTCTTTTTGCTAGCCAAGCAGCAGTTTGAGGTAAGATCTATATTTGAGAAGTGAGGCAGCTATTAATACAGGTAACTGGACCATGTTTCCTTTAGTCAACCTCTGAACCTACAGCCGTGAACAGGACAGAAATCAAAAGCTCCTTTCCAACCCCAGTTATCATTCCAGAGAGCTGAGTATTTTCCTTAACCTTACAACTCACGGCCTATTCAGGTTCCTTGTGATCAGTCAGATGCTGGGTCTGCAGCAGGAAAGTCACAATGGGCTGAAGTTGTCCATCATGCAGTGTGGTAGAATTTTGAAGGTTGATGGTCCATTTACACTGGAGCCCAGCCCAGTGAATTATTTTGGGGAGCAAAGATCCTGAAGAGAAGAAAAAAGAAGCAGCTTTAACATGGCAAATCCTTTCAGCAACTTGAAAGTGATTCTGTCAAGCACAACAGTGTGGCTGCCTGGGGTAATCCGAGAAGTGCATGCTGGTACCCACATCATCTTTGCAGAGCTCCCATATTTTGTTTTCTAGGTGTATAGGGCCTTAAAGGATATCTGACAGTTCACATTCCTGTTGCATTGTGCCACAGCGTGTTAGCTAGTGAGCGAGTCGGGTTCTCGAAGAGTGCTTTAAAAAGAATTAGGAAAGCCCAGGGCATACCAGATCACCATTAAAGGTTTAGGCCCAGGGCTGAAATACTTGTGTTTTACATTCACCAATTTACTGCCATTCAGTTATGTAAAACTGTTGGGGAACTTGTCAAATCTTTGCTGTTTTTTGATACTTGCTTTTTTTTGTAATAATAATAAGGACCAGAAAATAAATCATCACTGAATATTTACATGGTGTCTGAAATGCCTTGAAGTTTCAGCAGGCTGTTATTCGAGGATGTCCTACAGTAAAAAAGCAAGCCCTAAAACTTCTCTCCTCTGTTAGGCTTTTCCCATTGGTAGGCTTCCTTTTTGGCCATTATCCATACCTGTATGTGATGGTGATACAGGCACGGCTTCATCCAGCTAAAAAATATGACATTATTTTAGTGAGATATTTAAACATCAGAAAACGTTGTGGAACAGGACTACTAGAGATGTCTCTGCCTATACTGAAATTGTGGCCAGAGAGCAGGCTCCTGACAACCATTCGTGTTGGATGCTTTCTCAGAAACAAAAGGAAAAGGGTGATGGCCTAGCAGGGTGGTTGTTTGGAGCAAAACTGACTTCACATTTGGGCTTTTTTTTTCTCTCTGCCTGCCCAAGCTCCAAGAGACTGAACAATTAAGTACTGGTTTTAATAGTAATTTAAACACTGATACAGTCCTGGGCTTGTCCTGTGGGTGGGGCGCATACATCATCAGTAATGGCATATGTACTCAGCTTGAACTTGTGGAGGGCCTGTGTATACAGAAACCTGGTGTTGAGCAGAGCGACATCAAGACATTCCATATTTGTTACTCAAGTCATTGCTTTGGAAAAGGGGTGCTAATGCCCCCAGGTAGCTCAAACCCAAGTGTTTCTGGTGCACCACATTCAGGAATCAGTAAAAACCTTTTTTCACTTCCATCCCACCTCCTCCCTCAGCTTCCCCAGCCCTGCCACATGTTGCTGCAGGCAAGGACAGGCAGCCAGCCTGGCAGCAAAGCTGGAGCAGCTGTGCCTTCCTGAGCCGGGCAGCACAGCCCTGTTAGCCAGCCAGTCTCAGCTCCCCAGGGGTGCCCGTGGGATAGCCCGGGGGCATAGCAGCCCATGTCCTCAGGGCCTTGATGCAGACAGGAACCAGTGGTGTGGTTACCCTCAAACTGTGGTGCTAGCCCTCCTTTTCTTCCTAGGATGCTTTTGCTTGCTTAACTCCTTCAGAAGAACACAGGCACAACCACAGGAAGCACTGGGCACAAAGAGTGGAAGACCTGGCCTTGCTGAAAGACCAGAGAGGTCTCAACCACACATATGCAGAGAAGCCTCCCTCCTGGGAACGTCAGTGAAGGTTCTGTCTTGACAGCTCTCCCAGGGCCTGTGTTTGGCTTCTCAGTTTCCTTTCATTCATCAAAATTCTTTAAGATACCAATCAGTCCTAATTAAAACAAACAAAAAAAAAAAAAAAACACCAACCCAAAAAACAAACAACAAAAACCCAACAAACCAAACTGTAATCCCAAATTAAGTGAAAAATATTTTCCAAAACAATTGATGTTAAAGCAGGTCAGCTACCTCTAGGTGGCATTATACAAAGGCAATGACAAAAGCGATCTGGAGGCTCTCCACCTCGCACTCAGCTTGGGCTGTGATGTGTTCAGAAACACGATACATGCACACCTTCTGCATTTGTGCTCAAATGGGATGTGCCAGAAGACACGCAGCGAGGTGGGGGCAGTAGTGCCAGATTTTCAGGAAGGCATCTCTTCTGGTAACTGATTTATTGGAAAGTAAAAAGTAAATCTACTTTAAAAAAGAAATACATTGTCTTTTTGCCCCACATCCTGCCTTGGTCATATTCATGGACCATACAAATATGACAGCAGGGAGCAAGCCACAGCTGTGCCAAACAGCAACTTGTGTCTGGATGCTGCATTCACCTTACGCAGGAGCCACCACCAGCTGAGTGAGTCCAGAGCAGCATAGAATCATAGAATCATAGAATAGTTAGGGTTGGAAAGGACCTCAAGATCATCTAGTTTCAACCCCCCCGCCATGGGCAGGGACACCTCACAATAAACCATGTCATCCAAAGCTCTGTCCAACCTGGCCTTGAACACCGCCAGGGATGGAGCACTCACAACCTCCCTGGGCAACCGATTCCAGTGTCTCACCACCCTAACAGGAAAGAATTTCCTCCTTACATCCAATCTAAACTTCCCCTGTTTAAGTTTTAACCCGTTACCCCTTGTCCTGTCACTACAGTCCCTGA
The DNA here is from genome assembly GCF_037157495.1 of Lathamus discolor. NCBI lineage: Eukaryota > Metazoa > Chordata > Aves > Psittaciformes > Psittacidae > Lathamus > Lathamus discolor. Next base: position 24,889,975 of record NC_088886.1, on the reverse strand, counting down.
CGAAGAGTCCCTCCCCGGCATCTGTATAGGCCCCCTTCAGATACTGGAAGGCTCAAATCATCGAGCCCTGGCTCTGCAGGAGGAGGTACGTGCTCCTGCTGCCCTCATGGCAAAGCAGAGCCTGAGCTTGGTATCCTGGCAGGCACATGGTAAAGGGCACCAAGTGCTCCCGGCCCACCCAAAATCCACCGGCACAGCATTAACAAGACATCCAGCAGTGAAGAGCAGGTATGGGGCTAGCCCATAAGATGGAGAGGATCTCACTTACAGGACTCACTCCTGGCTAGCGGCTGCCTTGTAGCAGTTGGGGCTGGTGGAGGCTGTCCTCAGCTCCTGTCCCCAAACCCCACTTGTCCCCTCTTGCTGTGGCAAGCAGCTGTTTGTATGCACCCAGGCAGAAAGGGTGTTCTAATCCTTTGAGCAACATGGCACAACAGGTTTGTAAGAGGAAGACAGAGAAAGATGGGCAGGGAATAAAAGTCCCCAAGCAATTCAGCTTTGCAAAACACATTTCCATTTCTGTTACAAGAAGGAAGCTTTCAATGAAAAATACTCTACATGCAGATCAGACACACTCGAAGGGGACAGTATTTGCAGAGCCCTGCTAGGAAGGCTCAGTGCTTCTGAAGCTTGCTTGTAAACCTCCCACCACTGCCTTCAGCTTTGGCCAGAACATGTGACAACAGCACCTCATCAGTCACAGCTGAGAGAAGCTGCAGCCACTGCCAAGCGCTGGGCTTTGAATCATCCATCACTCAGCCAAAGAGCTCCTTTGGGCTCCTGCCTTGCTCCCTGCCACTGTTTAGGGAGTGAGCCAAAAAAACCTGCCTTGCAGAGAAGGATCTGGATGTGCTCAGTCTTCTCCACTCCTCCTGCATCATAGATCTTCTTCCAAACAAGGTCAATCCCCTTGGTCTTTCCTCATACGCAATGTTTTCTAGTGCCCAGATCAGTCTCTTTCTGGCTCTCCTCTCCATAGATTATGATAAACTTATGCGTATTTTTGCTACACAAACTCAAAACCAACTCCTTCGTGCCAGCTGGATTTTGGGCATTTATATGCATTTCTTACCTGTCTCTGGCGATTTGCTTTTGTGCTGGATTCCAAGAATCTCCCACGGGAGATGTCACCATCTCTGTTACTCATTTCCTCTTGGACATTGTCATAGAAAAAACAAGTCTGCTTACTAAACCAACTTGGCAAGAGAAAGGGGAAGAAGAGTCTCACTCTTAGTAGAAGGGGTGCATTTATCACAGCTTTGAAATTACTTGAATGTTCATTAAAAATAACCAAGCAGGATAACTGCTGTGAGCATTTGCTGTGCTTGCGTCTTTCAGATCCCATCTTTCTGTGAAACACAAGGAAAAAAAAACCAGACACTGTCATAGGGGTGATCTCGTGTCCTCCTCCAGCTCCCTTTGTACTGGCTTTGGAGTAAGCCTGACCCTGCAGTGCACCAATTCAGGTAGTTAAAGGAGCAGAAAATAATCCCTACAGTAAATTGAACCATTTCCTGCCAGATGGGGTCTCCCATTCCCCACAGGAATGAGAAAAGGCATCTCGGAGGTGTTTTCATCTTCACCATGTTGCTATTCCCACCTCTCTCCTTCAGCATCACTTCACCTGGTGGCATTTCCCTCTGCTTTTCTGGAGTTCAAAGAGTCTCCTCCATGCTCCTGCAGGAAGCCCATGGGAGTCAACTGGGCATAGAGGGATGCCAAGGGCATGCTTACAAGTGGAAAACCAAAGAGAGCTCCAGGTTCAGAGATGTCCTTGGTCCTACTTCCGGTTAAAATCCTTGCTGTTCAGCAGCCCGGCTTTCTTGCCAAGCAGAAGTCAAACAAGTGTCCTCCACAGCCTCCCTCCCATTGCTAGTGTTTTGTAACTTGATGGGGAAGTTTCAGTAAACGCACAAGGGACAAGTCTCGCTGATGTATTTTAAGCTCTTATAAAATACACATCACATGGCTAGTAGATGCAGCAAGGTCCTTCCAAAAGTGCTTAGAAACCACGTGTGGAACAGCCAGCTCCAAACTGAATCAGCAGGTCAGACCCCTGCCATCACTGCCTCTGCAGCTGCCACACGCTCAGCGTTCCCCTGCCTTTCCCGCAGCGCTCCAATGCCAGGTTACTCCCTGCTGGCAGCAGCTCACCTCAACAGAAGTGATGTTGGGCTAAATGTGAGCTACCACTGCTGCCAGGGCTCAGCATGGCACAGCCGCTGCCCCTCAAAGCCCATCTTTGGGCAGCTCCACACACCTCCAGCAGCAGAGCCCCTCACTGGAGCAATGCAGTGGGAGATGGGCAGGACAAATGCTCTCCCAGGCTGTGCCTTGGGCTGTACTTCATTTTCCTGCTTGGGCCAGCAGGCAGGGTAGCGCCAGCCCAGCTGCAGGCAGCTGTGCCTGCAGGAGCCATTTAGCAACTACCTCCGTCAAGGACCACGCTTCGGAGGCCACAAGGGGCTCAGCTGCAGTGCTTGCCCTGTGGCTTTGCAGCCCTGAATTTGACCTGACCAACCACCCAGCTGACAAAATCCATGTCTTCCCATGAAAAACCTGGAGAAGCAAAACCTGATGAGGCGAGGATGGACTGGCTGACAGAGAGGGCCTGGGGTGCAACCCACGGCAGTGCAGCATAGAAACCTGCTGCCTCTGCCGCACTTCCTCATCCCGAGGCTGCATTTCACTGATGTGAGTGAGGCCACTTCCTGTCAGGTTTGCGACACAGGCAGTGGGGAGGGCAGAAATACAGGCAGAGGGGAGCTAGAGAGTGGCCGAGCAGCACCACACAGAAGGACAAGGCGAGGGGCGAGACCCACAACGCAGCCGAGGACGCCGCATCCTGCACTACCACGCCATGTCCTTGGTGGAGACGATCCGGCTGTGGCAAGAAGGAGTGTGTGCAGTGGACAGGAAGGAGTGGAGGGCAGCCCTGGGTGCCTTCACAGCCGTACGGAACCCCCCTGCCAAAATCTGCTTTAACATCGGCTGCATCCATCTGGTTCTGGGACAGCTGGCTGAGGCAGAGGAGGTAAGGTACAGCCTTCTACAGCAGTCGCTGCTACTGACAGGCACCAGTGAGTTTGCGCACAGACCCGACAGTCAGGTGGATGCAGTGGGTAAGGAGGAATTAAGGGCCACAGTCAGACTAAGGGAAGGATTCAGGGCCATTAAACTGGGGTGAAGGGTGACACCCCTGGGCTGGTCCTCCTGAACCTATTCTCCAGGCGAAGCAGCAGAAGAGGTGCATGGCTTGCTGCTTGCCCTACCTTCTCTCGGAGAGGTGACTACAGAGGCACTAAGCTGCTGAGCAGGCTGTGACAGATTCCAGCTAATAAAATTAGGGACCTGGTACACTGCAGGAAACAGCCACAGAGCTCAGCTTAGGCCACTTGGCTGAAGTAGGACAGGTATAACTGCTCTACACCTTCAGTTTTTTAAAGGTCTTTCCTTTTTTACCTCCTTTATGTCCTATTCCGACCTTCATGCAGGCATTCACCCGGAGCATCGGCTGCGACAAACACCTGGCAGTGGCTTATTTCCAGCGGGGGACAGTGTTTTACCAGAGGCAGAAGTGAGTGGAAGGGTTTATATTTCATTTTTGCTGTTTGCAGAGATGCCAGCCTTTAGCTGAGGACAGCCCCAGGCAGGATGATACCCCAGGGGCCAAACTGCAACCCCTCAAGGTAAAACAGGCTCCTGTCCACCAGCAGTGCACTCTTGGGATTAACACCAGTCTTGGAGCATCTCTTCTCACCCTGGAGTGTCCAAAAACACTGCAAGGAGATGGGAGAGACCCAACTTAACTCACACAAGCATATATAAAGACTTCGAGGCAAGCAAATTGCCATTGCGAGGTGGTAACACCCTTGTCCTCTGCTCCACAGCCATGAAAAGGCCATTGAGGATTTCAAAGAGGCACTGGCCCAGCTGCGAGGCAACCAGCTCATTGACTACAAGATCCTGGGGCTGCGGTACAGGCTCTTCGCTTGTGAGGTGAGAAAGACTTGACCGGCAGTTTTGATTCCAGAGGTCTCTTTACCAGTGCAAGAAATCTAAAAAGAAGACAGCCAGCCTCTCTCTGTGCCCCACAAGCAACCACCTGTGCCACTGCCCTGCTGTCCTCTCCTTTATCACCCTCCTGGCAATCGTCCGGCTGCTCTGAGAGCTCATTTTCTTGCTCCCATCCCTTTGGTAGATACTTTACAACATTGCACTGGTGTATGCCACGATGGAGGACTGGAAGAAAGCTGAGGAGCACCTAACACGGGCCATGAGCATGAAGAGTGAGCTCCAACATAACAAGATCGATAGGGCAATGGAAGCCATCCTGGTAAGGAGGAGCAGGTCTCTCAGCGACTGTGTTTGCTCACAGCAGCCCTGCAGGGAGGAAGGAAAAAAATGCCAAAGAACACACCTTTTAGCTACGGCTTTAGCAGAGCAGGAGAAAAACGCAGCAGGCTTGAGTGTTGTAGTGAGACACGAGTTGGTGGGAAGAGCTTTGGGTCACTGGGGAGGCAGGGACAGGAAGATCAGGATAAATGAACCATGTCAGGAGTGGAGTTTTGACTTTATGGAGTGAGACCTTAATCCAAGAGATAGAAGGAAGGGGACATTCAGCAGTCCATGCTCTCACCTCTGAAGAGCTCTCTGGTTTCTTTGTGCTACAGAAGCAGAAGATCGGTGAGCTGGTGGCCATGCCTGCAGGGAAGCTGTTTAGACCAAACGAAAAGCAAGTGGCCCAGCTGGAGAAGAAGGACTACCTGGGAAAGGCTACGGTAAGAAAGAAATATCTTAGTTGAGTCAAGCCTGAGGGCTGAGGAGTGCTGCTGACCACCCCCTCACCACTCCTCTGAGCTGCTATCTGCTGCATCAAGGGCAGCCAGAGATATGGAGCTGGTCCATGCCTCAGGGATGCCCCCCAGGCATGGAAGGAGGAATGGCACGTAGGGATCTCATGGGGAACAGGGGAAGAATAAGACAGAGAAGCTAAATAGCATGTTTCTGAAGAGCATGGCCTATTTTCAGTTTCTCTCCGTAGCAAGAAATGAGGGACAGTCAGTCAGCAAGCCAAGAAGCTATTTGACATCTGATACTCGCAAATGACATCCAGTTCTTCTCCTGCTCAATCTGAAAGGGGCTTTTCAGCTCCCATAAGCAAGCCAAGCTTTTCTCCCATGACTGCGCAAAGTTGAAGCACGAGGATATCACCCCTGGGCTCAGGTCCTGGGCTTCTCCAGAAAGGGAACCTTTAGCTGTGCAGGCACTGTTGAACTGGGCAACTGAGAGCCAAACAGCTCCTTGGGTATCAGAGGAACCCCAGAAACATGCACACAAACATCTGTGAACTTACTATAGTCACCTATAGGAAGTGAGGGCTTGAGTTGGACATTTTGGCTTCCTTCAACATTTGTGATTAAAACATAAAGGGAAACTTTCAGGTTATGACTTTAACTGGAGTAGCAGTGAAGCTAAGATCTGAGAACTTACCATAGCTGAGAGGTGAGTTTTGGTGCCAGAAGTACTCAGTCTGTAATTCAAGATGCTTAGCCTAAAATCACGGCCCCTCTTGAACCTGAAGCATCCTGAAGAACTTGACTTGGCCAACAGCCAAGGAGGAGGGTGGACATCAGAGGTTTAAGAGAGGTCTGGAAGCATCACATCATTACCTGTCTGCCTTTGGCTCTAGGTGGTGGCATCTGTGGTGGACAAAGATGATTTTTCAGGATTTGCTCCACTTCAACCACAGGTAAGGCACCACCGCTGAACAGAATCCTTGGTGAAGGTTTAGGAGGACACAGGGGTGGGTATCATCCTGCACCCTACTGTGGTCTCTAGCTCATAGTGGGGAGCAAACAGCAGCATCACTACCATGAACTTTCTGCTACTGGCGCGGGGAGGAGGAGGATACTGCCCCCATATCTCAGCTGCTCCCTCCATCATCAGGAAGTGCAGCCGAAGCCACCTACATCTGTGGTTGAGGTTAAATTGGTTCCCTGAACAGGGAAGTAGCGGTGGGACAGCACATCCTCTGTCTCCACCTCTGCTGCAGGGTGATGGCTTTTAGCACAGAGCTGTCTCAGACCCTCCTCATAAGATTCATTAGGGTTCATCTGTCTAAGCTGACATGGAGAAACAAGAGCAGTTCTGCTTTCATTCTCCACCCTCCTCCCTATTCTCTAAGCCCCTTGCATTTTCTGTGCCATTTTCCTGATGCTGTAGCAGCATCTTTCCATCTCCAGAGGCGCCCGAGAGTTTTTTACATGACCTTCGGGAGGATTGTTATGGGGAAACGGAGCTGCTGCAGCCCACAGCACTGTTAGGCAATATAAAATACACCCCTCAGTGCAGCCAAGTGTTGACACCTCGCTAGGGGAGTCAGGCCTATTTCAAGTTACTTGTTCAGAGGGTTGATGAAATCCACCAGAGAACTTCCTACGGCAGGAGAGACAGTAAAGCACTACGATGGCAGCAGGGAATTTTACAAGCACAGTAATGGGAAGATGCAGAGAAGCACAATTTATGCCAGTTGGTCTCAAATCCCCGGTCTCAGCCCCCTGTGAGCTGAAACCAGAATCATGACTGAACACAGGACTGTGCCTCTGAAAACCAACTGCAGGCGGAAGAATTGGGAAACTACTCCTTAGAGGGAGCAAAGCCAGTGATAATCCTCACAGCACTCTATGTATCAGGGTGGCAAACAGTCGAAAACTTACCTCAGCTCCCTGCAAAGCAGCAAAAAGCTCCATTTTGGTTCAAATCATCTGACCTGCCATCAGCATGGGGAGGAAGGAACCATGTAGGGGTAATAACAGGCATGGTAGAAGCTGTAGAATATTTCTGCAAAGCAACCAAAATCCTCCAGATTACTGATAATTTCCTTTTTGCCTTCTTGTTGGCAGGCCTCTGGTCCTCCACCCAGGCCCAAGACTCCGGAAATCCTCAGGTAAATTGGATGAAGGATGGACAATACTGCTAACCCGTGCATCCCTGTCCAACTCCATCCTGCACCATCACAGCCAAGCATCCAGCCAGAACCCAAAACTCAGGGGGAACAGGGGTTGCTAGGAACAAGGATGCAGAGGTCTGGGTTTCCGCTACAATGTCACCCACCTTCCTGACCTATCTACTGCTCCTGCACCCAGGGCCCTCGAAGGGCAGCCACACCGCGTTCTGTATGAGTTCATCCCTGAGACCACTGAGGAGCTGCAGGTCCTGCCAGGAAACATTGTCTTTGTCCTGAAGAAAGAGAAGGACAACTGGGCAACAGTGATGTTCAACGGAAAGGTAGCATGGGGTGGAACTTGAAGGGTAAATCCTTGCTGTAAGCAGCTATATGAGTTTCCAGTGTAAGTCCCTTATTATGTCCACCCTGGCTTAGGCCATAGGGTTTGCTGAAACCCATCCAACCTGCATCAACTAACCTTCCAGCCTCAGGGACTCTCCTGTGTTCAGGGTAGCGTGAGGACAAGCTCAATTGGGTCTGGCAGCAGTGGGATGCCTGCTTGCCAAGCAATCACCACTCATCTCTCCTTTCCCTGCAGAAAGGGATTGTTCCCTGCAACTACCTCGAGCCTGTGGAGCTCCAGAACAAGCTGCATATCCAGGTGAGGAGACCCAGGAGGAGCTTGTGTCCTTGGGAGGGCAGATCCCCACACATTCACCCACCTGGGCCTTCCAGCAGGACCTATACCTGCAAATCCCTCCCCCTCATAATGCTGGGCTTGGTTGTTCTGGCTCACGGTCACCTTCACATGAGTTCAGAGACCTGCAAAATGTAGGCAGATGCTGTGACAATGCCCCCCCCCAGATGGTGGTTGGCAATGTCAGGGGGATAAGGGGTAGCAAAGTTACCCCTCCTTGGTTCAAGACCCCAAATAGACCTTGGGAACATAGTGGGTTGGAGATCAGGCTCCATAGGGCAGTAGCACCCCAGCTCCCTTAGGAAGGCTGGGATTGACAGCACTACCTTCTTCCCATCTGGCACAGGAAGAAATTCCTCTTGAGGCAGAGATCCCAGAGTCACCAAGCTCTGCTGCTCCAGAGAAACCGCGGCGGCCAGCACCAGGTCAGTGACAGGGAGCTGAAGGGACAGGGGTGCCTTAGGGCCGAAACCCCTGGCAGCAGGTTTGAGATGGTTTCCTTGGTTCCATGTCCTCACACTTTGAAACCAAGGCTAGGGCTCATCTCTATTTCATTCCTTAGACCCATTTGCACCCAAGGATAGGGGGACATTAAAGCAGGAGGCAGAGACAGCAACTGCAGTGCTGATGGTGGAATAAAATAGAGCAGGTGGGTCCCCAAGGAAAGCAAGTCCCTTAGTGCTCTTAAATTAGCACAGCAACTAATGGGAAAAAGGTCCTAGGGATACGAATGAGGCACATAAGCCAGCTTGTTCAAGCTTGGAGTAGAAGGTTCCTTATAGGCTCCTCCTTTGAGCAGGGCACCTGCAATGTTTTTAGTGCTGCTGTGAACTGAGCTAGGTGTGAAGGAGCTGTGGTGGTTGCCCTGAGAAGGGCATTTCTAGCTAGTACTACCCAGTGTCCCATGTCCCAGGCCTGGGGCAGGGATGGTAGCACCAGGACCACCACATCACCCCCAGCACAGCTGACTCAGGGTGCTGGGAAGCTGAAAAGGGCTCTGCTATCTGCATCCGCACTGCTACAGGAGTGCTCAGGTGCATGGTCCAAAATTGCTGTTGTGAGCATGTGAGAACACGAGCTGAAAAGAAGAGCAAGGAGGAAGTGTTGAGAGTTGCCCTCTTTAGAAAACATCATGCAGTGCTCAGAGGTAGGAGCCTGCAGCTTTGCTGCGAGCTCTACACCACTGGAGGAAAACCCATTTGGGGTAAAAAATACCAATGTGCAGAGACTATACCACGTGGGTGTTAACCCGCTGCAGTTTTCTGCCAGAGTTTGCTTCCAAGGCAGAGCGACCTTAAAAGCTGTCTAGTGGTAAAGCTGATACAGAAGATGACTACAGCTCATACGAGTTAAGAGCAAACAGCTCAGGGACACAACCACCTCAAAGAACATCTTTATAGTACCAAAAGCCAGTGCAGATTTAGCAGTGGGACTCCAATCAACTGCATAGCACTGACTCTTCCCATAACAAGCACAGTTGTGTCAAAACACTGACAAAACATAGATCCTTTTGAAGAGACTTAAACCCACATGAAAGCACCATACTTGGAGGTCTTAATTTAGCTCTACGACCCCAGTGAAGCATGGGGATTGTCTCCAGTTTCCAGTGTGGACCTAGGGAGATCAGAAGAGCAAAGACAGCTCACATATTCATTATTTTTAAAGTCTGCACAGGAAAGACCCGTAAAACTCCCATCCCTATGAGAGGGAAAGTGCAGAGAATAAACCTTTGCTTGGTGATTACATCTAAATCTTACAGATGAACCCCATCACAGCTGATGCTGCATTCACTCAAGTGACCCGTAGTGGCTCCAGGGCTGGTTGATGTTGCCACAGATAATGATAGGCTGCAGGAGATTTGAATGTGTATTAGGCACTGAGAAGTAATCCTTACCCTATTCCACTTCCTGAGCCACCTCTTTCTTCCTCCACAGATAGCGCTCCTGTTACTGTGACACAGCCAAGAGGTGCAGCAAAGGTAACATCTTGTGAACGCAGATACCAAGGTGTTGTTGGTGTTACAGCTCTGCATTTACTGCATGTTGGAAGGTGCTGGCATGCCCAGCAAGCACCCTGGCCCTGGAAGTGTTCTAGGTTTTCATCATTCAGTAGCCTCTCCAAAACATAACAGGCTGAGGGGCGAGCAGGTCATCAGGACCCAACCAGGTGACTAGGGCTGCTTTTTGGGAGTTCTCCAGTCCACTCCACAGTGGAGACTGCAACTGTCAGCAGAACCTTTGTACAACTCCCATCTTAGTTGACCTGTAGCACTTCCGAAGGGAGAAATGAAGAGAGCTTGGCTGTAGTGCACACACTCCTGTGCAGGGTCAGTGCATCAGGAAGTCACACTGGGGAGAGAAATGGGAAAACACAGCAATCCAAACTCAATAAAAAGAAGGAATGAGGGGGTTGGACTGTAGACACACCTCAAATTTGGTCACCCAGAAGTCACCATTTGTTTGCTAAGTGACTAATCTATGACTGCTCTCTCCTGGGACAAGCCCAGGATAGCTTAGGTGGCACAACCACTGACCTGCCCTGAAAGAAGTACCAAAGGCTACACACTCTAGCAGAGGTGTCTCCCTGACCAGCAGCCAGCTGATGCCCCACAGCTCAGATTTGACTCAGGCACCCATAGTTTCTATATCTCAGTCCCTCTCCCTACCCTCACCAAGCCACGTAAGCTCTGACATCCAGTTTACCACCCGCAGGAAACGAAATCAGCCATCTCCAGCCCCTGCATTCTCAAAGTGCATTACAAATACACAGTTGCCCTGCAAGTTGAGACAGGCCTCTCCTACATGGAGCTACTGGACCTGGTTTGCAAGAAACTGGAGCTCCAGCCTGAGCACACACAGCTGAGGTGAGGCACTGCCCGCTGCAGGGAGTTAAAGTTGTGTTTTCAGCGTTACCATTCCTACCCCATGTCCTCTGCACATGCAGGTACAAGCCTGTGGAAAGCCAAGCGCTGGTGAATCTGAGCACAGAGAACCTGGAGGCAGCTTGGAGCCAGAGCCAGGACAACTGTGTGACAGTCTGGTGCGACATCACGGAGGTCAGTGACAGCTAGTGGGGGTAGCCACCTCTTCTGCCTGCTCCTGGCAAGGAACCCAAGCAGATACTGCCTTTACTTTCCTTGTTGTGAGTGCAGGCTTGTGGCTTTCAAAGCAAGCCAGCGACCTGTTTAAAAGCAGATGAGCAAAGAGCAAGTGAAGAGAAACAGAGCTTGTCTCTTATCCTGGTACAAACAAAAAGGAGTATCTAAGAGGTGTCCTTACCAGCTTATTTCCTGCCCTAGGGAGAGGGGGTTTTACCAGACAGCAAACCAGAGGAGCTGCCACAGGAGGCAACACCAGAGGAGACAGGACCAACCCAAGTTGTAGCACAGTACAATTATGAAGCCACCCAACCTGAAGACCTGGAGTTTCAGGCAGGAGACGTGATACTTGTTCTATCCAAAGGTAATTGTGCTCCTGCTGCAACAGGCGAGGGAGCTTTCAGCTCTGGTGAGAGCATGGGTCTGAGCCCGAGATGCCAAGCACCTGCAGCAGCTGCTGCTCAGTCCAGTGGAAGTTGTGTTTCCAACATCTGCCAGTCAGGCCAAAAACTCTCAGGTATTTGGTCAGACACTGGATGCACATTCTTCAGTGGAGCTTATGAGCTTTGCTAGGGACTTTGATCTCTTCCCCCAAATCCCCCTGTCCTCTAAAGCAAACTGTTTCATGCTGGAAACCCGCCGAGCAGCAGCCTACAGCTCAGGTAGCCTTCACTGACAGCAAACTTCTGCAGGCTGCAGTTTACCACCTTTAGATGGAAAACAGGCTGCTCAGATTTCTGCTGCAGGGCACTCTGAGAAAGCTTGCGTTGAACTCAAACACTTTACAAGACATAGAAAAGAAACCAGCAGAGATTTCATGAGGTGGCAGGTGGAAGCCAGGGGTAAGGACAACCTAAGGGCACATACAAGAGTTACCTTCCTTCACATTGCTAAGAGCTGTGTCACCGAGCTTCCACTTTCCATTCACAGGGCAAATTTGCTCCTTCCCCATGGAGAAAAGGTAGAAAAAAAAAAAAGCAGGACCTAAAGTCTGCAAGATTGCTTTCTACAAGTGCTTTCTTCCACAGCAGCTGCCTCATGCTGTAGCTGCAGTAGAGCTCCTCCAGCTCTACCATGGGCTTCCCACCCAAGTGTGTTATACACACATCTGACAACACATTTTCATCACACCCGTTTCTGCCACCCTCTTCCCCAAACACTTTCCAGATGAGAGGGTTTCACTTGAGCTGTGTTTAAGCTTACTGATCACAGTTGGTTTTTAAAGGAGATGCCTTATTTTCTCTACTGCTTCCACAATGGTAGAATGCTCTTACTCCCATCTCTTACCTGGCACCTTTTTCTGTTTGGTTTTGGTTTTAAGCATAGTCTTCCATTAGGTTCAATCCCCTTCAGTATTAGTCTTTGGTGCTTTTAATGAGAAGAGACTTAAATACAGAGTAGATAGTCTAGTACACGTTTTTGAGTTGGATCCCTTGAAACCTGTGCAAAATGCGCAGAATGGATGGAGGAAGAAGTTACTACTGTGCTTCAGCAAAAACTGCCAGTGAACCTGTATCAGGTGAAGAATTACAGACAGACCCTGCCCAGGACATCTGTTTCCCTTTTCTACATGAAATCAAGGCATCAGAAAAGTTTTAAAGGCAAAAAAAAAAAGATGTTATTTTGCTGGAAGTAGCTCTATCACTGATTTGGCTGGTTGACAAGTGATCATAGTCCACCTCTACAGGTGAGGTTTCGCACCATACATTGATGACTTCTCCCACTCCAAAATTCTACTGTCAGTGCTGAACTAAATATTTCCCACTAAAAAGTTCATTCTTACCTCTTTTGGTTCCCCCACAGCAAGAGCTTTCAGAGCTCCTAAGCTTTACTCGACGCAGGGCAGCAGAGGCTCTGGGGGGTTTGTTCCGGGTTTTTTCTTCACACAAACATAGAACAGCAGGTGGAAATGCAGTTTAGTTGGCACCTTGAAGACAACAGCTTGAGGTCTCAGATGGTTTCCTCGCTCTCCATACTCACTTTGTTTCCACTGTTTTCTATTCAAGGCAGTTTCTAAGCCCCTCAGTCTCTATATTGTTCTTTTCCTACCAGCATTCTTTCATACCATGTAGGCTTGCTCTCTACCTCATTCCTCCCCAGCCCCTTTCATCCATATTCCTCTCTGCACCAGGCTTTAGCAGAAAACTTTAAAAAGGTGATCTAGGACCTGTCTGTAGCACAGTGAGGTTATTGTGCTCCTATATTTCCATATAGTGACAAAAATCATGTTGGTTCTATCTTCCAGTGAATGAAGACTGGTTAGAAGGCCAGTGCAATGGGAAGATAGGCATCTTCCCATCTGCTTTTGTTCAAAAGTCTAACAGTAAAGACCTGGAGATGTGATTTCGAAGAGCTTAAAGTCATGGATGTGGAAAGAAATTAAGAATTCAACCACTGCAATTAAGGAGTTTCTGTATTAATCACTGCACCTGAAAATGAACTTTAAATATTACTGCTACTTCTGTTAAAAGCTTTATTTTTTTATTTTACATTTTGCATTGTTCTCTAAAACAGGTATTTACTAAAAAGCTGCTCATTGTCCTCCTGTTAGGAATGCATTCAGTCATAAAACCTGTGCTTGCCAAGAGACTTCCTCTGTCCCACCTGCCCAGTCCTTAACAAAGCTTTCATGCAGACGTGCCGGGAGCTGGGAAAACCCATGAGGGTGGTGCCTCTTGCATTCACAGCCCTGCCAAGAGACCCAGAAGTGGAACTGGTGTTCAAGAAGCTACAGATCAGGAAAGGCTGAACAGTGTTTGCTTCCTTAAAATGTCCCTGCCAACCCCAAGAGCTTAAGAGACACCATGCAGACTTGCCCTGCTTCAATTGACAATTCACTTCAAAACCATGGTGGCTAAAACCCCCCACCAATAAAAGTATATGCCTTTTTTTTTTTCTTAAACCTTTGAGAGCCGTATCTCAAAGCATTTTTGCAGCAGTCAGAAGAGACAGTAACTTAGAAAGACACTGCCTGAAATCTCAGCAGGTCATTCAGCAGCAAAGTCGCCCCTTTATAAAAGCGTACACAACATTGATGCCCTCTTCCCTGTCCAAGAGGTTTACCCTTCTCTGCCCATGGCACTACTTTCACAGTATTTCTGGTCCTTCTTGCTGACAGCTACTCCTACTGGCATTTTAAAATGATGTACCTCAAAACACGCAAGCTATAGATGAACCAGCCACCCACAGTTTTGGGAGTGCCTTGCTTCAAAGGTGCCAAGGGCAGCAGTTTGTCCACTTGGAATTCTATCATGCAAGTTCTGGACAACCCCACTGTCCCAATACCCTAAATATCATAGCTATTTTGAAAGGAACTTATTCTGAGGAGTTCCCTGGTTACATTGAATGCCTGTCATTTCAAAACCAGATCATCACTGTAGTTTTGACACATTTGGAAGTATGCTGCTCAAAAACTGGCTGCAAACAGCCAACACCCTGATTTGCAGGCAGGTCAACGGCAGGAGGATCTGTGTCCTCTGCCTCCCACTGGAACTTCAAACCTTTTCCTGACTTCTCTAGAAAAATGTGGCATTTTTAAAAGCCTGCAGCCAAGTTATACAGGAAATAAATACTACACACAGACCTGCATGGAGAGAACATGGTTTAATTAAAGGCAAAGCTGATTTCAGCAGCTGCAGTTCTTGCACAGACAGACAAAAAAACACAAAAAAAGCTTACGACACAAACCAGTTTCTGTTAGGGGCCCCTTTCCCTCGCTCCTCCAAGCACTGGAGAGCAGGAGGGGTGTCCCAGCCGAGAGCCGGATGCATTCCCAAGGCCGGATGCTCATGCACAAGTGGAACAGTGTGGCTGGGACCCTGGCACTGCTGGAGTGAGATGGTGAACCTGGTTAGCTCGTCTAGGGTGCAAGAGTCAGTGACAGTTCAAACACTGGAATGTCGCAGCTGCTTGGGTGCACAGCTCAATACACAAACTGGAAGGGCTGGAGGGAAGTAGAGGGGTTTGGTTCATATTACCACTGGGTGGAAACTTTTAGACTTTTTAAAGGAAACACAGCTTCGAAATGCAACAAAGAACAGTGATGTTGCTAAGGTGGAGGTTGTGCGGGAGCTGCTCATACCCCTGCAGGAGTATCGTGTCTCCTTCATCTTCCCTTTTATTCTTTGTGGCTGCCCAGACTCCAGTGTCACTTCGGCTCCTGCATGTGCTTTGCTCTGCAGCTGACTTCCAGCTCAGAGATCCTGAATCATAATACAAATCCCTACTGCTAAACACAGCAAATGGACATTGAGATTGTTTCCATAACTTCCCTGGGAAACCTAACAAAAATGCTGTCCTTTTCTTTATCAAAGCTTGCAGTCTTCTTTCCCTCTAATAAATAGCAAATAAAACATTTCCCTTTCCCTTCTGCACCTTTTCATCTATGAACAGCACTATACTTTCTTCTGTGTGCGGGTCACTCGTGTGTGTCCACAGGTACCTTGAATTTCATTCTGGAACCGAAAGTTTGGGGCTGCAGCTGGGGGTGGGAGGTGTGGGGTGGGGACGGGTTTCTGCAGAGCTGATGTGTGCCTGCGGGGTGCATACACTCCGCACTGTCCAGGCTGACTGGCAGCTTTACCCAGCCCTGCTGGACCCCTGATTATTTTCTGCAAGATGTTGCACATTGGTAATGAAACTACTAGCATCCAGCGAAGATGGGAGGATGGAGAGAGAAAGAAAAAAAACAAACCAAAAACCATTGAAAGCTTTCTACCTACCTATTAAAATGAGTCAGGCTGTGAATGCACAGACTAGCCTGCCCTTTGTGGGGCTAGCCACTATGCTACAGTAAAATGTACAGGAATCAAACATTAATTCAAAACCCCATAGTAGTTAACTTGCTTGTCCAGCAGAGTGCTGCAATGCCCCACATCACCAATTATAGCTCAAACACCTACTGAGAAGAGGGCATTTCATGCTGGAGTTTCTAACCCACCCATGGGCTGGCCAAAGCCTTTAGGTGAAAGGTAAAGTGGTGTCAAGTGCCAGACTCTCCTTCATGAAACTCCTTTGCTAGCCCAGGAGATAGAGCTCCCCCGTGCCACCAACCATCTCTGACCAGAGCAGCAATTGGGGCTTTCATTGCTACACACTGACTATGAAGCACATCTGTGTACGGAAGAATTCAGTGTGGTCTTACTACTGAGATAGTAATAAAGATGTTTAGGAGTAATTTCAACTACATTCTCAGTCAGCAAAGCAATCATTAATGGATTCGTATTTTATCTCCCCAAAGAGAGGAAAAGGATTGAGAAGTTCTCATTGGCTTCTCCCATCTGCCCTTCATTCTCAGCTTTTACTTCCCATGTGGCTGGGGACATGCACAATGGAGAAGGTGAGAGGCGGTGATACCGGGTTACTGAGTGAGACAAACAGCAGTTCCTCTCTCCCTCCAGAGGGCCCAGGGATGGGAGAGTTCCTGATGTTGTTTTCTTGCACTGCAGACGTTTTGTGCACACTCAGTGGGTTGGTGGAGCACTTACGCCCTCCTGACAGCAAGGACCAGAAGAGAGGGCTGCCACCTGCACAGGACTGTGTGGGCCAGTCCTGCAAACCCGACATGCCATGGTTTATGGAGCCTTCGTTTGCAAGGGTTGCCACCTTGGTTTCAATGCGGCGGGTTCATGGTGCCTTGTCCACGTTGCTGCTTCTGCTTCTGCTGCATTAACAGCTGCTCCAGAGCTGAGGGTCCAGGGTGCATCATGGAACTGGACCAGATGGACTAAAAACAAACAGCCAACAATAGCACCTCCTTGCATTAGACAGCCCCCACCTCTTACGGATGAGAAAGCGGAGACAATTTTTTCTATTTTCCCTCTTTATCACTTGTACATGGCTTATCATAAAAGTTGTGTAGAACTTCAAAGGCGGCATTCCAAAAGGAGGCTCCCTGGAAGAAGCTTATCATCCTCCAGAATCCTCATTACCATAAAAAATCATCCCATGTTAACCATTACTCATTTTAGAATAGTCACAGCAAATTTTATAATTTCTTCTGGTTCTGGTAGCCTGGTCTTGTCCCGCAAAATACTCTAAACCAGCAAGGACTGGAAAACCGTAACATCTTCCAGCACTGGTCACACCTCCCACATTGCCTGCATAAGTGAATCTACAGGAAAAACAAACACCCATTCCTAAGCACACCTTCAGTCAAGCGTACCTTCAGGCTCTCCATAAGCACAGCTGAGGAGTCCTCCATAGCTGGAGGGCCTTGGGCTGCCCAGGTGCCACTGGGAGTGCTGGTCTGGTGCCAGCTGCTCTCTGAAGATGAGGATGTTGCTGGAAGGTAGTCCAGGCCAAACCCTCCCATTGCTAAAATGGCAGAAAGATAAGTTCAACTGAACGTAGCAAAATCACTGCAAAGCAAACACCACCGGCCAGCTTCCCATGAGCTTGGAACCCAGCACTTGCCTGGCTTATCTGTTTTCCAGCGGTCTGCAACCCTCCTGTCTCTGTTGTCTGGAGTCCCAATAGGTCCAAAGTTGGAGAAGGGAACAGAATTGTGGTTATGGGTTGGAGGGGAGCTTGGCAAGCTGCTGGGGTTGGAGGAGTGAGGAGACTGGCTGGCTGGTGTTGAATGATCTAGTGATGACAAGGCAAGAGAGAAAAGGTCAACATAAACAGCAGGAAGCTCCCATTTGACTTTTTTTTTAGTGCTGCTGCTGCAAATGCTGCCATGGCCCAGATTTCTCCAATGTGGGAGGTCAACAATGGAGGTTCCCTCCATCACACAAGTGTAATGCAAATTCCTGGGTTCTAAGTGAAAATTTTTGTGCATTGACAAGAACAGAATGAATGCGTTTAATACATACATGTGCTTACCAGAAAAACAAAAACTAGGAAACCTCAAGAGGGGTGGCTAGCCAAAGCGAGTTTTCCCAATATTTCTTGAAAAACTTTCCTTAAACACAAAAATTCTCCCTCCAAGCTTGACAGGCCAAAAAAAAAAAAAAAAAAAACCAACAAAAAAAAAACCAAACAAACAAACAGAAACAAAAAAAAATTCCATTAGACCTTGACGAGTTTGCAAGTTTAAAACTTGAACTCCAAAGTCTGTGAATGCTTTAATCTTGTATGAGTTTTAAGTCAATTTAGACCAGAACACAATACTGAGAAAAAGTGAGAGCAAGCATGAAAAAGGCTATCTGCAGGCACGAGAGAATGATGCCTGAAGCAACACAGCATAGCAGGATGGCAGGATACTATGTGGTCCTGAATGAAGAAGTGAAGGGACAGAAAGCTGAAGCCATGTGAGCCATAAATCCTTCTAGAATAAAAGCCCTTTGAAACACCTTCCATTTCACCCACAACAGTTATTTCTGCTTAGTCTCAGTGCAACCAAAAATCTCATTCAGTGCAAATGTTATTTAAAATCCATTCATTTCTTAGATTCAACTTAACTCCTCTCTCATACTCGCCTGGATTTTTAATGAGAATAAAATCCCAACAAAACATTTAAAATATTATACTGCTTCTAAGATAGTTACTAAGGAAAAGGCTGTTTTGCTTTATAGGTGGCTTAATAAAAAAAAAAAAAAAAAACAAAAAACCAAACCACACAAAAAGCCTAGTAATATTTTCCTTCACACTTTTCAGTCATATAGTTTCTTTCTCTATCAAATATCTACATTATGAAATTCAGTTCTTCCTGCTTTTCCAAAGAAGCAACACTGAACATATGCTAATGTTTGAAGTCCCACTCCCAAATGCTTGTCAGGAATGCAAGTTAGAGAGATTTCAGGATCTTCTATCCTGCTTAACTACTTCAATTAAACCCCATGTTCTTATGCTACATTAATTACAAAATCCCCTCATATTTCTGAGGATAAAGACAACTACAAACCTTCAGACACCTTGTCAAGCAAGTTTACTTTTAATGTCCAGTTACATTCAACTTGCACTATGTTCAGAATTAATTCAAATCCTCTTAAATCACTAGACACGAGAAAAACCATACCAGGATTACCTGAGCTGGCTGGAAGGGATGGAGACCACGGTGTCCCTTCAAAGAGAGAATATAGTGAAGTCTCCTGATGAGCAACTGAAGGGGTGACTTCTGTTTTTGTGCTGGTATTCATGTTTTTCCCATATACCTCATTGAACATGCTGTTATTTGGGTATCTTTCCTGAAAAGAAAAAAGAAAAAGAACCCAAAAAATATTTAGTCCAGGCATTAAATTTATTTCAAACACTGAGACTGTACAAAGGAAACCATCAGTTATAGATCAAAATATTTTCCTAACTCCTTTGCCACTCCCCAGCTCCCCAGCCTCTTCTTTGACCATTTTATATAACATGAAGACCATCACATTCTAAATTGAATCAGGATAGATTTCTCCTGGCTGGACTGCAAAGCCTTCACAAAAATCTTTTAAATTCCCAGTACTCAAGAAAATTGTAAAAGACCCTGCTCAGTTCTCTGGAAAATAATGGGCAATCCGGTGCTCAGGAAAAAAAAAAACAAAAACAACCCCTACACACCATAACACTTTGAGATGCACCTTTTCAGCCAACTTCCATGATTCTACTATGAGCAAGGGGCCCATGAACTCAGCAAGATACAACAGTATGTCTGTAGAACACCAGCTAGAATACATTTGTGAAGACAATTGAAAAGGCAAAGATAATCTCACTGATACAGACTGAAATTAGGCACACAGAGATATCTTTCATGTTTTCTATTGGTTTGAACTAAAGGATATCCCCATATTTCTGCCACGCTACCTTGTTTAATGGCATGCTCAAAGAGCAAAGTGGTGCAGACTCTGGTCCTCACTTACCTGATTAAGAGAAAAGCCACTCAGGGACAGGAAAGACGAAGACTGAGACATCAGTTCTGATGGTTTTTCCAGCAGGGACTTCTTTAGAAACCAAAAAGGGGAAGAAAAGCAGTTATTGTTCAGTGTAGTGAGGACAAAAGTATGCTATCAAAAACTGCCAAGGTGGTTTTGGTCACTTTTAAAACCTTCCTTGTGTTTTGGATCCAGCGCCTTGGAGAATAAGAAGAACAAGACTAACAAATGCAGAAAGTTTCCCTGCTACCTGTAATTAATACCTAAAAATCAACAGCTGAGGTCTTGGGCAAACCCCACTGCCAGAACAGCTTTCAAATCCAAAGCATAGCAGTCTGACACATCTAGAGGGGAGATTCCTGACAGAAAAAAGGATCCTTGTACAAACAAGACCAGATCATTCCCAGTGATCAGAGGACTGCTTCAAACAAGATCAGGCTCTTGCATGTTGCTACTGACAGAATTTTTCAGTTTTGAGAACACCCCCCCCGCTATAGACATTCTTACAGCAAGAGCAGCCAAGTGCTGTGATTTTTTTAAATTGGGTTATAGAGTCCAAGTTTCATTTAATGCTCTCTCATTTTCATCATAAATGACTGAATTAAAAAAAAAAAAAAACAACCCAAAAAAACCCCACCAAACCAAACCCATCCCAAACCCCACCCCCAGTGCTTAAAACAGAGGTTCCAAAACTCCCCTGGCCTTTCATGATAAGATACTACGGACTGTGTGACCTGATGATTTTCCACCACCTATGGTCACCCCGCTCCCATATAGCTGTTATTTCCAGCATTGTATTTCTCAGCTTTCTCTTCAATTCTTACTATGATCAAGTAGTGGAAAATAGTGTCTCTGAAACAAGCCTATTTAGGGAAGAAATAGGATCAGTTATCATTGATACAGAAACCAAAGAAATATTATAAAGCTAGGCTGGTGGGCAATTAACATCACCAAATTTTGCATCAGGATCACCAAGACATAGAAATAGTGAAGCCATCAGTAAGTAAAACTGTGTGTGACCCAGAAGGAAAGGTGTAGTCTTGTTCTAAATAAAAGCTCTCTTGCACTCATACCAGCTCAGGCATGTCAGATGTTTTTAAATTTATTATTAAAAAAAAAAAAAAAAAAAACAAACAGGAAACCTGAATTAGTGTCCCCTTCTCTTTAACATGATCTCAGTACATGGAATATCTTTGCTTTTATCCTGTAAACCTAAGACAAATAGCCTCATTTTCTTTGCAAGCAGCTCCCAGCTTGTTAGATTTTCAAAGTGACAACTCATTTCCTTGAAAGCACATTTTAAAAGGCAGACAAAATTCGCATTCTGCATATGCACACAGCTTGCACAGAGAATTTCCTTCCATTTGTCAGCAGACAGCAACAGTAGGAGATTCAAAGGAAGCTGCTAAAGAAGCAGCTATTAGTTTCTTAGCAGAGGTATCTAATGAGAGAGAAATGGGTGTCTATTTTGCTACTGGCTCTTTGGGATGGTGTGCAATGTAAATGAGGAATAGACTTGATCAGAGATTTTGAGTCACGAATTACTTTTCTTTGTCACTGTTACTAATCTGAAACAGTAGTACTTAATGAACATGCTTGTAGCCATACCAGAGAGGTACACTGCATTTTCAGAGGCAATTTACAAATTCAGGAGCTCTAAGACACTGCAGCTAGTAATCTACGAAGGTTTTAATACATAAATGTAGGAAAAAATTAAGATCTTTCAGTCTGTCAAAAAGAACTATTTCTATAAGAGTTACCGATAATTTAGCCAGTTGCTTGCAATTTTTTTCCAAAGACATTTTGCTCTTTTACCATCTCTTATCCATTTAGTAGGGAACTCTTCCCCCTGCCTTTGTGGAGTTTTTATACACAGATTATAATAAGCCGTGCTCTTTCTGATGACTTTCCACAGATTATTCTGTGTTCCTCCTTGCCCTTACTACTAAGCCCATACAACTGCAAAAGGGCAAGTGCATTAAATGCTGTATCAATGTCTCTCCTGAACACCACTGCTTTTTGATTTCTGAACAGATTATCAGGCCTGGATTCAGCCCAAGAGTTATAATGTGGGCCTTCAGCTCATCTGAGCTCTCACATGAAGAATAGCTCAAGGGTGAAGCAGGGAAGTGGACAGGAGAGATGAGAGAGAGAAAGGCATTTCACATTTCTTATCATTTCACAGAAGAAAAAGATGCTAGTTAAGAGTGAGAAGCAGCATTATTACATCAAATACATACAAAGAGGCTTCGTCCAGGAAGAGAGGCGAGAGGCCCCAGCAGAGCTGGGTAAAGATCAGGAGGATTAGAGAAAATCAGCTCTTCCTCCTCCTCCAAGGCAGCCAGACTCTTTAACAGGTCCGGAGGAAGCAGAGGGGAGCTCTTGGGGTCCTAGTGACAGAAATGAGCACAGTGAGACAACAGAAGGCAGAAAGGGGAACAGCAAGAGACAGTGAGGGGAGGCTAAGGCACAGTAGGGTGAAAGAAAACAGCAAGAGAAAAGCACAAGGCAGCATGCAGAAGTGTGAGGTGAGAAAGCAGTGCAGCAGAAGTGTACTGAGGTACACAGAGAAAATACTGAGCAGAAAACTAACTAGCCGCATTGCCTAACACATACTGGGAAGAGCACTGCAGCATCAAAATAGTGTGCAGCTAATTTTAATTAGTGGAACGTGTGCTTCCTATTACATCCATGCCAAATACTGAACCTGTTTTCACATTCAAGGACAAGGAACATGAAATCATGACATTCTTCTATAGCTGACCTGTGAGTAATTTAGGTTTCAAGTAAAATTACATTTGCATCTTCTTCCCTTATCTATTTGTGGTGTTCAAATCCCACGAGACTTATTTTTGCTACTAATGGTGGCTACGCCAATGCACAGCTGACCAGACGCCTGGGCCAAAAAATTCCTGCAAAGTCCTGGTCAAACTCCACATCTTGGCTTTTGTGAGGGATGTTTACACAAGCATCACGGGTGCAGCTTCTGTTTGTACTGCACTGTGCTTCCACCAAGGCAAGGTTTCCCTTTTACGGATGAGAACAAGGCTTTGACCCTGTTTCCATCTAAAAAGCACAACCTGACATCAGCGTAGAGGCAGACTCCTGTATATTGTCTTGCTTTTCTCTCTGAAGAATAAGCCAAGTGATCTCAACTGACCTTCTGAAAATCTGGAGTGCATTTACAAAGGCACATCTGACCAAAGGTTTAGAGACCTCTATTTAAATTCCCTTATAACATCACCAAAAGCACTCACAGACAACTCCAGGACTGTTAATAAATAACAATGATTTCAGGTTTTATAAAACAGCAACATGAAGCACAACTGCATGAACAGAAGCAAAGTATTACATTAAGTGCAACCAAGAGCTAAGGAAGTCATTCAGCTCTTCTCACTGCATGGTGGAACTTGCAGGAGATAAAAAAAAAAAAAAAAAAGTAATTCAAGACAAGACTGCTCCTGCCATCTCCAGTTTCCAGCATCTATCTCCCTATTGCAGCCTCAGCCATTGAACACACTTAAGATACTACGTGGGTGGCAAGAGTTCATCTAAAAGGTAATAATTCAACTACGATTATTTGAATGGCTTTTATCGTTTTCATCAGTTGCCAGACAAGAATTTTGCCCCAAAACTATGAGCTGCCATGTTTCTCTACCTGACAGACACAGTGCAGAGACCAATGTCACATTTAAACTAAACAAGACTTACACTTACCTGAAACCAAATCTTCAAGAGCCGGATCCCACACACAGCCAACCAATAAAGGAGAATTAATTGCTGTTTGCTGGGATCCCATTCACTGATACCCAGATCCCTACTAAATAAAGACTTACTTGGGACTACAGAACAGTGTTGAAACAGGGAAGCTCCTAGAGTTGCCACGAATATTAGCACCTCATTGATTTTCACCATTTATAGCATAGATCTTTACCTCAAAGGTCATCCTGGAGAGAGCATCCTGCTCTGGGCGGAAGACTCCTTGTCGTTTTCCCCTGCGGTCCATGTTAGACTGCTGTGCCATCACCCTATTGTCAGCCATGCCATAGGAAGAGTCCCAGTAATATTCTGGCACCTTGACTTCTGAGGGATTCTGGTTATATGGCTCCATTGGGAAAGGCTTCATTTTTTTCTCTAGAGGTTGCTGTTGCATCACAGGAGGCTGCAACGACTGTTCAAATAATTTTAGAGGGTCCTGGGCCTGCAGGTAATAGGACTGCTTTACAGGCATGATCTTCCCCAGTGAGCCTTGGACTTGAGGTGGGTTCCAGAGCTGCTTTGACGAGTCCGTCTGCGGATACTGAGGCAGAAACATCATTTCACCAGCAGGTAGGAACAACTAATGTTAACTGAATGCCTAACTCCATTCACACTGTCAGTCTGGCTCACTTGTGCTGGCTCACTTGTGATAAACATTCCATGTTCTGATTTGCTATGTGTCACGGTTTAAACCCAGACAGTAACTCAGCACCACACAGCTACTTGCTCACCCCTGGGAGGAATGGAGAGGAGTATCAAAGGAATGTAAAATCCACCGGTTGAGATAAGAATAGTTTAACAACTACAGTACAATATACTACTACTACAGGAAATAACCAGGGGAGAGAATATAAAACTAAAAGGGGAAAGGATGACCCCCTGCCCATTCCAGAAATACCTCCCCTCTCAGTTACAGGATCTTATGTTTGCACCCACTAAACTTCAGCTCTTCTACAAATTTGCCCAGAAGTTCACAGATCAAAATCCCACACCAAGGTCTTTAATGACAGTTTTGAAAAGGTAATGCAGGAACTTAAGCCTTGAATGTTGCTATTTATTTTTAAATGAAGCTTAGCTCGCTGTATTAATCAAGTTTACCTGCTGGAATCCGGAGTGGTGTGGTGGGCTCTTCCCCAGACCCTGCACAGCTTTTGTAGGGGACTGTTGCTGGGCCAGAGCTTGGACCTGTAACTGGCTTGCAGACTGTGCTGTTGCCTGAGCTGGTAAAGATGAAAGGGTCTGCTGGGAAGGAGGTGGCGTTTGCTGAGGTCCCTGGGTCATTGGCCCTGGTCCAGAGGGCCGCTGCTGGCTGTAAGGAATGTGGGACTGTTTCCCACCTTGCACCTGGCTTCCTGCAGGCGAGTGAGCTGTGGGCTGAAGGAAGGTTCCTGGGACAGAAACACCACCTGGGAAGGTGTATCCTGTGCTCATGGAGAAAGCCACAGGAGGGGGCACAACATAGGTTGGGGGTGGAAACCCTGAAAAAGATAAAAACACATCTTTAATCACAATTTGACAGAGCAGATTGTTCTCTCCAGAAATCATTTTGTGAGTTTTTTTCTTCCTATTTTGCTCATTTTGACCACAAGGACACGAAACATCAGTTTACATACTTGTCCTTTCTCATCTTTGCACATACATGGTTGTGATCACAGATGAATTCAGAATCCGTTCTTGAATTTTCTTGCAATATTCCAAGCACCGATAACAGTCAGCCAGGGCAGTATCTGGGAAAGTCATGTTTCTCTTCACACACACCTTAATCTCCCTGATTTTAAATCCCACACTACCTTTTTCCTTCACCATTCTGGGGTTTTGATGCTTTACCCCCTGAAGTTCCTTCCCCCTCAAACACACACATTTTCAGGGACTAACTTTGGAACAATGGACAGAAGCAATCAATAAGTCTACTGCCTCCTCTCAAAGGATCACCAGTCCCTGGATTAATTTAGGTAGAGACAAATGGTAAGTAAACAAATCCTCATATCCGCAAGATCGATTTCTTAAGTTCACACTGAAAAGCCAGGTTTAGAAGGCAAGCTTTAATTCTGCATCCTACAGGCCATATTTTATGCTGACACTGGGATAGGGAAGATGTCTCTCTGTCTTATATTGAGCACGAGACATACAGCTGCAGGGAAGATATAGCCTCCAGCTATTTCATGAACAAACATGGACAACAAGGTGTGACAGGAACATTTCACAACGAAATGGGAACATACAATGCAGCAACAACAGCAAAGACCACCACACAAATTACAGCCTAAAACATGAGCAACACTACAAAAGAAACTAAGCTTTAAAGAAGAAAGCAATGTGATTGATCTTTTGTAATGGAGTCCTATGCACAGAGAATACTTCCTCCTGAACTACTAAAAGACTGTCACATTTTGACTGACTACAGAAACAGCCTACTATGAAGTTCCTCAATCTCCCACCCACTAACCAAGAAGATGACAGCAGATTTTATGACAGACCTTGATTCCAAAACATAGGAATCTTATTTATCTTGTTTCAGTTCTACTATGCCCCTTCTTTACTCCTTTGCAAGAGTCTCAACATGAGAATGATACTCATTAAAACAGCTCCTACCTTCACAGGCTGTAACAACCACTATTACGTATTTTCTTTGCAGTCAACAGTAACCACATTTCGACCAAATGATGCAAATTACCTGGCCGGCTAGGAAGGGGAGGGAAGGCTCCTGGGTGATGAATAGGGATGAACTGAGAACTGCTGGCCTGACTTGGAGTCTGAGTTACAGGTGTTTTCCTTGCCTCAGACACTGGAGTCTTCCTCATCTCTGTCTGGGACTTCACCTAATGTAAAAGAAAGTATGAAGAAATTAGATAATTTTTCCTGTAATTACCCACATCGTATCTTAAGACAAAAAATGAACACCCAGATTGTCTGAGAGATTAATTCCTTTTCCCTAAGTAACTGGGAGCAATTTAGAACAAAGGAACCCAGCTCCCTTCTCTGACCACAGACAGTCCACCCTGCTTGTCCTCAGGCACTCTTTCTTCACAATAGCACTCTACCCAAAAGATGCAAAAGGTTCTTTCTCTAGCAAGAGAGTGGGAAGTGGACGCAATATCCTCAGACCATACAACAGACTTCTGCTGTTCAGCTGCAGTGCCTTAAAAAGAGAAGTGCAGATGCTGTTATGCTTCTCCTAGGGCACTGCTTCAACCTAACATGCTACTTACCTGCAGCACCTTAAAAACCACATACTACCATGTTCTTCCTAGGGAACTCTTTCAGCCTAATC
Source organism: Lathamus discolor (assembly GCF_037157495.1). Taxonomy (NCBI): domain Eukaryota; kingdom Metazoa; phylum Chordata; class Aves; order Psittaciformes; family Psittacidae; genus Lathamus; species Lathamus discolor. The sequence continues at coordinate 24,863,407 of NC_088886.1, read as the reverse complement.
CATACGATGATGTAGATGCATAAATTCCTGCATACTATGAAATTCTTTTGACTAGGAACATACAAGACATAGCAGAAATGCTTAACCTCTTTCAGTTTACTGTGTAACTGCTGTATGTTCTGTTAAAAGAGCTGCACCAGTTAAAGGCAGAGAGAAGAATGTAATGTAATGTTTACCTGATTCTGAGTCTGCTGCAGTCTGGGTCTTCCTGGAGAGGAAGACAGAGGGGAAGACTACTTTCCCTTTCTGTTCAGCTCGGCAGAACTGCCTGGAATGCAAGATGGAGCAGGCAGGAAAATGACAGCAAGCAAGGAACCTGGGCAATACAGAAAGGGCCCAGGAACAGACCTGACGCCAAGCCTCAAAGGTGATTCAAAGAAAAGGTTTTATCAGGGACCAAATTAAAAAAAATCCAAACCAATCAAACAAAAACTGTGTGGGGTTTATTTCAACATTTACTGCTGAGGAGTTGAAAGGAGTTAGAGGGCAGGTATTTTCTGCCAAAACATAGTAGTAAAGGGGTAGATGCATTCAAATGCTTTTCCAAATGAATCTAAATTTCCCATTTAAAGTTATCAGAGTGTAGCTTATTTTTTGCATTTAATTAAAAAAGTAGACTGTAAAACTGGGAGGTTTGGGTGTATTTTCGATCTCCCATTAGATAAAAATCAGGAGAAAACTCCACCTCAAGGTTCTGGCTGATGCTAAGCACAACAAATGATGCAGCCCCTGCTCTTGCTGTATCTATTCACTGACCATCTTTACCCTTTGTCACATTCTATATATTCAACTTACACTGTGTTGTCCCTTTTTTCTCCACAATAAGTCAAGTATTTTAATAACCAATACCAAGAGATACACATTCTTTTATAACAACATTAGAGAATTCAAACACACTCTTCCTGCCATGGGATTTCAAAACATGAGCTCTGGTCCTATCATAAATTCAAAGCTGCTATAACACATTTCTAAAGGTTGCTTTCAAAAGTACCCACCCCCCCCACCCCACATGATTTACAGTTAACTTTTAAAAACCTAAATAACTACAATTGATTAACCAAGACAGACATATTTCAGTTGCTTCCCTGCTTCTACTTGATCTCACCTCAAAAGTGTCAATACTACCAACTATTTACTTCACCCCTGTGGTCCTAAGGGTTCCTACATGGTACTTGAGAGAAGCACCATATCATCACAGTGACCTCTTAAAAGTATGTAAGACCTTGAGTAAGCCTGCATTAAACCTTCCTTGTCACCAAACTGTATTTTCCCTAGGGAGCAGAGATTCAACCAGTGGGACACTTTCGTGATCCTGTTCAAACGTGGAAGTTTTCCACTTATCTGTAAAACAGAACTGATTACCTTTGTATAATGTTCTTCACATTTTTGCTAAGTAGAAGCTGCAAAATTTGCAGCATTTAGGCTTTTGAAGGCAATGAACTATGGAGGATAAAGCCTGAAATTTCCAGGAAGACCAAAGCAGAGCACTAACAGACCACCAATCAGTACAAAACCAGCAGTGGTTTCTTGGGGAGGTGAGAAAGCAAAACCTACCCATATTCTGGGTAAGTCAGTCCACCAAACTATGAAACAGAAGACACTTCACTGGAATAGCTGTCATAACAAATATAGCTGACAAAACTAAAAAGTCAAAATTAATTTCTATACAACAAGAGATGAAGAGTGACCCATCACATCAGAAAAGATTCCACTTCAGCTGCGTTAGAAATAAGTTTTTCCTGGGTTATATCTTAATCTTAAAACAAACAAATTTCTGACAAATCAGCTGGGTTAAAATTAAAATACCTTCTTTATCAAAAAAAAAAAAAAAAAACCACATACTTCTCAGAAAATCTGGTGGATTTTATCAGTCTCAAGTCCTTATTTTGCAAGGCATGGGCACAATCATTAAAACTAGGAGCTGTGCTCAGGCCTGCAGCCACATTCCAGATGTTTTCAATAAATACATAAGAAACTTGCTATTCTAAATCACCTATGTTGGTTTTCAGATACCAGAATCTTGTCTGGTGACCCACAATTGACACAGACTTTTTGTGGGCTACTCCCCTTTACCCCCCTTGGTAGGACACCCTCCTAACCCAACTGGCTAACATTGCCAGTTCTGGCCTTCCATTTCGTAATGATGTTTAATAGCAAATAATCAGGAGGAAAACAAGAATGATCCTAGGGTCCTAATGACATAAGCTGGAAAGACTGAAAGAGCTGGCTTGCTTAGCCTACGGAAAACATGACAGGTCTTCAGAGCAGTTGCAAAGAAGAAGACAATTTGTTCTGCAGACCTGTCCTGGGAAGTAGTAATAGGCTCACACAGAGGCTAGGAAGATGAAATGCATTAGGAAATAATTTCCACTTGCAAGAACAGTGAAGAACTGACACTGTTTCTTTAGGGAAATAATAAAGGGTCTCCATCATATCATTAAATGCCTCCAGATGTCATTAGACTGAGATGCAGTCAAGCTATCCAGGTACAGATCAGATCAGCCCTGAAATTCTTCACACTTATGTGCCTGAGCACATATTTACGATTTAAGAGCAATGTGGCTTTCCCTATTCCACAAAGGGCCACTTGACTGCACACACAGTACAGAAGATCTTACTGCATATTTACAGTTGGTGCTTTTGCAATGTGCTCAATTTATTGAATGTGTACAAGTCAACTGAACTGAAAATGCAGAGTACCAAGCTCCTTCACAACAGACTATAGCACAGGTAAGAGCACAACTACAACCTGGTCTTGTGAAGTGCGTCAGTAGCCTGAAAAATCTGAGTAACAGCAGGTAGAAGGCTGTTTTTTAAGACAGTCAACACAGCAAAATCACCTTTCATTGTTCCCCTATCTTTTCCTCCCCAGCAAATTGAGACAGCATCAAGGAAAAGCCCAGACACACAAAGGTCACTAATACCTGACCTTTGAGACAGATGTGTTTGTGTTTCTTGTGCATTAGCTGTACCTGCAGGGTCCACAGTGAGACCCTGACTCTACCATACTCTATATAAGCAGTGACAGTCCTGACACAAACATTGTACCACCTAAGACACAGTATCCCTTTGATCGAAAGGCTTACCTGAACTGCCACATTCTGCTTTCCTGCTTCTGGCATCTTGTCCAAGCCACATTTCTTGGTCTCGTTCTTTCTTTTATTGTTATCCTTCTTTCCATCATTCTTATTGACTACTATTCCTTTGCTATAGTCCCGTCTTTCCCTACCTACATCTTTAGGGGGATAGATTCGCCCTTGTTCTCTGTTAATTTCCCTTGGCTTGATGTTCTCTTTGAACGTGACCATTGGTTTTTCTCCTGAATCACAGTTGTTATTCAGGCTTCTGCCAGAAGACAGAACTGATTTGAGTCCAGGGCTCCCATCTGTAGATAGCGGCTCTGCAATAGATGTTTCCTGCAAGGCGAGATTCTCTTTGGCTTCACTAGGGTCTTCCAGTAATAGCTCCGGGATTTCTGTCAAAAACAACAGCTTTCCTACTTCATTTTCACACTGAATCAACCTGAAAAAGATAAAAAGGAATTGAAAAGCAAGTACATTACTCCAAATACATTCCTTAACATAATCAGCCTATAAAGCAATGGCATGCCGCAGAACATTTTATTAGCACTGTCAGCATCTTGTATCTATGTTGTATCTAATCACTGTGTTGAACAGTGAGAAAAGTAATATTTATAACTAGCACCTGCATTACCTGTATTACAGCAGCAAGTGAAACAGAGAAGCTACCTGCAATTACCTTGGCTGGTTATCAGCAATCCATTTGCCTGTGAAGATCAGACGCTGTTGCCGTATCCGACGTTGCTGCCCTTCCTTATCTCCTGTAATTGCCTGGTGGCCCTTGGAAAAATCCAAGTTCCTAGAATTGACATAGGAGAGAGAATAATATTAGTTACACAATTACTCTGCAACATCATATTTCTTTAGAAATACAACTGGTCAACATTACTTATAAACTCTGAAATTCGACCAGATACTATTCCAAACATGACTGTTACACGTCTGATTTACAGACACAATTCTCTTCTGGTAAGATGCATCTACATTTAAGAGGTACGGTGCTTGAGTTTTGTTGTTTCGGATTTGTTTTTTTAAACAGAAGGCCAAAGGCTCATCTGGGTGAAAATCAAATACATAATAGTTGAGTGAGAAAAAAAGTCTAATACCTAGTAAGCTTTTGTGCATGATGTTAGGTACAGGGATACAGTTAAAAATAGTAAAAACCAATAAAATAAAAACATATCAAGCAGTTTTCATCTAAAAGTATTCCTTTCCTCACTTCTTACATTTTTCTCTTTCAATTTACTAGGCTGAAGACTACAGAAGAAAACCAAAAACATCATGAGCAAAAGAAAACAAAAAATTTTAGCCTATGACTTTCCTTAAGAGTTTTTCTACATAATCTGTTACAGTTGTTTTGAAAAGATATACTTCAATCCATACTGTTGTAAATATCCATAAATAAGATACTGTAGAGAACATGTCAATGTCTATCAAAGTAGTAACAACAGCAAAAGTACAGTCTCCCTTCAGCTGTCACCCACCTGAATGAGGGCCTCAGAGCCAAGAATCCTTGCAATTCAAATTCTTCTGGAAGGGGGGTTGCTAGCAAATAGAGAGTAAACAGCATAAAAAAAAGCATGAAAGCATTGAGTACAGTATCCTAAGTAGATACCTCAGCAAGGTCACTATACATAGTAAAGCTTTTTATTAACATGCTTAATTGTACTGGTCCACCCTGCAATTTGAGGAGCTCAGGAACGACAAAGTAGAACAAAGTCTGCTCAGCATGAGAAAGTAGCATTTGCAAAGCATTCATATGCACTAATACTAGAAGGCAACTAGCTTCCTTGTTTGCTCTTTAAATGCAGTTCCCCACACCATCAGAAAAAAAGTGGTTTGTTCCCAGTTCTTTACAGCACAGACTAGAAGTGTCTTTACCATTATTACTGGATAGATCTTCTTCATGAGGCTGGAAGCTGTTTAGAAGTGAAATCAGCCAGGGCCATATGCTACAAATCAGAAAACAGACAAACCATAAGTAAAAACTACAAAACATGGAAACTATTTGCCTTTCCAAGAAAACATTGAACTCCATTACACAGTCACAACTTCTATTGATTTTTTAACTTCCAAGAAAAGGGAAAGTTTCTCTCAAGTGTTAGGGAATAGACTACTTTCTTGAAAGAATATTTTTATAAATCCAAACTAAAGTTACCAAGGCTCTGGCAGCATAGTCTTCATTATTGAGCAAGTTAGAAAGCCTGCTATGAATTTAATTAGACAAACCTGTTGCATGAGCAAACATTCAGAGCACCTGTTTGCAATTCATGTTTTCCAGCCCAAAGCAGACTACTCTCAAGGCACAGTAAATTAATCAGTGGGAAACAAAACAATTGATCAAGATACAGCAGTTCAAAATTACTTCTGTTCTGTAGCACTGAAACAGTTACCAGAAAGGAAAGAAGGTCTAAGTAAGGTTGCATTGAGTAAGACCATTAAACTAGAGGTTAACTGGCAGCCTCCCTGCCTTGCAGTAGCAATGCCAGTACAAGAAATGACTGGAAATTCTTTACAAAGGCCCTGGAGCAAGCAATTTAAACATCACAATGATCACTGCATAGGTGATTAATATTTAACTGCCACCAAGAGGCTGCCTTCTGTTTTTTAAAAGCTCCTTCTGCTTCAGTGATGGGGACCAAAAGCCCATGGAGACAACACAAAACTATTTTAGGAGGGGGCTCACTGTGCTCGGTGTTAGTGAAATTAATCTGTCCTCCCGCAGCAAGTCTGTGCGTCACCATCCAGTACCTGGACTGAAGAATGCAGTGTGCACCTGAAAGCCTGAGGTCATCTACTTTCCTGCACCATCGCAGAGACTGCAGTCATTATGTTTATGCTTATGCTCTACACTCCACTAAGCAATAGCTCCTTTCCATGACTGACAAGGAACAGGAGAAGTAAGAAAATGAGAGTGGAAGTCTGTTGCAACCTACAGTGAATTGCAACCTTCCTGTACAATATTTGAAATAATGAGATTCCATAATAAAAGATTCCTAAAGAAGAGCAATGCGGTGACACACATGAAAATCTAGACCTACTGTGGCTTCCACAGAGCAGGTTTGCAAAACTCATTTCCAAAGACAACACACTAGTATCAGTACAGTCATTTCTGTCCTCAGTCTTTGCCTTCAAATTCACCTACTTTTCTAGGTAAACATGTTTCCTTCCTATTTCAGAGGCTTGTTCAGTTTGGGGTAAGATCAGTTATTCACAGGAAAATGATAAGAATAGTGGGGAGAAGTGTTTAAGAAGGTCTAAGGATTATTTCTTGAACCAAGAGCATAATTACATATGAACTCAGAGTAAGGAAGACTTTTCAATATAAAACAGACATAACATTATTAAAGAGAAGCCAATAAAGGTGTGTGTGTTTGTGCAGTCTGCAAATAATTACTTCTCTTTGGATCTTCCAATAGAAATAAAAAGAAAACTCACCCTCATAATGGGGAAGATGAGCAGATCTTTTAAGAGCCAACAAAGGTAATGGCTACAAATGCCCATTTTGACAAATCTTAGTAGTACCTATCTTTCAAGTTCACCTATAATTTTACAGCTGTTAGAACCTACTCTGGCTAACTAAAAAAATATACATTCACACCTGAAGATTCATTTTGATACTCCGTAAATTACTGCCTGCATCTCCTTTCTGCAAGGGCTACTTTGAATCAAGTAATTATCTTTCCTGTTAAAAACTGATATAAAGTTTTCCTTGCGAATATGCACACAGTAATACTGATTACCATCTCAAAACAATTTGTGAACTCCTGTTTTCCTTATCTTGCCTTCAGGAACTCTGAAACTGAAGTTCCCAAAGCTCCAGGGTTTTAGGATTTGCCCACATTTCAGAGAGTCTTATTACACATTTAGCAAAGTGAGGTTATAGGGACCCATGCTTTGCATATGTCAATGTACAGCAAATGTGAGCCTTGAGCTAGAATGGCATCTTACAGCACACACTGCCAAGCGAGCTGAAACCACTGTGGCACATCGCACAACATCACCTAAGCCAGCTAGTTTTGCACTCTTTTCCTTATAGTGGCCATCACAGGAAAAATACTCATCCAACTGTGTCAGTAACAGTCACTCCAATCTCGAGAAACACCTTTCAGATTGGAAATACTTTTCATGTATTATAGCAATTCAGTAAAGTTAACAGGCTATAAAAAAAGCTCACAAGTTCTGAAATATTTAAGCCTAAATTTGTAAGATTAGAAGCAGAAGTGAAAAATCAGAGTAACAGTCCAGAACAGTAATGTCTATGCTGACATTTAAAGATGCCCTTTACTAAATTAATTCATGGATGAGGAGCCAGCAAAACCAGATTCCAGTACTGCCCAAGAGATGGCTTAATGTATGAAATTAATGGAAGTATTCTCCTGCCACCTACCTCAATAAATCAGAGAAATCATTACAACAGATTAGACGAAAGCTACACTCAGTAGTTATGCTCAAGTCAGATGTTATAAAGTAGATCCCTCTGATTTTAACAGTTACATGCAAACCTAAAGCTAATTAAACCACGATTTGCTCATGTACTCCACAAATCTCATGTCTTATTAATTTTTAGCACATCCGCTTTCTATCATTGATGTCTGTAAAAAGTTATATGATCATTTTTCCCATTACTAATTTGTTTATCACCAGTTATTATTAATTTATGCAATCAAATGTATCAAAAGAAAGATTAACACTCACTACCGTCTTTCATCAACCACTGCCTCCTGGAAAACACTGGGTCTAAGTTTCAGCCAGTCCATTGAAACCTTCACAGCTGGAAGAGGATATGCAGCCCCAGAGTCCTCCTGGTAGTCATTTTGTAAAGGACACTTGCACAGAACTCCAAGAAAGGACACTAGAAACAGGGGATGCAGGGGACAGGGTGGACAAAAACAAATACAAACAATGCAGGAATGACACTTTAAAGTTGACCAAGTAACCCAAACACATTCCACCCATAAAATCCTATCTTTAGGAGCTAGTTCCTTAGAATAAAGCAGCCAAATTACTTTAAGAATCCACCAGAGATCAGAGAGTATTTTTATCAATAAAGAGCTTTCTACCATGAAGCAGAATCTTAGCATTTTTTCTCCCTCTTCTTTTCAAGTGTCAGGACAAATTATTTTGGTTAACAAAATCCAGTGAGACAAGCCCATTACAAAAATATTTGTTCTTTATTTATTAGAAATTACCAACTAAACTATCTACCTGCATTTTATCCACTTCTCCAGTTAGCAGGCACACAAATCCACTGAGTTAGCTCTGCAAGCCAGCACAAAGCTCAGGCCCATTAGAGACTATGAGCTGAGAAGCAGTAACCACACCATGGTGACCGTGGTGTTTTCAGACTCAACCCCAGAACGGAATCTGGAGTTCAACTATTCAGAAACGTAGGTGTTTACAAACAAGGCCAAGCTGATCATGGGCTGGATTAGGTTAAGGGAATCTGCATTCTGTGGCTAGAGTCTAAAATGCTCTGCTTTCCCACTTATCTAGTTAATGTTATCCAGAGCACAGAAGCACTTGAAGTCCTAATTCAGTCAGCTTCAACTTCAGTTCTGCTGAACCAGAATTGGCTCCATTCAAAGCAACTCAAACTGCACTGGCCAACAGAGGAGCAGCTCTTCAAGTGGTGTACTGCCCACTGCCAAGCTGGATCAAACTCTGCACCCAAGTCAAAATGTTCTTTCAGAACCAGGAAAAAGATGCTGAGTTCTGTGACACTTCAAACAAAGTAAGCCCCAGGCACATAAATCCCATGTTAGCCAGCATGGCTAGACATAAACGATCCCTTTGCAACCATCTTCTCTCTTCACTTTCTTTCATAAGGTCTATTCTCATCACTTACCTCACACAACCACTAAGCTAGATGCTGACAGCAAATTACTAATTGATTCCATTAAAAAAAAAAAAACAACCAACACCAAAACAAACAAACAAACAAACCAACCACCAAAAAACAACGCACACAAAATTCTATTAGTTTTCAAACGTACTGAAGAGAGCCAGTAACTGTGTCCAGCAGAGCTGCTCATCCTGGCTGTAGCTGTGCTGCTCCGTTTCATTGCTGAAGTCTCGCAGGTGATGTAGTTGAAATAGATTGATAACAGTAATATGTACTAACTGCTGGGAATTGAAGGCCTTTTGGAATAACAATCTCTGTAACAGACACAGGAACAATATATGTATTTATATATGTAAAGCACACACTTGAAAAGATTAGTAGTTGCTACTTCACTGCTTGACTAACACTTCTGCCCTTAAGGCGACATTTATTCTAGATCTTATTTTCAGTCATCCCTATTAGCACAGCACTGGGCTTCCCAGGAGGACCTGGACAGATGTCCACTGTTAAGCCCAAGGGCTCATACACCAACTAATATGCACAACAAATCAACAACCCTTGGATATTGCTCTCTTTCAGAGCAAGTGCAACTTCCATGTACAATCACAGCACTGCAATGCAACTGCAAGATCTGCACAGGCACGTATATCCACTGTATCTGCTGAAGAAGCAGCAAGGAGAAGGTGACATTTTAAAAAAATGCCCCAGGAAAATTTAACTACTGTGTGGTTATGTATTAAAGACTAATTCCACATCTGACTTCATGGGTCATGGAATGCCATGGTGGATTAAAATAGCACAAGCTAGTTACAAATGCATTTCAGTAACTATGCTGTAAAAAAACCCACCTTTCTCAGAGCACAAGAAACTTTGATGGGTTTTTTGAGCATTGTGAAAAAAAGGACATATCCTAAACTACAAACAACTTGTCTTCGGACACTGTTAGAGGAGAAAGTGGATTAACCAGCATAAGCATTAGGAAAAGGTTTGAACTCCGTGTTCAAGCTTGATTTTCAGGTAAGGGCATAAAGCACTCTATAGCCAACAACTCAAACTGGCAGGGCTCTCAGCAGCAGAATCATGAACACTCCTAACTCCATGACTGCCCTCCTCATTCAGAGTTAAAATCAGCCACAAAGTGATTATCTACCATACAGCCAATTTCACATTCACATTCAATCCATTTAAGTCAGAAGAGTTGCCCTCTAGTAAATTAAGCCTTATGTTGCATAACAAACAAAAAAGTAATGCAAGCAACAAAGCAGGGCTCAATTAACTCTATTTTAACACCCTGGATCAGTTCAGAAAAATGCTCCACTGTTCCACATGCCTGAGCAATGCTTATTATTGATTAGAAGCACTGTGGAAAAAGCAGTACAAGTTCAACAGCCAACATCACACACACAGATATACAATTATTTAATTTTGAAACAATTTTAAATCCAAGTGTTCAAGCAGCTTGCAGTCAAAAAGAATACAATTCACATTAAGTTTTGTGGGTTTAGGGGCTTGGTTTTATTTTATTATTTAAAGACAGTTTGGACCTAGCTACAGCAGCCCAATTCAATGCAAAATGCAAAAAGACACTGTAAAAAACATTTGCAATTCTTTATATTACTAAGACCACCTTCCCCTTTTTCAATTTGGAAAAGCACCAATTGCTCTATTGAAAATATCCATACTACCTGCTCATTTCCACAAATGAAGATGCTGAAGAAGATCAGTTTCCAAAAGGTACCTAACAGTTAATATAACATCCTCTTTGAAATTGTACTACCTTGTATAAATATCTTATAAAATTCTCTTTGTTTCAATCTTTGCTATGTTGTCCAGCTTAATGAGCTGGTTATATAATTAATAGGTACTCCTGGATTTTCCAGAGGAAACATGTTCTGAACAGTTCTTGTCTACACACAAATTAAGCTTGTACTGGAACACTTTTTAAAGGCAAACCACTGACAGAAGAGCCAAGCTGTCTGAGGAAGATTAAAAGCAGCCTTAACTAGTGGGAGTGAATGAAAACCATCCAAAAACAAAGTTATCAAAATTCCTCAGGCTACTGAGCTAGAACTTTCCAGATGAATCAAGTTCTTTTCACAAGTATCCAAGAATCATCCAGGTTAAAGAGCAGAGAATCAACAAGGGTCATCAATTTTTCCTGTACCTCTACTAACAACACGCCCCATGTCAAATGGGAAAAAACCCTACTCTTTGTAGAAGTCGGCATCAGGTGACTTCAGAATCCCGTGTTAGCTGCGATGCAATCCTTCCACAACTGGATACTTGGGCTTCTTTATTTTAGCAGGTGAGTAAGTTACTACTGGGGTATAATTTCAGAACTCAGCTGCTAAAAATACTCTCCTCAATATGCTAATTAATATGTTGTTAGAACTAACCTTGAATTGTTCTTCCAGCTTTTCTCGAAGAGGGCTCAGCTTCTCCAAGCTTTTACTTAGGTACACATGGCCATGGAATTTAATAAATGCCTTGATGAAGTCAGACACACTCCATCGAGTCTTCATCTCATCACGACTACATTCAGAACAGAAATACCCAACTTCAGTTTTGGAATTAGACACAGCTCTATATAGCATTACATACTTTTTCTGTGACATTCAAGAAAGAAGGAATGTCCATGCAAAGGTGCTTTTTCATGTTGGCACAATAAGCTTCACTTCCTGCATTCACTATTCACACTCAGGAGCATCCCAGATACAAACCATTCTTTGTTCCATACATGTAAGGATGTTCTCACTGGATAGGGGGCGGGTCGAAGGACTTCTGTTTCTACTACCGAATATGAATAAATTCTGGCAAGGGAGAATGGTCTTATCTGACCACAATACATTAGTCTTACCTCTCCAGTGCTTTAGAAAGTGCTTTTTGTAGGTTAGTGGAGGCAGCTGGGAAAGGAAACTTCACAGCAATGCTTCTGCAGTAGTAGAAAATTGTGGTCAAGTGGTCTCCTTTGGAGGAAGCTAGAATAGCCAACTGATTATAAGGCTGACCTAAGGGAAAAAAAGACATTGTCCCTTAAGATGTCATGGAATGAATGGAGTGAGGCATGCTAGATTTCAGGGTAAGTGGAGTTTCTTGAAAAGCAAACATAGAGCTGGTTGTTCTTTTGGTTTCAGGGTTTGTTTTTTTTCCTGTTTGTTTGGGGTTTTTTTGTGGGGAGGGGAGCAGGGGGAAAATAGGTCACTAGTGGAGTTGGGGTGGGGGAACTGGGTTGGTTTGTTGGGGATTTTTTGGTGTGGGCTATTTTTTTGTTTGGGCTGGGGGGTTGTGGGGTTTTTTCTTAGTTTTGATTTGAGGTTTTTGTTTATTTGTTTGGGGGGGGGGGGTGTTTGGTTTTGGGTTTGTGGTTGTTTTTTTTTTTTTTTTAAACCACACATCCTTTAAATCTAAATAAGAAGGTACTGTCAAAACCTATCCCAGTTTTAGGCAAATCGAGCTGTCAAGAGTTTTTCACTTTTTTTGCCTATACAGTAAAAATTTCCATAATTAGAATACAAAGTATTTTTCGGTTAGAATGTAATTGGCTAATAAACTGAATTATTGGTTTCAGCAGCCTGGCTCAAAAAAAGATTTATCCTTCTCTCACCATGCCTACATTTTGGATCACTGTAAGCCAATAGCTAAAAAACTAGATCTCTGAACTAAAGATGCTATTTACTTGCATGAGCAACTTGAAAAAGCTGGTTTTAGCTACTGACCTTTACAAATTGTCAAGTGAACAATCTAAGAAAAAAAAAACAAAACCCCAAAGGCTGGTGGTAGATAATTTTTCCTTAACTGTAATTTACAGTGTATGTAAGAGAGCATAATGTAGCAGTAGTGAAGCCTCAGAATGAAGCTGTGTATTATCTGCTTTGTTTCTACATCTTCACAAAAAGAAGAAAAGTGACACAGATCAAGCAAATAACTATTGTCTAGATGAGTTATCAATGGGTAAGGCTTTGTTGCACCAAGTTTCCAACTACCACACAAGAAAAGCAGTACCCCATCTTCCTTCGGAATTATGAACCTAAAAGGTATCCCAGACTCACCATTAGATGGGACAAGCTGAGCTGCATGTCTGTAGTAAGACTCTGCCTGGCTGGTCTGATTCCTATAGCGAGCTGAGCAAAGAAAGAAAGACCAAGCTGAGGCATAAAATTCGACTCTACTGCACTTACTTTAATATAACCAATTTACCTAAAGAAGATTTCATTATTATTTTAGAAATATGTCAGAACATACAATTACACCAAATAGCATGAAGATTCAACTTGCTGAATTGTGAAGTGGTTGTTTTAGCTCAGATCCTATGTCACATCTTATCAGTTCCTATGCAGAAAGAGGCTGTGCCAACAGCAACACATCCAGAGAGCTACAAATACTTTACATACTTCTTTGCAAAATCAGCAACTAGATCTACTTCTAGGTTGTTCCAAAAGCAATTGCAGATTCCTGAGAAAAGAGAACTTTCTACAACACATAAATCTACTCTAATGAACAAAGAAATAAACCTGTTGAATTTACATAAAAAAGAAACCTCGTTTATGAAAGGCTGGATTTCTAACTGTTGATTTTCTAAAAGATTCAAGAGTAATGTTCTGAAATGGAGAAGTATGCTAGCCTGCTGCAACAAGCTTTTGTAACAGTTACAGGTTTCAACATTTCACTATGCCTACCAGCTATAACATGATTAGCATGCTAAAAGACAGATTCTAGCAAATCACTAGAAAGCTAGTTATTGACTGTCACCATGTGTTAACGTGTAACACACATTAGAGAAATCTACCAGCATTACTCTCCAGACCTTTCCTCCTGCAGCAACCATCAAACATACAATTACCTATAAGCTACTCATCTGGAACACACTTGGTCCTCCAGCAGCTGCCCATGGTACGTACAGACCCCTCTAAGTGAGGGCTGTTTGCAATGTCCCGCCTCTTTTTCCTTCAAAAACTCACCAATATCTCCAAGGTGAACAAGGCAGTGCTGGCAGATGTAAGAGCAGGAGCTAGATTGCGGCTTGACTATGGCGCTGGTGTGCGTCTGTTTATTGCTAATGATTCCCAGCTGGGAAGACTTTACACGACATGGCAAGTCTACATTAAAAACTGTGCACAATTCCTGTAATAACTAGAAAAACAGGTCCAATTTAGTAGCAGGTAGAGACATTAATCAGCAATGCACTGAAACAATTGATTAAACTAACAGAGCATTTCTTGGAGGCACGGATTAGCTAAGTATATTTGAAGTGAACAAGCCTGAGTTACTTAAAGTGAGACTTTAATTTACATTCTCCATATTGAAGTCATTGAACCTCATGCTGCATTATTCTGCCCAGAAACACAAAGTAGTTTACTTCCTTTCTGTAAGAAATAGCTGTGTATTCCAAAGGAGTAAGCAATGCAATTCCCATGACGCTTAAATTACCAAGCATGCATCAGTACAAATCTTGTTGGGATTTCTTTGGTTTGTTGGGATTTTTTAAACAGGACATTCAAGAGGAACAGTCTTTTTATACCTTGATGAAGCAACACCATTCTCTGAAAATAATAGAAAGGAATACCACTCAACCTCCAAAGAAGCTTGTTCCAACATAAGCAACAGGACTGTCCTGACAAACTTTAGAGAGAAGCCAGAACAAAACCAAGTTTGTAGGCAAAGCAATAGTGGCTAACAGTTCAGCAGCAGGGTTGTGAATAAATATTTGTGCTAAGCTAACAGTGAAACTCTTTCAAAGAACAAGGCATCAGCTACTTGGTCAAATATCTGAAAAGCTGATTAAAAGAAAACCTGAACTTTGCATTCTAATTAATGTTTTTTAAGTTTTTCTTAATGGACTCCGGCAAATACTCTGGAAAGTAACAGTAACCACGTGGTGATTAAAAGTATTGCTCCACTGTGTTGCAGCGTTAAAAATGTAAGTGAAAACTGACAGACTTTCTCTCAGCTGGGAATATACTCATTCTCCAAATAAAATAGACCTGCAGCAGAGTTCCACTTCCAGCTAAACCCATATAGAAAGCCCAGGGCTGACAGAGATGTACACTCCACTCCATCAGTCACTACACATGCAACACAGTTCTTTTGCTTGCTGCAGAAAAAGATTTGTGTTACACCTCCCTCCCCTTTTACTCTTTTATCTCAAAGAAAGATTTCACAGATGAAAGGTGGAGAAGAGAGAGAAACTTGACATCTTCCAACACGGTGAATTAGGAGAATTCATGCTCTCTTTCAAAGGCATCATTTACACATGCTTCGCAGTTGGAGAGCAGGTATCTTGCCTGAGCTACATCTTTAGACTAAAAATGGGACGATTAACATCACAGCAAAGAAAGAAAGATGATCCAGTCTGTGGCGTCATACACAAACAAAATTTCCTGATACAATGAAGGGAAAAACAAGGTTTTTGCAAGACAAACAGTGGAGACAGTAGAAAACTCTTGGCAACGGTAACACAACCTGTCAAACTGACTGCTACAAATAAGCTTTCCAAAAAACAGTGCGGGGGGGGGGGGGGGAAGATGGGGTTGCCTTGCAGATGTTCAGAATCAAACTAGGAATTGATACAGCAAGAATGGCCTACTGTGCATGTTGTAACCTGAAGACAGGGCAAACTAGCCATGACAAAGTCTAGTCAGACCACTACTTGAGATACGGGATTCAGCAGTAGATGTTGCTGAAGCAATACACCAAACAAGGAAAAAAGGAAAGAAAGGCAAGCTGTCTTTATTAAGGCTATAATCACACACTAACTCTTAAATCTCTATAAGCTACATGCTGAAATCTATACTGGAAAAAGTATGAGCAAAAACAGGGCAGTAAGGAATAAATACATGAATAGGAATCACACCTCTTTCACAATTAACTGAAAACCTCACTGAAGACATTTAACTCAAGAGCAGTTGATGATACAGTTTTGCTTAAGGAGAAGAAAAGTTCCTATAACTGAAGTTTGCAACTCTATGTAATTAAGACATCACAGAATTAAGACTGAAGATGTGCATGTAAGCCTGGGAGTCTCAATCAAAAAGCCAGAAAGATACTGTATGGTGTAGATACTAAGTAATACTCCTGGGACAACCACCCTACTTAAATGTACAACTGTGGTGGGCATTAAGTTAGGTATTATTCAGAAAACAGTCCTTGGAAAATATTAACTCAATGCTCACCATTGGTGTTTAGGAGTTGCAAGAGAGAGACAAATAACAAAGCACAAAACATTAAGCCATCACACATCCTCAGTTCATCTACATTTTTCAAATTCTGCACATATTTTTGTTCTTAAAGAACTGAAATCAAGAATAAAACTGATTACCTTTGCTTATTCTTTGCTCTATAGGTAAAGTATAACATTTTTCAAAATGAAAAAGAATTATGACAATGGCCCAGAAATACATATGTAAGAATGAGAAGGTAAATGGGAATTTCTAGAGCAAAGAAAAAACCCCAAGAGTAATATAAAATCATCAATTAGCAAGTTTATTGGGCTTGCGGTTTTTTGTGTCATCATAATTCTTAGAATTTACAATTAAAATACACAATTCTTCACCACAGATCACTGCAGAAACCAGAGTAAATTTCTTCAACAGGGACTGGAGTGTCAATGAAGGCTAGACCTCCTAATAGCTAAACAATTCAGAAACAAGCTAGCTCAAGAAGGCAACAAATGTACAGCCAGAAAACAAGAAGCTAGAAAAAGGAGATTTCGTTCTACATTTTCCTGCTGCTTAATGTTCATTCTGAGCAACTACAGCAGACTACTGCAAGAGACAAAATCTGCTGCTAAATGGACCTTTGATTCTAACCAAAGCAGTTAGTCTTAGGCTTTACAGCAGTTTCTACTAGAAGAGAACTGAAGTCGTTGCTATATTTACATGGAGCACTGAGACAAATACCAGATTCACAGAAGTATCAGACAAAGTTGAGGCTGCGGCTGAAGGAAAGAAAGCACATCACCAGCTCTGTAGACATGTTTTACTGAGAGCACCAGTGTTACTAAGGTATACTTCCTGATCCAGTATAGCAAGAATTTCTTACACTAAGAGAAAATAAGAGATTTTACCTACCTAAACCCAACCCTCCTGCCCTTCCTTAAAGAGATGACATGCTAGTATGGTATTGGAGCTCATCTCTAATAAGCAGTTACTGGAGTGGCACAAGAGGTCTGACAGCGAAGCTTTGTAAAGGACCCCCGCACAAGTAGCACAAGGCTGAAGCTCATTTGCTTCCAGGCTGTGCAAATATATTATAGCCAACAAACTTTTTGCAACTCACCTGTGTGTAGAAGCCACTAGCTGCCTCTAAGAACAGAGAAAGGTTTGCCTGAACTTCACTCCGATTTGGATTTGCTCTATTTTTCGCCTGACCCTGTAGCGTTGTGATCTGATTTTTAAAGGCATGATTCCAACTGAAAACAAGAGAAGCATTTTACTTTGCTTTGGAAGTGTCTTATACAGATGGCATAAGCAACAAGCAAGAACTGTTTAATTACATAGCATCAGACATGGAAATGAAGAATATTCAAATCCAGGCAACATTCAGATTCCAAATGTTAAGTACAGAAGAACTACATTTCCTTGCCTCTGTTAACTAGGGAAACAGATCCTCATACAATATAGCTAACTCCGTAACACCATTTAGATTTGCTTGCAATTGTTCCATTTTACACAGCATAGCACTCCCTAAAACAGGGATGCTTGGTGTATAAAGTATCTGGGGTGTAGAAACCAGGGTTAAAAATCACTTAGTACCTGAAGACATGGGCAGGACAACTCAGCCAGCCTACTCATCTTGCTTCTCAATGCTGTAAGAATCACATGTTCCTCTGTTACAACCCATGTCTGCATCTTAAATCACAGTGAATGGACTGAGGGCATGGAGAACACCCAGCAGGATCTTCTCCTGACTCTTAATGTGCCACCAGCATCCCTTAAAGTTCTCTCCTGATACCTGTCCTTCTGCTCAGCCCTACCTCAGAGGGCTTAAAACAATGGTCTTTAGCTCCTGTTGGACCTTACTCAAAGCTCCAGGTGATTACATTATGCAATTTTCCTCCTTTCTGGAAACTCCAGAAACTTCAGCCCTTCCCTGACAGCACAGAAGATGGATGTTAGTGTTCTCCCTTCCATCTGGCTCACCAAAACCCACTCCTGCATGAGATGGCCGCTACTAAATTGCCAGAAGTAAAATATAACTTACTGAATGTTCTTCATCAAATCTTCAGTGGATTCTTGTGTTTTGCCCACAGCACATCTCTCATTTTAAAGTAAATAAGACAGCCATTCCATAGAATACAAATACTTTCTGGAAGTCTAAGGGTCTCCTGCTCATCAGCCCAGATTACGGATACTACATATAATTACATAAAAATTTATTGAGGTACTTACAGGTCCTGCTCCACTTTTTTATCTAAAGCGTATTCCAAATCGGTCACTAGCATTTTCTGATATAAGTCCTGTAGAGCTTGTCTGGATGTCCAGACTTCTGCTGGACCCAGCTTTGAATCTGCGCAACAAAAAGAAAAACAAAGGCACAACAGTTTTTGTAATACTCAAGTGTACAGAGTTACTCTGATTTTTTCACTCACCTACCAAACGAAAGAACACAGCACAGTGTAAGATATCCAGTGCCAAATAACCACTCCTATCACAGATTCATCAGAATAGTAAAATACAAGAACTACATATGGGTTGGGGATTGACTGACCAGTCTCCTACAACACCAGAACAAGGCATAACCAAAGGCAGCAGCTGGCAAGTTGGAAGTAAAAAAACCAAAAACCAGAAAAGCCCCACAAAAAAAAAAAAAACAAACCCAAAAAATCCAAACCAAAAGAGATAGAAGGAGGTGATTCTCTGTAAGTCACTGAACTGCAGAACTTCTTTAGAAAAATTTCCAGGATAGCCTGAAAAAACCCACAAAACCTCTGAAAAGAAATCCATCAAGCGATGCTAAATAGGAGCCAGTGCTGTTGGTATTTATAACATTGTGGGCAAGTCCTGCTACATGCTCGCCATTTTCTCTTTGGTAGCCATCTGCTTTCTATCACTGAGGGTGAATGCAAACACTGCTCCTTGCTATCTCAAGTAACAAAGTTGAATTTCCTATGCCTTGTAAAATCACTTGAGCTGGGGCTGTGGAAGTATAAGGGATGGGCTTCACACACCAGGGAAACCCTTCTGTCAATAGTGTAGCCACTCCTGCTGGGTTAGACGGATCCAAGCACTTCATGGTCCTACAGGGACTAAACCAACCTGCTACATGAACTACACCAAGGTGGTAATAAGCACAGCTGAGCTAGATGTGCTTTATGCTAGATGCTTGTACTATGTGGCTGATATATTAATATAAATCATTTCCTATAAACATAGCTTAAAACATAACTTGTAGCATTTTGTAACATCTATGGGCTGCACTTTCATAACACATGTGGCAGTGTTCAGATCAACATTTCCATCACCAGGTTTCTCAAAACCATCCAGACCCTTGCTAATCCCAAATACACCAGTTCCTGTGGTAGTCAGAAGTCTCTGGGAGAAGAGATGCAGCTTGATCTCAATCTCCAAATGCTTTAAAACACCCAAAGTCAACTTTAAGAATACATGCATTTTAGATACACAGAATTCTTAGGAACAAAAACCATAAGGAACACGAATCAAGTATTAGCAGCTAGATCAACTGTATAATAAAGGCAATTACCTGTCATGTCAGCCTTCAGGACTTCTGCCTGCCTGTAAGAAAGCAATAAAACACTAAATCAGAAACAGACCAATCAAAAGAACTGAATTATGCTAAAACACATTCATGCAACAGTGAGTAGACAAAGTAGGACCAGGTCTGTAGAGGCTGCCTACAACCTACACTGCCAGAGTTTACCCCATGCAGTATGGATTTGAATTACAATATGACTGCTTTCAATTCATATCATCACAAAAGTCAGCTGTTCACTTTTCCCTGCTTAGCCTAAATCTCTTTCAGAAAAAAAATATAAACTAAAACACTTATACTATATTTTAAGCTTTACTTAGCAGCAGTGTCCTGCCAACATTAGTGATAAAAATAGTTTCTCAGGTTTTTCTGGGTTCTATCTACTGGCCACAAGTTATAGGGATGGTTTTGACACCTACATCAGGATTAAAAGATGTCGTAATAGTGTCACAATTTCACTAGGAAGATGTATACTGGCAAATACCTTCAAAAATTTTCTTTTATTAAAAGCAATAATTATCTAAAGTAACTCACCATAGTGAGCACAGTCACCACAGTGTACTATCCAAGATGCAGCAGGATTCTCCAAGAGCTTAATCAAGATCTGAACTGTTGCCAGAAGTAAACCTGTACATTACTCACCTGCTTCACAAATCTAATCTATTTAAGATAACTTCTTTTTCTTTACTTCTTTCAAGGTGTTACTACAATTTTTTTTTCAACTCCTAACAATAAGGAACACTATAAGAGATAACCTATAATTACTGATACAAAAACAACAAAATATTTAGATATTGTGTCACAAGAAAGCTGAAAGCCCAAGAAATACTTCTGCTTCATCCACATGGAGATAATGAAAGGCACCTAAGCAATGCCCCCTACCCACTGCTACAGGTGGCAGGACGGGAAGGAGCAGATCTTTTCCCCCACACAGCAAAGAAGAGCCAACAAAGGAGAGCAATCTTTTCTGCATGCTGCGCATTGGAAGCCTGTAGGATGCTGACCTGCAAGTCTAGTCAAGCACAAGGCTGGGCCAATTCTGCGATGCTGTGACTTGGCAGCTAGAAAAGTCATTGCTCAGAAGGAAAAGCTGACTTGCTCAGGTGCTGAAGTCTCTCTTTGAGCAGCCAGCCAAGTTAGTACAGTTTGGCTCACACTTTAAGTATCTGCCAGTTGTGCAAACTTCTTTGAGTCAAGAACACGATCTGCATTGCCAAAGCCTTGAATCCTACCAAGAGGCTCAGCATGAGCAGGACGTGCGGTACTG